>NC_083698.1:48263437-48571875 GCF_033118175.1 Dama dama | reverse complement strand
ACACTTAATAGTTTTATGTGGCTTCAAAATTTGTATAAATGGTATAATTTGTACACATCATTCTTCAGCTTGCTTTCTTTGCTCCTATGACCATTTTGGGGTCTAGCTATACTACTTTGATGTAGAAATTCAATTTCATTCTTTTCATTTGCTATATGGTGCTTATGTGTAACATTTTATTTATTCACCCTGTCATTGACATACATTTAGGTGGTTCTAATATTTTACTCAGCCAGTTCAGTCACTCAGTCCTGTCTGACTCTTTGTGACCTCATGGATTGCAGCACTCCAGGCTTTTCTGTCCATTACCAACTCCTGGAGCTTACTCAAACTCATGTCCATCGAGTCGGTGATGCCATCCAACCATCTCATCCTCTCATTCCTTTCTCCTGCCTTCAATCTTTCCCAGCATCAGGGTCTTCTCCAATGAGTCAGTTCTTTGCATCAGGTGGCCAAAGTATTGGAGTTTCAGCTTCAGCATCAGTCTTTCCAATGAATATTCAGGACTGATTTCCTTTAGGATGGACTGGTTGGATCTCCTTTCAGTCCAAGGGACTCTCAAGAGTCTTCTCCAACACCAAAGTTCAAAAGCATCAATTCTTCAGCACTCAGCTTTCTTTATAGTCCAACTCTCACATCCATACATGACTACTGGAAAAACCATAGCTTTGACTAGACGGACCTTTGTTGGCAAGGTAATGTCTCTGCTTTCCAATATCACTAGATACTGCCAAATTGCACTTTAAAGCAGCTGTTCTGATTTACCCTACCACTAGCCATTTATGAGTGTTCCTATTTCCTCAATCTTTGAAAACGCTTCTTACTAACAGACTTGAAGTTTTACCATTCTAAGTTGTAAAAAGTCGTATTTCTTTTTTTTTTACTTTTGTGTACTTTTGACTGTACTGGGTCTTCGTTGCTGCATGTAGCCTTCCTCTAGTTGTGGAGATTGGACGCGACCTTCTAGTTGGGGTAGGTGGCTTCTCATTGCAGTGGCTTCTTTTATTGCAGAGCACAGGCTCCAGGCACATGGGCTTCAGTAGTTGTGGTGCGTGGGCTCAGTAGCTGCAGGTTGCTGACTCCAGGGCGCGTGGCGTCAGTAGTTGCTTTCCGGGGCTCATTGGTTGTGACTTGCAGGCCTTAAAGCATTCAGGCTTCAGTAGCTGTGATGCATGGGCTCAGCATTTGTGGCGCATGAGCTTTAGTTGCTCCGTGGTATATGGAATCTTCCTGGACCAGGGATTAGACCTGTATTCCCTGCATTGACAGGCAGATTCTTACCCACTGTGCCACCAGAGGAGTTCCCCTATTTCTTTACTGTACTAATTTGCAATTCCCTGACTGCTTGTGATGTTATATTTGTTAGCTGCTTGACTGCATATCCCCTGTCAATTGTTTTGCTAAGTTTGTAGTAGCTGAGAGATGTGCTTTATGCACCACTGTTGTAGGGAATGCAATTGAATGAGGGTCCATCACTGTGAGTTGAAATCATTCATTTTCAGAGTTTGTTTTGAGACTACTCTTTCCATAGCTTGCTTTCCATGATTGATCAAGTATGGCATGGATACTGAAGCAGATCTTGTGTCTGAAAGACATGGGACTTATTTATTAATGGATTTTGTCTCAGAGACTTCTAGATGGCTCTGTCAAACCTTGCTTAGATTGTACAGTGTTCTAATATCTTTCCATTCAAGCTTCTATCCTCTCCTTCACTCAGGGGTTGAAACTGCATCGAGGTCTGACAGCTCTCCCAGCCTTCCTTGCCTCCCTTCCTATTTCTTTTATACAAGTATTTCCCATAATAAGATAATTTCATGTTTAATACTTTCTTGGTATCTACAACTTGGAAGGACTGGACTAAGTTAAATATCTTGCATTACTATCCTTTATGGATGGGAGGTGATGCAATGTATATTTTGCTCTAAGATCTTTTGTTAAATAGTCTTTTGATTTTCATATAACAAATTGTATCTGTGTATTTCTTTATGGCTTGTTCTTTACCTTTTCTTTAAGACATTCTCACACAAATAATAAAAATATATATTTTTATATATTCTCAGTATTTTTAGTTTCAATTTTTACATCTAGGACTAAAAACCGCTGGGATTAATTTTTGTATTTGGTGTGAGCTAGGGGTCTAATTTTATCTTCCTTAGGGATTTGTCCCAAGATCATATTTTGAGCAGTTTCTCCTTTCCCCATAGATTGTCATTCTAACACTTTTTTTTTTTTTTTAATTTTTTTATTAGTTGGAGGCTAATTACTTCGCAACATTTCAGTGGATTTTGTCATACATTGATATGAATCAGCCATGGATTTCATTCTAACACTTTTATGCTAGGTTCTGATCTACATGTTTGTGAATTTTTTGTTCTGTTCCATTCATCTATCTGTTTAACCTCACATCACAATCTACTTTTGAAATGACAGTATTTATTGTCACTGTTCAGTTGCTAAGTCGTGTCTGAATGTTTGCAACCACGGGGACTGTAGCACGCCAGGTTCTTGTGTCCTGCACCATCTCCTGGAGTTTGCTCAAGTTCGTGTTCATTGAGTTGGTGATGCTATCGAACCATCTCATCCTCTGTCGTCCCCTTCACCCTTTGTCTTCAGTCTGTCCCAGCATCAGGGTCTTTTCCATTAAGTTAACTTTTTACATCAGGTGGCCAAAGTGTTGGAGCTTCAGCAGCAGTCCTTCTAATGAGTGTTCAGGGTTTAGGGTTAATGAGTGTGCTCTGGTGTCTTACTACAGTTTGTCAACCTGGCCAGAGAGATAAGTTGGGGGCAGACTTGGTAAAGTTGGATGAGGAAGACACGAAGTTCTCAGGCATGAAGCCACATCTTAACTCAAAATCCAGGTCTTTCATTAAGTTGTCCCTGGTAGGCTGTGTATTGTAAGCTCCTGAAGGCAGAGGATTAACCTTAACCATCTCTAAGTTGCCTAAAATACTTTATTCACTGTTTGGAACATATGCCTATAATATCTTAAACCTGTCCTGGCTCCCAAAGCATAGAGCAAATTATAACTCTGTCTTTGTCCTTGAGAAGCTCGAAGTCTTTGAGGATAAAGATAATGTAAACAGACAATAAGAAAAGAGATGAAAGCTCTTACATAGGAACATAAACAGCTCTTAAAACACATAGGAACATGCCTTTTAAAGTAATGGAAGACTTTATGGAGGATATTAAATTTTTATTGACCTTAAAGGAATTTGCCAGATTAAGAAGTAGAGGAAAGTCATCTAGATAGAGGGACCAGCAGGTGCAGATGGTGAAAGATATGGTAAATTTGGAGCACAATAAAACTTCAGTGTGGCTAGGGGTCAAGATGTATTTGGAAGAGTGTTGGGAGGTGAGGATGAAGAAGTGAGCTGGGAAAAGTTTTGTATGCCATCTTTTGAAGTTTGGATTATATTCTGGAGCTCACAAGGATTCAGTTTATTTGTTTGTTTGTTTTGTGATGCTTTAAACAGGGGTGTGACATGATCAGTTGGATTGAATGAACTTGAATTGTTTAGAGTACTGTGGATCACATGTTCTTTGGTCAAGGTGTCCTCTATCAAGTGAGAAAAAATTTGACTTTTCTATATTTTAGGGTCATGGGATACAATGAGCCTTCTCAGTCAGCTCTCATTATGTTATATTAACAGGATTGAAGAGGATAAACCTTTGGAAAGTGAGACAACTTGTTTGTTTAGAACTCCATTATCTTTCACATATTTTTAATTTTTTTTTGTTAAGAGAAGTAGTAATCTAATTCATAAAGAAAATAATCATCCTCTTTTACTTATTGCAGACTTCTCTCTTCTTAGCACCATAATAGTGGATAATAGAGATCAAGCTGAATAAACACCTGCATATTTGTATGCATACCATACATACACAGGCTCATGTATTATATGCACATATATGTACATGTATATGCACATAAATACAGATGTGTAAAACTGCAATCTATTTGTGTCTATATATGTATGTATATTCGAATGTATCTGTGTGTCTATACTCCAATCACTATAATGAATATTTTGGATAGCAGTTTTAATAACTTCTGGTTAGATATACTAACAAATGAAAATATTTTATATACCAGTAAAATATTATTGAGGAAAGTAGTGCTAGAGGATAAAGTCTTATATAATATTTAAAACAACTTCAGTTTCCTAAAACAACAAACAACACCTTTACATTTCATATCAGATTAGATCTTTTTAAAATATTTTTGAAGATCTCTCCTCTTAAGCTAAATTTAGCCCAAGCCCCAATTTTTTAAGTTTTGCTATTGAAGATCTGTAAAAATCCATTAAAATTTTAGGAAATACATGTAAGACTTTCTAATATTACTCTTCTTCCATTCAAACTTTTTTCTTTTCTTTTTTTTTTTAATAGTTGCTTAGCTTCTTTTTAAGTCATAGGTTCTAATGAGAATGGCAAAACATGTTAGTTATGCTTGGTAAAAATTGCATTTATTTAGATATAATTAAGCCAGGTAAGTTGAAAACAAATACTTGGAAAGGTAAAATCTCCTGACTGACTATAAATTATTTGAAACCTAGAATGCTTCATATAACAATCTGTAGAACATGACTGCACTCAGTAGAAGATTTTTAGCTCTAAATACCTTTATTATTAAGAAACAAGGTTAAAAATGCACAAAATTTATATTTTTCTTGAGAATTTTAAAGAAGGAACTAAATAAAAAGTTAAAAGAGAGTAAGTGATGATCAAAATTTAATTTAATGAAGGAGAAAACCAACAGAGAAATGAAAGACTTAATATAATTCCTAAAGCCAGTTCTTTGAAAAGACCAATAAAATTGTTGAATCTATCCTTATCTGTAGTAAAGAAAAGACTTACAATATTAGGAATAACAAAGAAGCTTAAGCAAAAATATGAGCAGGATTAAAATTATTATTAAAAGTTAGTGCAATTCTGTTGAAACAGATTTAAAACTTAGAGGAACTGGATGATTTACTAAGAAAATACAAATGATCAAAATTGAAGAAAGAAACAAAAACCTTGAATAGAGGGATTATCACTGTAAAGATAGTTCAATGTGTATTACTTAAGAAGACACTATTGGCAGATAATTGCATAGCTGGATTATATTTCGCCTTTAACAGCATAACTTCCTATATTATTTAAACTATACCAAATTATTGACAAAAATGAAAAACTCTTCATTTTCTAAAGCCAGAAGCTTATTTGTATCAAAATCTGGAAAGTTATATAAAAAAGAAAACTGTAGCTAATCATACTTAGGAATATGGATATTTAAATAAAATACTATTAAATAAAGTATTAATAAATAGGATCAGCATGGTATGAGAAAGATGATCAAGCAAGATTCATGAATAGAAATGTGAGTGCTTCAATATAAAACAATCTATGAATATGATATATTAATAATTTGTATATTGACAATGAAGAAAACCATGTAACAAGGTCGGTGGATGCTAAAAGAATCTAACATAACTTTAGCAGTGATTTGTAATAAAAATTCAAAGTAAAAATAGTAGAAGAAAACTTCATTTTAAAAAACTTCACAACTTTTTTTTAAACCAAACATTCCAAAGTAAGCATTATTTTAAATGGTAAAATTTAATTCTGTTTGTCTTAAAAAAAGAACATTACATGTTTCTGGAAAAAAAAATGTTCACCTAAAAAACCCCCAAGAGATTCTAGCAAAAGCAGAGAACAAAACTCTGCCAGAATTAATAAAGGAATATGATAAGATGGCTGAATAGTAAATAAGCATACAAAAATAATTAGCTCTTCTCTATATTAGCAACAACAATCTAGAAATGGAAATAAAAGCTCTTCAATTCACACTAGTAGAAAATGATAAAATATTTAAGGATAGATCTAATAGGAAATGTAAAGAACATGTATATAGAAGATCAGAAAATCTTATTGAAAGATCTAAAACAAGAACTGAATTAATGGAAAGATCATTAAGAGTTAGCATCCTAAGAGGGTTTTCCCAGGTGGCGGTAGTGGTGAGGAACCGCCTCCCTACCCCCCTGCCCAACACAGTGCAGGAGACAGAAGAGCTGTGGGTTTGATCCCTGGGTTGGGAAGATCCCTGGAGGAGTGAGTGCATGGCAGCCCACGCCACTGTTCTTGCCTGGAGACTCCCGCGGACAGAGGAGCCTGGTGGGCTCCGGTCCACAGGTCACACAGAGTCAGACACGACTGAAGCGGCTGAGTAGCACCAGCAGCATCCTAAGGTGCAAATTGCACTCAAACTTATGTTTATCTTTAATGAAATTGCAAATACATCTGAATAAGATTGTTTTCAGAATTTTACTAAACTATATTTCATGTGGGAGGAAATACCAAAAGGAGTTAAGAGTCCACGCTTTGTAGACAAATTGCCTTAGTTTGAATCCTGACTCTATTGTTTTTTTAGCTGTATTATCTTTGGAATGACATTTACCTTCTCTAACTTTTGAATTTTTTCATGTTTATAAGGGGGATAGGATTGTGATGAGCATCTAAAAAGTTAATACTCTTAAAGGACTTAAAATAGTACCTGATACCTAGTAGACACTCAATATATATCAGCTGTTGTTAGCATTGTTACTTATATTATTATTATTGTTAATATTGTTATATAGGAGACTGAGCAAAACGAGACCACCGTTTATGAAGAAGGATTGTGCTTTGTCAAGTATTAAATCTTACTTAAAGCCATTAAAAAACCTAAACACCAAAACCTCAGCAGAATATTATTGTAGAAATAGAAGAAACCGAACAGTCCTGAAGTAGATCTTTGGAAATGTGAGATGATGATAGATGATATATAAGTTAATTGAAAACATCATTTATTTAATAAATCATGTTTACTATGCCAGTAAAAGAAAATAAGACTAGATTCTTATCTCATACCTTGTATAAACATAATAGCTATTGTAGGTGATGATTTGAGGAAAAGGGTACTCTCAGATCTTGCTGGGGGAACTGTAACTTTGGAAGTATAACTTTTAAATGTTGTTTTGTAAACGATTCTGGAAATAGCATCTCTTAAAAAAAAAGAAGACATACCTTTGGCCAAGCTGTCCTACTCATGAGAATATGTCTTATAGAATTAAAATCACAAAATCTCATTGATTTATGTACAATGGTTTTATCTGGGTTTTTTTTTTTTTTTTTTTTTTTATCAAATGCCAGGGAAGGTCATAGAACATGTGATAGACCTATATAATTTGAAATACAAAACCTTACACTTCCAGTCCAGTCTAGTCCAGACTGCAAAAAAAATCTGGACAAATGAATTTGCGCACAGAGCTTCCTTGAAAGCAGCTTGTGTCCATCTATTTTCTTATTATAGAATTCTGATGTTGACTCATGAAGAAGGTTACTGTACTGTTGATTGCTAAAGTATTTATTTGTCTAACTAGGTGTTCTTCATTCAGTAGTATCTTAGTTAATTAGCAGAAAAATGTGGGTACTTGAAAATAGTCTTCTTGTTTATTTGTACTGCTAAAACATATTATAGTGGAAATTTCAAATCAAATAGTACAGAATCATCCTAAAAGTGTGAAAACGTTTCTTGGAAAAGAGAAGGTAAAGAATTGACCTTCCCTACACTCCATTTGCGGAGAAGGCAATGGCACTCCACTCCAGTACTCTTGCCTGGAAAATCCCATGGATGGAGGAGCCTGGTGGGCTGCAGTCCATGGGGTCGCTAAGAGTCAGACACGACTGAGCAACTTCACTTTCATTTTTCACTTTCATGCATTGGAGAAGGAAATGGCAACCCACTCCAGTATTCTTGCCTGGAGAATCCCAGGGATGGGGGAGCCTGGTGGGCTGATGTCTATGGGGTCGCACAGAGTCGGACTTAGCAGTAGCAGGCTGTTCAATAAGGAACAAAGCTGGAATACTCAACTGGATGGCATGGGACCCAGGATTTGAACCCCGGTCTATAAGCTATTGTGAAATCTCAGTTACTTGTGACTTAGCAGTAGCAGGCTCCCTTTGATTATTTTATATTGAGAAGATAATAAGATGAATAAAACTGTCGTAGCACAATATAGCATAGATAGATCCCCTGGAGAAGGAAATGGCAACCCGCTCCGGTATTCTTGCTGGAGAGATCCCATGGACAGAAGAGCCTGGCAGACTATATAGTCCATAGGGTCATGAGAGAATCAGACATAACTTAGCGACTAAACAACAACAGCAAAATGTTAAATAAAATTAAATAGCCATCTTCAAAGTGGAAGCATTTGGAAAGTATCTAGATCTAATCTGGTGTCACTCTTAAGAATATGGTGTCACTCTTAAGAACCTTGAACTTTAAGTTTCAAAATATGTGACCGTGTACATAGCAACCTCAACAGAAGTACACTTGGTGAAGACTTACAAAATTAGGACTTGAACATAGGACTTCCAATTCTCAGTCCAGTTCTTTCCCCCTACATTATCCCTTGTACATTTTTATGATAATATGAATAAAGGCTATATTTTCAGACTAATTAGAATTTGCTTTTCCTTTAGTAGGAGAGTGGGGCATAGTATTACATCAGGTGAACATTTTATTCAAGGTCAAATGGAAATGAATGATGTATACAAATCATTGGTAAACATCTCATTCTAAAACTGTACATCACCAGTGTTTGAGTATGATTTGTGGACCACGCGCTTTATATTAAATTACTTCAAATTTTTGAACCTGTTAAGGGAAGATACTATTATTCCCTTTTATAGATGGAGAACTGAAGCCCAGAAGAGACTTGCCCAAAGCTACTTATCTAGTTATTAATGGAAACAACTGGAAAATAGGCCACTGTGTTCTGTAGTCAGTGTTGCCATTCATATTTTCTATTTTGTTTTAAGCTTTATTTTAGAATTAAAAATACTCCACTCAGATTGGCACATTTCATCTCCTTTATTTATATTTATTGAATTCCTTTGTACATTCCATATTTCTATTTCTCATACTGAGCACCTTTATAAAAGATGGACTATAATTGCACCCAGGTTATGGTTAGGGGAATTAAATTACAAAGCTGTTAAGTAACTGAGATTTCACAATAGCTTATAGACCAGGGTTCAAATCCTGGGTCCCATGCCATCCAGTTGAGTATTCCAGCTTTGTTCCTTATTGAACAGTCACCTCTAGCATGGTTTACATGACATCCCAACTGCTTTCTAAATGGGCACCACAAACATCATTCAGATTTCAGCTCACCAGTGACCTGGGGGCAAGGATGCTTAGATTCAATTCTTCATGGCATTTTCCAAGAAAGCACCCAACCTGGAAATTCTCCCAAGTATGAGTGGAAGCTTCACACTGAGAAATCACATTCTGTCTAAGCCAGGCCAGAGAAGGTGACTGACTCACCAGGCACCATTCCAGGCAGGCCTGGGCATCCCAGGGATGCAGGTGTGGCTTACTGACTGAGTGCTGAGCATCCCAGGCATAGGGTAGAGTTCATTGTCATAGGAGCTTAAAATCTGATACTGTTCTGAAAATAAAAAGGAAACAGTAGCTTGTATTATAATTGAAATAGATTAATGTGGTACTGAGAAACCATTTAAGCAGTTCCTTCCTTGAAGCTTCATTTTCTTAATGCATTTTCTTCTTTCCCTGGACCAGCTCCAAGTCAGGATTTGAGGAGTGGTACTCAAAGGAAATGCTATTCCTGGTCTTTTTTTGAGGAATTTAATGATATTTCATTCAATCTGAGTGTGTAAAGCTTGAGCTCACTTGAGGATCTTCTGATTTCTTTCTCTAGTGTTATGTTTTGGCCTGTTCATGTAGGAAAGAAGGAAGAGACTTTTTTAGTTTCCTTCTCCCTCCTATTTCCTTGGCTTGTTGAAAGGATGAGTATTACAGGCTCCTGTGAGAGATATTTGGCTGAAACAATCTCTTATATATTGTCTTAAGAAAATTATTGTAATAAATTGCGTTTGTATTCTTTGGACATTCAAATTCACCAGGGATATTTGCTAAAGTGTCAACTATGGTTCCTTGTCTTCTATCATTTCCTATATTCCCATTCATTTTTCTTGTCTCTTTATGCTGCAACTATCTTCCTGCTTTTTCCTGTTGATATCTGTTTCTTCTGACAATTATTCTCTTCCCCATTTTCTTTCTTTCTCTAGGCTTACACCTTTCTTCATTTTCTTTATCTTATATATACCTCTTTCTTTGTAGCTTGATATTTGCTTACCTTCCTTTTCTCCATTCTCTCCTCTTTTCTTTCTTCATTCCACAAATCTTTGTTCAATTGTTGCACTGGGCTAGGATTCTGCACCCTCCAAGTCTATAACTGTGTTATAATCATACCATCAAGATAGCTACTGATATTTCTAAATTTTAAAAATTAGAAGTTTTATCTGATTTAACTAAAACTGTATTGAATTCAAATTTGAAAAAAAAATAGCTCCAATAATTCCGGTAACCTCTGGCTTTTTCAGATTGTGTTAGAAAATATGCCTCCTTTACAAAAGCCTACACTCAATTTATTCATATACGAAAATGTATTCTTTTTTTTCTCTGAAAGATTTAATTTTCTAAAAGGGAATGGAATATGGGTAAGGGAAAGATGGTACAGTAGAGAAGAAATACACCTGTGAGCTGTTTTACCAAGTGCTCTAGATCGAGGGCAGAGGATGTGCTGTGTAGAACAGCTCAGTTCAGGCTTCAAGGTTGAGGTGCTCCTGGGTGTGCTCCTTCAGCAGGACTGAGACTTAAAACAGGGGTGTGGAATTTAGCTGCAATCCTTGTTATTTGGATGGAATCATAGGTATGTCGTCTGGTTCATAAGTTGAACCAAAAAAATTCGGTCCAGTAGAAAGAACTGAAGCACTTGTTTTCCTGGGTCTTATAACTATGGAAGGTCCTCCTCACTGCAGTGCTATATGGGTCTCAGTGGTCTACTCCAGTGCCTGAGTAGCCAGCTACCCTGGGTCCAGCTGTATCTTCTCTTACGTGGCAGGGTTTTTTTTTTTTAACCACATTTAAAAAACAATCATATTTGGTCCTCTTAGGTCAAGAGTATTGACAACAGCAGTTCCTTGGAGGCAGTGGCTGGCTTGGTTTCAGCCTACAGGAGCTGCCAGCTAGTTCATAATATAAATGATTACTTAATAATTTATCAGCTATAAATTGACAGTTTTGTATATGAAGTTCTATTTAACTTTCATGTGGTAGATAACAGAAACAATAAAAATAACCATTTTGGCAGTTTAAATATAGATAATGTTAGTGTCAGATCAAGGAGAACAGATGAACTACTTCTGGGTTGTGAAAGAAAAACGAAGACTTGAAGAGTATTTTTAAGAGAGAAGAAGATGGTAACAAAAGAAAAGAGAATATATATGGGGATGAGAAAAGAAAAGGCAAAGACCTTGTTTTGAACTAAAGACGGAATTGTTGCTTAGTTGCTAAGTCATGTCCAACTCTTTTGCAACCCTGGACTGTAGCCTGCCAGGCTTCTCTGTCCATGTGATTTCCCAGGCAAGAATACTGAAGTGGCTTGCCATTTTCTTCTCCAGGGGATCTTCCCAATCCGGGATCGAACTTGTGTCTCTTGTATTGGCAAGCGGATTCTTTACCACTGAGCACCTGAATACTATTCACCTGACTCCTCATTCTCAAGTCTCAGGGCAAACCTCATCTATTCCAGAAAGCCTTCTAGCATTTTCTGCCTACTTTATAATACTTCTATATTCAGAAGAATTATTTTGCCAATTAATTGTGTCTTGTTTTATCTTAAAGTGGTTAATTGATCCTTTAGGATGTTTTCCAGCTTTCTCCAGCATTATGGCTTATCTTCTGAGTTACGCTTACAATGATGGCAATTTGAAGATGATTTCTTATAAATTCTAATCTTTTAGAATGTCTAGCATGGTTGTTGCCACAGAAAATCTCGTGAACTGAAGAAAGGACACATGTGGCAGGGAAGTGACAGGAGAGGCAGAGTAGATGGGAAGAGGACATAAGGATGAGGTGGGAGGATGGATGAAGAAGAGAGCTCTGTTGTTTGGGGGGTGAGTAGGTGAGAGAAGTGTGGAAAGGAGGTGCCTTGTACTCATGGTCACCCACTGAGTATGCTTAGATACTGCAGGGAGATGTAAATGATATTCTTTTTGTTTCCTTATTAGGAGGTTTATTCATCTTTGGAGATTTCCTGTTAAAAGGGTGGATTTAGATTGGAAGGAAGTGCACATTAGCACGTTAATAGCCCTGGGTTTGTGTAATGATCAGTGGATGGCACATCTTTACATATCAAATTTGCATATACTTTACTTTTTGTATTTTTCAGTTCTTAATGATCATAAATAGCAATTGGAAAATTAAAGAAAAACTTCTTTATGAAATTTCAGCTATGTTTTGGCCAATTGAAATGCATTTGAAATAGCTGAGATGCGATGTTCACAGTTTCTGCTGTGATTACAGTGGAAGTCTGATACATGATTACATTTGAAGGAAGATGTACCTTTTAAATTCAGATCTGACATACTGACAATTCCTAACTTTCTATTTTTTTCTCTTTTCCCTAACTTTCTATTTTTGATAATAGGACATCTCCAAGTTTGCAGAGAAAGACAGCATAGTTCTTGGAGAAGGTGGAATCACATTGAGTGGAGGTCAACGAGCAAGAATTTCTTTAGCAAGGTGAATATCTGCTTATTGGTCCAGCAAGCATTTGTTGTATAAATGAGTGCAAAACATTATAGATAGTTCTCTTGTTTCTTTATATCCTCTTTCTGGAATTAAAAAATGCCCAGGATCTTATAGCTAGCAGGTTAAGCCTAACCTTTTGGAACTGTAGATAATGATATAGTATTTATATCTGATAAAGTTCATGGCTTTTTAAAAATGCGTACCCTTTTGTTAATGTGTATCTGTTTGTTTGCCTTATGATTCCCTTCAAATGGAAAACCCTAACATTCTGCCTAGCACAGGGAAGAGAAGATGTATACTTTTATTTAGTCCTCCATACAGTTCCCTGCTCACCCTATCCCAAAACGTACACATCTGCTCTAGGCTTCTGGTTTTGTTTCTTGGTTTAGATAAACATAAATTTTCAAAATTTTCAACATAACTAATTAATCTCACAACAGAAATAGCAGGGCAGATGATGTACTTAAGCTTAAAGTCTGTAATCTTCAAAGAAAAATAAATGGGACAAGCACATCTAATATTGTGTGGGATATGGTGGTCTCTTGGTAGAGATATTCTTGGTCTAAGCATTTTGAGCTGTCAAAGAGAAGTGTGTGTGTGTGTGTGTGTGTATAAGTTAATTTGTGGTTAAACTGTAACATTCAGTTTAAAAAAACATTGATCATGTGGGATATTAAATGTTCCTCCAGGTTTATTTGAATAAAATTCTTCTTACTGTGTTGCTGAAGTTATTAACAAGAAATCACAATGACTTACTGATATTTTGGCCTTTCTCCCCCTTATTTTCTCATGTTTCCAAAAGCTGGGAGGAAACTAATTCACTGAGCACTTACAATTGCCTAGTACTATTCTGGGTGGGGTGTGCGTGAGTACATGTGTAATTTTACTTAATCCGCATATCACTCTGCCAAAAAAGAACTATTCTTCCCACTTTTTGTGGAAGAGATCATGAGGTAATTGAGGTGGTTAGATCTTAACTTGCCAAAAGCCACACTGGGAAATGGTAGAGTTACAGTTTGAATCAGGTCATCTTGACTTTACATTAAACCATGACTCAACTTTGGGATTACAATGTCAAGTAATAAATCAATGATGTGTAGTCACTAAGTCATGTCCAACTCTTTTGCAACCCCATGGACTCTAGCCCACCAGACTCTTCTGTCCATGGGATTCTCCATGCAAGAATGCTGGAGTGAGTTGCCATTTACTCCTCCAGGGGATCTTTCCCATCCAGGGACTGAACCAGTGTCTCCTGCATTGGCAGGTAGATTCTTTACTGACTGAGCCACCAGGGAAGCCCAATATATCTATATAGCCCATATATAGATATGAGTAATTCACAGACAAAATAATGCCTACTAAGTAAAGGAAAGTTGGTTAATCTGTGAGCCTAAGTAAGACTGTCTTAAACATTTCATTTCAAATTTAGGAAAACATGCTATATGGCTTCAAACTTTAGCATAGAATTGAGTCTGTATTTACCAGTTGAAGATTTCAGTTTTATTATAAAATACAATTTGCGGCATTAAACAAAATAGTTGTTTATTGCTCTTCTGATCTGAATATGTCATGTGTTGACCAGTTTTGGATGATGTGTATATTATTCTAATCTCTTGATAAACTGTGGTCATAAATGGGGCTTCCCTGGTGGCTCAGCAGATAAAGAATCTGCCTGCAATGCAGGAGACTCAGGAGACCTGGGTTTGATCCCTGGGTTGGGAATATTCTCTGGAGAAGGAAATGGCAACCCACCCTAGTATTCTTGCCTGGAGAATCCCGTGGACAGAGAAGCCTGGTAGGCTCAGGTCCATGGGGTCACAAAGAGTTGGACATGACTGAAGTGACTGAGCACCTGGTCATAAATGTGAAGGAGAGAGAAGAATTGAGTATGGGAAGAAAGCTCTTGAGGATACATTTTGTTGGGGGTCTTTTTTCTAGTTCCTGAATGTTGTTTTCAAAAGTAATTTGCATTGCAAAGTTTCTTCTAGATTCTGCTTTGACTTTTTGCCATTTATATTTTTAATGATTTTATTTCTCTTAGTTACCTGCTGACTAAACATAGTTTCTTTTTTTCAGAATTACATGTAAACACTGAATTGTATGTGGTTGTTATAGGTATAGGGTTACTCACAACCACAGCTGAAAAATTTAGATGTTATGAAGAAATAACCTTATTTCCACTCATATGGGACCCTATCTTCATTTTATTACTGTCCTATGATGAACTTAAGATTTTACTTGCTCATAAAATTTTATTTTTATTTTTATTTTTTTTTATCTCTTTCTTATTTTTTTTTTAATTTTTTTTTTTATTAGTTGGAGGCCAATCACTTCACAACATTTCAGTGGGTTTTGTCATACATTGATATGAATCAGCCATGGATTTACACGTATTCCCCATCCCGATCCCCGCTCCCACCTCCCTCTCCACCCGATTCCCCCGGGTCCTCCCAGTGCACCAGGCTGGAGCATTTGTCTCATGCATCCCACCTGGGCTGGTGATCTGTTTCACCATAGATAGTATACATGCTGTAGCTCAATTCCAGAAAAATAAATGACCCAATCAAAAAATGGGCCAAAGAACTAAACAGACATTTCTCCAAAGAAGACATACAGATGGCTAACAAACACATGAAAAGATGCTCAACCTCACTCATTATTAGAGAAATGCAAATCAAAACCACAATGAGGTACCATTACACGCCCAGTCAGGATGGCTGCTATCCAAAAGTCTACAAGCAATGAATCCTGGAGAGGGTGTGGAGAGAAGGGAACCCTCTTACACTGTTGGTGGGAAAATTTTATTTTTTAACTTAGAATATAAAATAATTTGGGTATACATTGTTATTGCAAGTTTTGCATCCTGCACTTTTGTGGAACTTTTATGAGTATGGTCCATAAATTAGGACTGTCAGGAGCAAAGAGCAATATCAATCATACGGTTGTAACAGTGCTGCTATTGGTTTATGGGTAACAGTCAACAATGAAAAAAAAATAAAGTAATTTCACTGAGTGCTGAGATTGAGTTGCTGTCTCTGGCACTTTACAGGATTGAAACATTCTCTTTTATTTGTTTGCCCAGCAAAATGCAAGATTGCTGAGAACAGGGCTTGTGTAATTTTTACCATTGTGTTCCCAGCATGTAGCATTGTGCTTGCTGTAAATAGGTACTGTTGTTGAAAGGTTTTCTTTCTTCCTTTTTCTTTTTTAAGGCAATATTTAAATTTATATGTATGGTGTGATTTAGTTTGTAACTTTTGCAAGTGTATGTCACTTACACTTAGCAAAATGACCTCAGAAGTTTTTGGAGTATTGTGCAAAATTATAAAAATCCTATGTGACTTATCTTTTAAAATTTATTTAAAATCATCTACACCGAATGAAATGGTAAATATTGAAGAAATTTAATTTAATTTTCATTTTCTTTTTTAGAGCAGTATACAAAGACGCTGATTTGTACCTATTAGACTCTCCTTTTGGCTATCTAGATGTTTTAACAGAGAAAGAAATATTTGAAAGGTATGTTCTTGAATAATTTGTAATACTCATTCTAAGAGACAAGAAAGAATGATTATACAACCATAGGCTACATATTATTCCTTGAGAAATAAGGTCCACCACTGACTCAGTGTGGCATTATGTAATTTAGCTACTTAAATCTGATCTTCCCTCCATGGTCAAGATCACTTCACTTTTCTGTCCACCTTATGCTGAACCAATTTCTCCCATTGCTGTTACTTTAACAATCACTGTCTATGGAGTTTTGATAGTATTACTGTCTTGTGACATAGCTTATGTTATTTAAATTGATTGTTATACTCAAATTTTTTATTTACTTTTTGTGTATTTTACTCCTTAGATAGTAAACTTCTTAAGGAACCAAAGAAATAGACTGTTTTGATGTTTTAATATAGGTGAATGCTCTAAATATTCGTCTACCTCAATGCCTCCTTCAGAACCTCTTTCTCAGAAACACAGAGTTTGGGGGTACATTTTCTTGGAGGTCCCATTAGGGCTCAATGTATGTGAAGTTCCTAAGAGGAACAGTTGGTTATATGACTTGATTTTAAAGTATCAAAATGATTTTATAGACTATGAAGTAGTTTAAAATAATCAGTAAGGATATAGATGTATGTGTGTATTAAATCACCACATTATTCCTAGAAGCACCTTTCCTAAAATTTGGTTAAATTTAATACCTGTGATACTATTTTTACAATCCTGTAATTATAAATACCTTCTTACCAATATAAACTTTGCTAGTTGTATTAGTATGTTAAAGTGTTAGTCTAGAATTATGGCTCTTTCTATAAAATATATACTGTTTTAATGCCTAAAAGAAATTGGTCTTCCTTAGATGGTTCTAGTCAGGATTTACTTCTACACTGGAGGGAAATTTTGTTGGAGGAAGTTCAGGTTTCTTATACAATTCTCAGGTTATTGTTGTGTTTTTAACAAGCAAATTAGTCTTAAGGTTTTTAAAATTAACTTTTTATTGGAATATAGTTACTTTATGATATGTTAGGTCCTTCTGTACAGTATAAACTTTGAGGACTTAATTAGTAGTCAGCTTAAAATATAAAAGAAAATGAGCAGAAAATTTAAACAAGAAAGTTCTGACATTTTAGAAGACATGTAGAAATATAGCCTCTAAGGAATCTTAAAGGTCATCTGATTCTCTCATTTTCTAGATGAATCAACCATAGCCCAAAGGGTAACTAGTTTGTTCAAAGTCAAATGTTTATTTAATGTTGGGTATTTAATTTCATTTTAGGTCCATTAACACTCAACTTTATGGTGTAGCATACTATAATAATTAAATAACACAGTATTTCATGACATATTTAATCAAGAAGTACCAAATTAATTACTATTGAATATTTACTTTTAGAATTATTTAAGTGTAATAATAACATTTTATAATAGAAGTTATATACAGGAGTACATTAATAAAATGTTAAAATATAATACATATACTATTGTAATAAAATGTTTATAAAATTAATATTTATATATTTTTATATTCTTAAAGCTGTGTCTGTAAATTGATGGCTAACAAAACTAGGATTTTGGTCACTTCTAAAATGGAGCACTTAAAGAAAGCTGACAAAATATTAATTTTACATGAAGGTAGCATCTATTTTTATGGGACATTTTCTGAATTACAAAATCAGCGGCCTGACTTCAGCTCGAAGCTCATGGGATGTGACACTTTCGACCAGTTTACTGCAGAACGAAGAAATTCAATCATAACTGAGACTTTACGGCGTTTCTCATTAGAAGGAGATACTTCTGTGTCCTGGAATGAAACGAAA
Source organism: Dama dama (assembly GCF_033118175.1). Lineage (NCBI taxonomy): Eukaryota > Metazoa > Chordata > Mammalia > Artiodactyla > Cervidae > Dama > Dama dama. The sequence goes on along the minus strand of NC_083698.1, from coordinate 48,553,917 downwards.
AAGCCTTCTTTTAAACAGACTGGAGAGTTTGGTGAAAAAAGGAAGAACTCCATTCTCAATTCAATCAACTCTAAAAGGAAATTTTCAGTTGCACAAAAGACTTCATTACAAATGAATGGGATTGAAGAAACTTCTGATGAGCCTTTAGAGAGAAAACTATCCTTGGTTCCCCATTCTGAACCTGGAGAGGGCATCCTGCCTCGGAGCAATGCAGTCAACAGTGGCCCCACTTTTCTGGGAGGGAGGAGGCAGTCAGTTCTGAACCTTATGACCTGCTCCTCAGTGAACCAAGGTCAAAGCATTCATCGAAAGACAGCGACATCCACACGAAAAATGTCACTGGCTCCTCAGGCAAGCTTAGCCGAAATAGATATATATTCAAGACGGTTATCTCAGGATACTGGCTTGGAAATCAGTGAAGAAATTAATGAAGAAGATTTAAGGGTGTGTATAAATTATCAGTGTGGTGTTTGGCTTTTTCTTTTGGCCACAGAATGGAATGAAATACAGAGTAAATAGCAAAACTTACTTAAATTTGAGTTTAGGATGAGGTTTATTTTTAAGATTCCCTAAGTCCAAAGTATGTACATTATGTAAGCAACTTCAAGATGTAGAAGAATCATCTATTTCCCTTTGTGATTTCCTTTTGTCTCTTACCATAAGATGTATTGTTAGTCAAAGCAAGGGCTATTATTGGGTCCTTTTCTAAGCAGTAATGATCATTATTATCAATTAGAAAAATTATGAATTATTATAAATCTGTTTCATTACCCCCTTAAAACCTCTGTAGGAAGAGGTGGAGTGAAAATAAATACATAAACAAATAGTAGCTTCAGTTATTGAGAGCTTTAAAAAATGTTTCTGTATGCAGGTGATCTCTCTAAGGCATATATACATTTACTCTCTCAACAGGACTAATTTTCTGGTTTATACATCAGTCTTGCCTGAACTTAGTAAACCTGAGCTTTTTCATCTTTTAAATTGGCTTTATACGTAGGATTTCTGGGCAGGTTTCTTTTAAAGAAGGTTTGTGAAATTCAACATATACTACTGCCAACTTTCAGGTAGAAAGTATTTTCTAAAGAATAAAATGCTTTCTTTCTTAAAATAGGAAGCAGTAGGGAAGAAGAAGTTTATATTTTTTAGTTTTACTAGAAAAGTTCCTTCAGTGCCTTGGATTAAATAGTGTTATAATCAATTGATATGTTTAATAGCATAGATCAATTAAGAGTAGTGTGAACTTTGGCAAGTCGCATGTCATTTAATGTCTAGGGCCAAAGTTTTCTTCTTTGTTAAATGAGGGAACAGAATAGGTGATCTCTAAAGTACTTACTTTGTGTTTCTATAATTTTGAAAAAGGTTTCCTGAAAGATAATTTATCTGTATGGTTGTAATTATCAATCTAGATGAATTTCTCAAACTGGATTCTATAAGTTGAATGGTAAAGATGATCACTTCGACTGATAATAGTATTTGTTGATTGCTTCTAGTGCCATGAACATAGAATAGAAGGGACCTGTCCTTATCCTCATTTACAGATAAGAAAACTAAATTTTAGGGAAGTTTAGCTGCCTGGATTCAAGCAGCTCCTAGGAGGGTGATGATAGAGTCCAGTATCAAAACCAGGTTTATTTTACTTCAAAAATCTTTATACTTAACCAGTGTGCCATATTCTGATTTCATAGGGTTCTTTTCTCTGAGGTTCTAGCACTGCTTCTGTGAATTTTGTTGGTAATAAAAACTATCTTTTCCATTTGAAATATCTGGAATTTCTCTCTTTCAAATTATTGAACTATAGCTCTCAAATAACAGATGAAGACTGAGGGTTAGATTTATGTGACTTAAGTCATAGTTGGGAAAGAGAATCCTAGCTACTATGGAATGTACAAGCATCAGGCAGCCTTCAGGTCTATTGGAAGACCACTAGAGCTGGCAAAATTCCAAACTATTTTTCCATGGACCCCCCCAAAGCAAAGAGTTAAATCAGGGGGATTCTGGGAAGCTTCAATTCACTAGTACCATTTATTGATAAAATGTGTGACATTGTTAAGCATTAAAATGGTAAAATGGTCCAAAACAATATAGTTGTATTATCAGCGATACTGTGTTCACAGTTTAAAGAATTGCAGTGTTTCTCATTTTTGCAAAAAGCTATCTATCTAGCTCCAGTTTTACTGGCTGTGAAGTGACATAGTATGTGTCATTCATAATGGTTTATGTTCACTGAAATTCACTTAGTTTCAAATAGTAATATTTCTTTATTTCTTCACATTCAAAATAAGACCACAATTGTGTGAAATTGTATTGCCTCATTGAAATTGTATTGCCTCATTGTAACCAGGATTTTTTTTTTTTTACAGGATTGCTTTTTTGATGATGTGGAGAACATACCAGCAGTGACTACATGGAACACATACCTTCGATATATTACTGTCCACAAGAGCTTAATGTTTGTGCTAATTTGGTGCTTAGTCGTTTTTCTGGCTGAGGTAAGAATTTTCTGTTATAACATATTAATGTAATTTAAAGTTAATTGGGAATAGTTTGGAAGGACATATATATGTACACACATGTATACTTATGTAACTTGTATGTGTGCATGCGTGCTAAGTTGCTTTAATTGTGTCTGACTTTTTGCAACCCTATGGACTGTAGCCGTCCAGGCTCCTCTATCCATGGGTTTCCCAGGCAAGAATACTGGAGTGGGTTGCCATTTCCTTCTCCATACATATACATAAATATAAGTGTATATGTATATATATAATTTTATATTATAAAATTATTTTGTTACTTCATACATAATATATAAAATATACTTAAGCACATATCTTCTATATGAAGAGTTTTTAATGGAGTCATTCAAAACCTCAAAGTAGAATGCTCTGTATGAATTGAAATTAACAAAGAAAATTATTTGTACTAAATTTTAAACTTATTTGACTCATGTTATTAAATATGCTGATGATGAATCACCACTTTTAAAATACTACTTCCTCACAAAATTAAATAAATATGTATTAGTGGCTTTGTAACTATTTTAAACAAACCTTTCAAAGATTCAGATCACCCATTTGCTTCAGAATTCTTTTGTTTTCATGCCACCATTGTGATCTCTTTACCATGCCCCTGGAAAACAGACGCATCAAATCACCAGGTTAAAATAAAAGAGGGTGTAGTACATCACCAGTTCAGCACCAGGTAATAGGTTTCTGAATCTGGTTGGTGGATGAGGTTTTTCTCTAGGTCAGGAGGAGCCACTTAAATGTCAAAAGAGGCTTGGCAAGAGGATGTCTGCGATAAAGTGGCTTTGAGTCAGGATGGAGAATACCCTTCGATTGTCTAAAGGAGGCAATTGTAACTCAAAATCAGCCAAGGGCTTCCCATAAGGAAATCTGGGATCAGTTTCGCTAAAACTTATTTAACAACATAAGATGAAAATAAAGATTTTTTTTTTCCTGTAAACATTTTCTACTTTTTTAATGTGGGTCATTGGTTAAAGTAAAACTAGCAAATGAACACTATGTGGGTACAAGAAAACACATCTGGATTGGATTCAGCCTTGTATGACCACACCAGGAAAATCTCAGAGGATACTGCTGGATGTCTCTCACTGTAGAGCCTGAGTCCAACATAAAGATCCAGGTTGCCTTCAGGGGAGATATGACTTGGGTGAAGTATTGCCTCTCCTGAGGGCCTATAGTTCTATGCATACATGAAATCCAAGCTTAAAACTCCGTCATTGTCTTGTTTAGTCACTAAGTTGTGTCCAACTCTTTTGCGACCCCACGGACTGTAGCCCACCAGGCTCCCCTGTTGATGGGATTTCCCAGGCAAGAATACTAGAGTGGGTTGTCATTTCCTCCTTGAAGGGATCTTTATGACTCAGGGATTGAACCCACATCTCCTGCATTGACAGGCAGATTCTTTACCACTGAGCTATCAGAGAGGTTCCTGTTGTCTTATTAGGCTGTTTCTAACCTCAATTAAGAAGTCTACATAAAATGTTATCACTCTTCCCTGACCAAGTAGTGGAAAATATCTAAAGGTATATACCAAAAGTTTTATATATCACTTTACCTATAAAGTCACTCAGTCACGTCCAGCTCTTTGTGACCCCATGCACTATACAGTCCATGGAATTCTCCAGGCCAGAATACTGGAGTGAGTAGCCTTTCCCTTCTCCAAAGGATCTTCCCGACATAGGAATCGAACCCAGGTCTCCTGCATTGCAGGCAGATTCTTTACCATCTGAGCCACCAGGGAAGTCCTGGCTCAGATGGTAAGGCATCTGCCTACAAAGCGGGAGACCCAGGTTCGATCCCTGTGTTAGGAGGATCCTCTGGAGAAGGAAATGGCAGCCCACTCCAGTACTCTTGCCAGGAAAATCCCATGAACAGAGGAGCATGGTAGGCTACAGTCCATGGGGTTGCAAAGAGTCAGACATGACTGAGCGACTTCACACACTTACCTATAAAGTGTTGGTTTCCATTTGATCTTTGAGTTTTGATGATATCTTTTGCTCTCCTATTATTTTTACATTAATAAGGCAAATGGAGACTGGATGTGAGGTACAGTACAGCAGAGTGCCACGTCTAGAATCCGACTGATCTGGCTGTGAATTTTAATTCTGTGTTCTTAACACTGTAACACTGAACAAGTTAGATAACCTCTCTTGAGCCTCAGTTTCCTCATCTATAAAATGGAGGTTGTAATAGTGCCCATTTCATAGGTCATTTCTGTGAGTGAGGAGGTGATTATAAAGCACTTACTGCAGGGCTTGGCACATAGTGAGCAATGTCAGTTGCTATTCTGACTAATATCCTTAACGTCCATCATCATTATAAAGCTCAAGTTAATTTGAAGTGAACAAGTCCACAGTAGAGATATAATGAAATTTTCAATAATCCCTTTTATACTTTAATGAAAATATGGGGCTGAGGAACTTGACACTCTCACATGAGTAATAAATTGAATTGAAATGTGTTTTCAATTTACCTCATTAATCTCTGCCAGTTATGCCAAATGACCAACATTAATGTGAATGAAACTCATTCCTGTGTCACATTTAATCTCAAACCAGCCCTTTGTTAATAATTTGAACCCCTTCATTAAAGATCAACATTGCTTGAATGTCTTTAGTTTTATGAGAAGAGATGGTTCTATATGAATGTGGTAGTGATTTATATTCACTTACAAGACCCTTGCCCATACAAAGCTATAGAGCTGAACTTAACACACTTTCCAAAACAGTGTATAGTTAATTAATTAGTGACTGAGCATTGAGCCACTGAGCATATGTACAATATTATTAGCTCTCTTACTCAAGATGACAGTGGTCCTTTGTCTTCAGGCTGGAATCCAAACTACAACACAGGATGTAAATGGTGTATAACTTCCTATTATTAATTGAACTCTCACAATTATTGCAAAAACTTGTCTTTTTGTAGGAGAAAAATTGATAATGTAATTTTCTAGGCAAAAAATAATATGATAAATGATGAAATCTTTTGGGGTCAGTGTCCTGAATGCATTTCTAATTAACTGACTCTCAAAATTTTGAATGACAAAAACTTAGTGATAGTAGATAAATAGTGACCATTTTCATTATGTGTGTAGTTATACAGCTAAACAAATCATTCAGATGTTTACAGTTCTCTCATATTCTTTGAATCAAAATTTACCTAATTTTTCTTTTAGACTAAGCTCCTTTCCTGATACCATTGGGCCCTTTCTCATTACCATTGAAATATCTCATGTGTGCTTTGCATCATAGTACAGGTACTAATCCAGGAACATAGTTTAGATCTTTTAAACTTTGTTTAATAGAGCTTCATACTCAACACGATCAGAGAATCCAAAGAAAAGTTAAGATCCACATCTTCCCTTGTGAAAGTGATGCATCCATTTTTAGTTTTCACAGGGGCCATACTTCAATGTAGATTTGTAGTATATATAATTATAATTTTAATTATATAGAATTATAATTTTATAGAATGGGTTTTGGCAGAGGTTTTATTTTTTTCAATGTATTTATTTTTAACCAAAGGATAATTTCTTTACAATATTGTGTTGGTTTCTGCCATACATAAACATGAATCAGCCATAGGTATACCAGGGAACATTTGAAGCAAAGTAAAGGACAGAAATGGTATGGACCTAACAGAAGCAGAAGATATTAAGAAGAGGTGGCAAGACTACACAGACAAACTATACAGGAAAGATCTTCATGACCAGATAATCATGATGGTGTGATTGCTCACCTAGAGCCAGACAGCCTGGAATGTGAAGTCAAGTGGGTCTCCTGTGCATTCTTTTTTGCCTTATTGCATTTCTTTTTCTTGAGGATGGTTTTGTTCACAGCCTCCTGTACAGTGTTACAAACCTCTGTCCATAGTTCTTCAGGCACTCTATCTATCAGATCTAATCCCTTGAATCTATTTGTCACTTCCACTATATAGTCATAAGGGATTTGATTTAGGTTATACCTGAATGGTGTAGTGTGGTTTTCCCTATGTTCTTCAATTTAAGTCTTAATTTTGCAATAAGGAATTCTTGATCTAAGCCACAGTTAGCTCCTGGTCTTGTTTTTGCTGACTATACAGAGCTCCATCTTTGGCTGCAAAGAATATAAACAGTCTCATTTCGGTATTGACCATCTGATGATGTCCATGTGCAGAGACAGTTCTTGTGTTGTTGGAAGAGAGTGTTTTTTTGTGACCAGTGTGTTCTTTGGCAAAACTGTTAGCCTTAGCCCCTCTTCATTTTGTACTCCAAGACCAAACAAACCTAGATAGCATATTAAAAAGTAGAGATATCACTTTGCCAACAAAGATCTGTGTAGTCAAAGCTATGGTTTTTCCAGTAGTCATGTATGAATATGAGAGTTGCACCATCAAGAAGGCTGAGCACTGAAGAACTGATGCTTTTAAATTGTTGTGCGGGAGAAGATTCTTGAGATTCCTTTGGACAGCAAGGAGATCAAATCAGTTGATCCTAAAGGAAATGAAACCTGAATATTCATTGTAATGATTGGTGCTGAACCTGTAGCTCCAAAATACTTTGGCTACCTACTACAATTAGACAGCTCACTGGAAAAGACTGATGCTGGGAAAGATTGAGGGCAAGAAGGGGGAAGAGGGAGACAGGATGAGATGGTTGGATGACATTACTCACTGAATGGACATGAGTTTGAACAAACTCCAGCAGATAGTGAAGGACAGGGAAGCCTGGCGTGCTGCAGTTCATGAGATTGCAGTCAGACATGACTTAGCTATTGAACAACAACAAATTATCAATAGTGTGTTAATTTATTAAGTGAATCAGTGTACCTTTATATTTTTGTGCTGTTTTCTTTATGATAGGATAGTATCCTCTGTTAAGTTCTTAGATATTAGAACCAAGGATACAAGCTTTAAAATTTCTGTTATGTTAGTCTCTCTAGTGCTCCTATTTGGCAGTGCATCATTGACGAGATAGAAAAGAAATGCAAATAATAAAGTAGGAGGCAGTGCCCACCTTTTCTTCTGCAATAGCTAGATGATATTCTTGTTGCCTCGAATAACTAAAGATCACATTTAGTCCTTTTATTCCTGTGTTTTAAGAAGTGTGTTAGAGAACTGCTATGTACTATTCTTATATGACTTCCTCTCTGTCTTTTTTTAAAAGTATTTTTATTTTTTCACAATTTATTTATTCATTTTTGGCTGTTCTGCATCTTCATTGGTGTGCAGGCTTTTTTGGTGTGTAGCTGTGGTGAGTGGGGACTGCTCTCTAAGTTTCAGTGTGTGGGCTTCTCATTGCAGTGGTTTCTCTTGTTGCTGACTGCAGGCTCTAGGGCACATGGGCTCAGTAGTTGTGGCTCCCGGACTTTAGAGCACAGGCTTAGTAAGGGCTTCCCTGGTGGCTCAGTGGTAAAGAATCCGCCTGCTGATGCAGGAGACAGGAGTTTAATCTCTGCTCTGGGAAGAACCCATGTTCTGTGGAGCAGCAAAATCTGTCCTCTTTGTTTCTTTCTTTCTTTTTTTTTTCTCTTTGATTCTTAATGAGGAATCCCTCAATATATAATATGCTCCCATAATACCTTAATGATAGTTATACCTTTATAGTAATACTTTCAAGGCAGTATTGCTTGGCAAGTGTCTGTGTTTTAGGGCATGATTTAACCTGCAAAGCACTGAAATCTGTGATTAAGTCTTGACAACATGTCAGTTTACTCTTACTGCCTCTTACTCTTTACTCATTCATTCAGCCACTTACTCATTCAACACACATTTTTCTAGTTCTTTCAATATGGCAAGCATGATTCTATGTGCTCTGTATACAGTGAAGAACAAAACAACATGCCAATGGATTACACCAATGTACTTATGTTTACAGTGTAAACAGAATTCATAATGCTGTATTCCTTTGGTGAAAGCTCAAAATGCCAGGACTGTTTTACTAGGTATTCATTTATACATAGATCTTCTTGTGTGGCTTGGAAGGTAGCTCTGAATTCTGTATATGTACAGAACTTATGAATTGGTTCTGATTCTTTATCCCACATAAAATGTCATCTGCATTTTAAAATGTTTTCTATGTGGTTAGTACATAATTTCTTTCTGTTTAAATAATTTTATTTAAAATTATATAATTTCCATTTTGTATTTAAATGTTTTAAAATAAAAAACATTTGTGTTTTTTAAGTACCCTTTATTCATCCCTTCCTTTGTTTATTAAGGATAGATTTACTGAATGCCTACTGTCTCTTGGATATTGTTATAGACACTAAGCTAAGCATGCAATGGGAAAGAGGACAGATGGCTCCTCCTTGATCTTATGAAGCACTTTCTGAGGGAAAAGACAGATGGTAAATAAATTTTGATGGAAATAATCACAGAATGTAGTGAGTTCCAGAAAGAGATAAATAGTGGGCTAAAATAAAGCTGGGCAAAGAGGACGGGAAGGTCTTCCTGAAGAAATGACATTTAGTTGACACCTGAAAGATAAAAAGTACTCAGACATGCAGAAACTGGGGAAAATACAAAGGTCTTGGAAAAGTTTGGTGAATTATGGGAACTGGATGAAGGCCAGCATGTTTGGAGGAATGGGAGAAAGTGGTAAGTGGCATATCATGTAGTAACATTGAAAAAGTAAATCAAAACCAGGTCTGCAGAAGCATTAGCTGAAGAACTTCAGTTTTAAGTGCAATAGGAAACCTTTGAAACCCTTCATTCAGGGTATGATATAATTTTTTTATGTTTGAAAAAAGATCACTGTGGTATATGGAAAATGGATTGGATGGGGACATGAGGGAAGGTAGGAACATCTGTTATGACAGAAAAAGATTGCTCTTATTAACTAGGCTAAACAGACCCAGTGTTCATATTTAAGGCATATTTAAGGCATACTTAAGGCATATTTAAAAGTCTACAGATATTTCACAGTGAAATATTTGAGTATCTACTTTGAAGCTCATTGAAGTTCTTCATGATGGACCACCAGACCACCTTACCTGCCTCCTGAAAAATCTGTATGCAGGTCAAGAAGAAACAGTTAGTACTGGACATGGAAAAACAGACTGGTTCCAAATTGGGAAAGAAGTACATCAAGGCTGTTTATTGTCACCCTGCTTATTTAACTTATATGCAGAGTACATCATGTGAAATGGCATGCTGGATGACACACAAGCTGGAATCAAGATTACTGGGAGAAATATTAATAACCTCAGATATGCAGATGACACCACACTTATGGCAGAAAGTGAAGAGGAACTAAAGACTCTCTTGATGAAGGTGAAAGAGGAGAGTGAAAAAGCTGGCTTCAATATCAACATTCAGAAAACTATGATCATGGCATCTGGTCCCATCACTTCATGGCAAATAGATGGGGAAACAGTGGAAACAGTGAGAGACTTTATTTTCATGGGCTCCGAAATCAGTGCAGATGGTGACTGCAGCCATGAAATTAAAAGACGGTTGCTCCTTGGAAGGAAAGGCATGACAAACCTAGACAGTGTATTTGAAAGCAGCTATGTCACTTTGCCAAACATGGTTTTTCCAGTAGTCATGTATGGATGTGAGAGTTGGACTATAAAGAAAACTGAGTGCTGAAGAATTGATGCTTTTGAACTGTGGTGTTGGAGAAGACTCTTGAGGGTCCCTTTGCAAGGACATCCAACCAGTCCATCCCAAAGGAAATCAGTCCTGAATATTCATTGGAAGGACTGATGCTGAAGCTGAAACTCCAATACTTTGGCCACCGGCTGTGAAGAACTGATTCCTTAGAAAAGACTCTGATGCTGGGAAAGATTGAAGGCGGGAGGAGAAGGGGACAGCAAAAGATGAGATGGTTGGATGGCATCACCAACTCAGTGGACATAAGTTTGAGCAAGCTCTGTTGGTTGGTGATGGACAGGGAAACCTGGCGTGCTGCAGTCCATGTGGTCTCAAAGAGTCAGACATGACTGAGTGACTGAACTGAAGTCCTTTATGATAGAATTTTGGATCATTATACCTCTCCTGGTTATATTCACATTTTTTAACTTTTTCTATACCTGATCTTGGCAATGTTCTCTTTTCATGCCTATTTTCTTTTGTTGTAAGTATCAGACTTGTGCTGGCCAGGTTATGTAATGGTAGGTTCCTCCTATGTCTTGAATATATTCTTGCTCTAGTTCTCCATCACATCTTGTTTTTGAAACCATATTGTTGGGGTTTTACTACATACCTGATCAACCTTTATCTATCACATCTCCAGGGATGTTTACTAGTTCATTTATCAAAATAAGTCTTTCAGATATAGGCACTTGGCTTCTCTTTGTATATGTATATACTATGGTACTCTAGTCCCAACATGCCATTATTTTTTAAATCATACAGACAAATCATCTATATAGTTTAAATCATGATCTAGTTTCTAAATACTGGCTACTAGTTTTTCATTTGTGGTCATTTGCAAAGTGTGCAAATGATCACATTGACTGTTCATGGGTCTGTCCTTAGAGAACACTGTCATCAGCCTCCTGCTGTTTAGACAGGTATAGAATAAGTGTGTGCAGGTGGTAAGCATGTGCATGCTCAGTGTCTCCAACTCTTTGTGACCCCATGGACTGCAGCCCACCAGGCTCCTCTGTTCCTGGAATTTTCCAGTCAAGAATACTGGAGTGGGTTGCCATTTCCTCCTCCAGGGGATCTTCCCAACCCGGGATCAAACCCACATCTCTCATGTTGCAGGCAGATTATTTACCACTGAGCCACCTGGGAATAAGTACTCTGGCTAAAACCCTACAGAGCTAATAGGTTTAGTTTATTCATGCCCTGTCCAGTACAGTATCCACCTGCTATGTATGACTATGTAAATTAAATTATTTAAAATGAAACAAAATATAACATTCAGTTCCCCAGTCACCCACACTGGCCACATTTCAAGGGATCAAGTGCCACTTGTATTAAGTGGTAATGACACCGAACAGTGCAGATATTGAACTTTTCTATTTTTGTGGACATTTCTGTTGGACATTGCTGATCTAGACTATACCCTTTTCAGCGTGATAAGGAATGCTGCTTCAAGCCCTAACAAAGCTGAAAATAATGACCTTTTTACTTTCGTTCTTTAATCTTTCAGGACTTGTCATTCTATCATAAACTTTATAACCTGAGACATTTTAGAAATTAAATGCTGGAACTTGCCTGCTCAATCATTTATACATGCCCCAGACATTATTTTATTAAAGTCATTACATCATGTCCTTGGAAACATTTGTGTTCCAATCAGTAAAAGTAGTTTGGGTTGGTGGTTCCATAAGTGGTCTCTGTTGACAAGAGCCACGAAATACCTTTATATTGCACAGATTAGACCAGGGTCTTTGAACAACTGCTTTGGTTGTTCCATAGTAAATATTATAGAATATTTATTTCTTGGATTTACTCACATTCAGAAAAGTTGGAATGCCAACATTGTTGACACTTCTTTCATTGAAACAAAGAGGGACTATAATAACCAAAGAGTAACTGAGAAATATACCCTTTGATTTGATTAGTAATTTGATTAGTATTGGGAAATTAGAAAACATTTGTACTGTAACAGAGACTTTTGAAGTAGCAAGATTATTGCTCAGTTTCTTGTCATTTTGAATTCACTTGAATTTCAAGGAGACAAAGGTACTTTTTTTCAATAGGTGCATGGAGGCCATGTGTAATAAAAAAAGGTAGGAAATTGTGAATGATGCCATTAGCTTTTTCATTATGATACTCCAATCTGATAGGCAAATTTACCTGAAATGGGGCTTCTCTCGTAGCTCAGTCAGTAAAGAATCTACCTGCAATGCAGGAGACATGGGTTCAATGGGTCTGGAAGATCTCCTGGAGAAGGAAATGACAACCCACTCCACTTCTTCTTGCCTGGAGAATCCCATGGACAGAGGAGCCTGGCAGGCTGCTGTTCATGGGGTTGCAAAGAGTCGGATATGACTTAATGACTAAACCACCACTATATACTATTTAAACTATAAGACTTCATAATGTACTTTCTTAATTACTGCTAACTATTCTCCATAATTTTTGTGTGGTACTGTTAAATGTTTAAGTTGATTATGAAATAATACATAGATTTCTTATAGCAAGCATATTTGTTTCTCCCCTATTTATTTTTGGTCTGTGTTCATTTTCAAATTTTTTTATTTTGCTTACAGTTTCTCCTATTTTTCTATTTGATTCTTTGTTAAAGTTATTATTCGCCTAATTGCAAAATGTCAGTCTTATACTTGTGTAAATATTTCTAGTGTTATGATTGTGTTGGTATCATCACAAGATGGTTTCCCCACAGTGTTTAGGAAATTGGAATGCCAAATTGAAATAGAACAGAGTTCAGATAATTTAAATATCATGGAAACTAAAAGCAAATCGTGGTTGTTAATATTTTTTTTTAGTTATGGTATAGAATATTTGTTCCTCAGCCAAAAATTTCCACCATGAGAAAGCCCACATAGTACCAGGAGTATATGTTTTAATGTGAATGCACCTTATCTTTATTAAAAAAAACTGTGAATTTTTGCACTTTTGAAATGTTAACTGAGTTTCCTGAATATGTATCTCATCCTTTCTCATAACTAATTGGCCTTATAGTTATGAGTCCCTCATAATCATTGTATGACAAATGAAATTATTTATAACCACCAACGAGATCAGTTGTCTGCCAGCAGGCTGAGAGTAATCTCTTCATAAAAAACAGACTTTACTACTTAAAACACTTAACTGCAGTGTTAGCTCTTCTGTGAGGTTCAGTGAATAGTTCCTGAAGAATGAAGGAGAGAAATGAATAAGTGTTTTATTCAGTGAAATTTGAATTCCATTAGCTTAACGTGTTCTTACCTCAAATAGTGGTTCCTAGAACAATTATTGCAGCTGCTGGACCCAGGAAAGTAAAGCCAAGGAAAATAAAATTGTGTGTATTTTGATATTGGTCATGATGGAATTAGAGGTGGGTGTGGGAAGAATGGGAAAAGATGATGGAAAAAAGTCAAGTGTGTGCTGTTCCCTTCCAGGTGGCTGCTTCTTTGGTTGTGTTGTGCCTATTTCCAAAGTGAGTATTCCACGTCCTATTGTGGATTGTATTTTGTTTCTGTTGATTATTTGGGTTTTATTAAACCTTATAATTTCCACTCTGCTTCATTTCCCCACTGTAATGTAGTAGAGAATTGAGTTCTTTTGTTTAAAATTGTGTGTGCAGTTTTTGTAGCTCATTATCAATTTTTAAAAGATCTAGTCGTGTTTAGTTTCTACAAAAGGCGGTAACAATGTTTAAGACAACCTTGGACAGTTAATATTTTCTCTGAGTATTTGAAATTTTATCTTTTTCAGTGGTGGAAAGCTTAGTCTGTTTTCTTGCAATAGTAAGTCCTTCAGGTTAAAGGCATAAACTCTGCTAATGAAATATGTTGTATTGCTTTAGACTCAAATTCAGCATCATTTACATGTATTGGTAATTCACTGGACAAGTTTGATTGTCAAGTAATAATTTCCTTTTGCTTTACAGAATACTTTTTCAAGACAAAGGGAATAGTACTAAGAGTGCAAATAACAGTTATGCAGTGATCATCACCAGCACCAGCTCGTATTATATTTTTTACATTTATGTGGGAGTAGCTGACACTTTGCTTGCTCTAGGACTCTTCAGAGGTTTACCACTGGTGCATACTCTAATCACAGTGTCAAAAACTTTACACCACAAAATGCTACAGTCTGTTCTTCAAGCCCCTATGTCAACCCTCAACACGTTGAAAACAGGTACTTAACTAGATGTACAAAATGAAGCTGCTGCTCCTCCACAAAGAGGGGCTATAAGTTGGCTGATTTTGTGGTGATGACATTGGCTTTTGCATGGAGGCATTTACCCTTTGTTGAGCTTCCTTATGCTGGGCGTGGACCTGTCTCTGGTATTATAGGCTCTCAGGTACTGTCACTCTTCATATTTCTGTTTGTTAGATTAGTGCAGTTTGTTAGGACACAATGCTGATGGGTCTATAGCAGCAGAAGCAGGCCCTTCTGTGTCAAATATCCTTTTCTATTCAGATATTTGAGCTAGCTCCCTTCTAGGCATCTTGTTGTCAATGTATAGTGCTATTTAAAAGGGGAGGTGATTTGAAGAGATCCAAAAAGCAAAATTCTTTTACTAATGAAATATTTTGATGAAATAGAGTAATCTAGTTTCATATAACTGTTCAAAGATAATCCCATAAATTCATTCCAAATTTTATTTTAAATGGGTGGGGGTATCCCAGATATATTTTGAAAGTACTTTTTACATTATCATAGAGGTTGGTAAAGGAGTACCATTTTTAGTTATAAGATCAGTAAGGTCTGAAGATCTAGTGTATAATGTAGTGACCATAAATGATAAGGACTAGAATATTTGATTATAAAGGAAAAAATAAATTCCAAGCCTGAGAGTTTTAGAGTGATTTGTATCTAAAAATCTCAAGATAAGAATTAACCATCATTTTTTTTTTCTGGGTAATAACATTTCAGTGTTAATATTCAAGAGGATCTTCCTTATATTTATTCTGAAGCCCTTGTGTGTCACTGAAGTCTTGCCTCATTTAGATATATTCATCACCATGCTCCGTTTTAGAGCTAAGACGTTTTAGACCTGAAAGGGAATGTCCAGTTCCCTTCATCCAGTGATTTCATTTTTTTTCAGTGGGAGAGCTGAGCTTCAGAGAAGTTAGGAGTTTTACCCAAGATTCTAGCAGTGAGAAACTGGCAATGAGATATAATGGAAGGAGCATGGGCATTGTTTGAGGTCTGTCTTGTCCTCTTAAGAGTGATGATCATGGGCAAGTTACTCTTCTGAGACTTGGATCCACATCTGTAAAATGAGAAAAGGAATACTTATCTCAGAAGACCATTGTGAAATGAAATAAGGTCATCACCTACTGGCCGTTACATAGCCAACATCAGGTCAATGCCAATTACCCAGTCTTATCCCCTTTCTGTTGTTTCCCATCTGAAATATGCTAAGCACCAGAATGATTTTTTTTTTCTTTTTTTTTACCAAAGTGACTTTCATTTTCTACACAAAATAAATACCATAGGCTACTCCCCCCACAATTTTGTATTTATTTATGAAAAGGTATATAAATATGATTAATTAAATATGCTAAATAATATATCATTAGTAAGGACTAGGAGATAGTGACAAAAAATAAGCATTGGATAATTCCTACATAAAGCTTTTTGCTGAGGGCTCAGATTGACACAAAATAAATATGACATGGTCCAAGTGACCTCTAGAAGTTTACAATCTAGAAAAAAGACATAAGACATGTATACAAGCAACTATACAGCATGTATATAATTATTATAACACAGAAGTGCTGACAAGATATTTCAAAGGTATTCAGTGTACCCAGAGGAGGAAGGGATTAATTTGAAAACATTGCAAATGTTTTCAAATTGCACATTGTAAATGTGCAAACATTGACGTGTCCTTGCCAGAGAGGTATTTGAATTGGACCAGGAAGGAGACAATATTTTTTAGCAAGTAGAGATGAGGGGAAAGGGTTTTCAGGCAGAGGGAACCACATGGGAAGTGCGAAGAAATAGGAGAGAGTAAAGTGTATTTAAAGAATAAATCAGATTGATTGAAACAGAATGTTTGAAAAGAGGAAGCTTGTTCCTCGGGTGGCTTAAGGTCAAAATCATGGAAGCTATTAAGTATTAAACTAAGAAATTATGACTTTATCCTGCAGTTCATGGGGAGGGTAAATGATAAGATTCAATCTTATCAAAAACAATTTGTACAGTATTATTGGGCTTCCCTGGTGGCTCAGAGGTTAAAGCGTCTGCCTGCAATGTGGGAGACCTGGGTTCGAACCCTGGGTCGGGAAGATCCCCTGGAGAAGGAAATGGCAACCCACTCCAGTATTCTTGCTGGAGAATCCCATGGACAGAGGAGCCTGGTAGGCTACAGTCCACAGGGTCGCAAGGAGTCGGACACGACTGAGCAACTTCACTTCACTTCTATGTTATACTTTAATTGTATGTCTAACTCACCCCGAGGCAATGAATTCCTTAAGGGCCAGGAGCATGGCTGATTCATGTCTGTTGTCTCCATGCCTAGCATTGTGCCCAGTGCCCCGTAAACACTCCATGTGTGACACTTTTTTCATTGAAGGAAAAAATGATCAGTCTTACAAATGTGAGTTTGTAATTTAGAAGACAGGCGGAAGTTAAATTGTCAGTGAAGACAGTAGAAAAGGAGAACACGGCCAAAGAGGGCCACATGGTGGGCAGGGAGGGTTTGAGAACAGCCACAGGTTGTGCTGAGGTGTGTCAGAAAGGTGTGGAAGTTGAAAATCAGGGAGGCTCTACATTACGAAATAAGGAAATGATGAAAGCATAGCCAGAAAAATACAGAACTCAGGCTTGTAAGTGTGAGATTATGGTAGTAGGAGCCTGCCTATTCCTGACGTAATTTGTGATAAGGGCTCTTTTACAGACGTTGGGCTTTGTGTGAATCTTACAGCAATCTATATTTCAAAATTTCATAAAATATTCTATATATTCATAAAATCTTACCAGCAATCTGTATTTCTTGAACACAGTTATTTAGAATCTTTGTACAAGTTTCTTCGAATCCTTGTTGTTTGTTGTCATTCAGTTACTAAATCATGTCAGACTCTTTGTGACTCCATGGAGCAGTGCACCAGGCTCCCCTGTCCTTTACTGTCTCCCAGAGTTTGCACAAACTCATGTCCATTGAGTCGGTGTTGCCATCCAACCATTTTCTCACCCTCTGTTGCCTCCTCCTGCTCTCAGTCTTTCCCAGCATCAGAGAATCCTTGTACAACACTGAAATTATCTATAGCCTTATATATCTGATTATATGTTCTTTTGTATTTGAGTTTTGAATGCTTCTGCTATGATCCAAGTTTATCAAATTTTGATATATCTTTTTAAGATTACTAGTTTTTGAAGAATTTTTCTTTACCTTGCAGGTGGGATCCTTAATAGATTCTCCAAAGATATAGCAGTTTTGGATGATCTTCTGCCTCTTACCATATTTGACTTTGTTCAGGTTTGTAAAAATAAGTATTATTAAGTGACTTCACTTTGTTGCACTTTTTAAAAGTATTTAGAAAAGTTATTAAGAGTAAATTAATTCTTGCTTATTTTTCATTTGGTTAAGAGTTTGAACCATGTCTAGTATATGAATCTTTTCAATATTAAAAAAAATCTTCAAGATAGTCATAAATTTAGTAAATTCAATAATAAGTCAAAACTGTTTACCTGACCAATGTGTTCTGTTGTGCTAAGTTGCTTCAGTCATGTCCAACTCTTTCCAACCCCACGGCCTGTGGCCCACCAGGCTTCTCTGTCCATGGGATTCTCCAGGCAAGAACACTGGAGTGGGTTGCCATGCCCTCCTCCAGGGGATCTTCCCAACCCAGGGATTGAATCCAAGTCTCTTATGTCCTGCATTGGTAGGTGTGTTTTTACCTCTAGTGCCACCTGGGAAGCCCTTACTTGACCAGAACCTAAGGCAGTTCCTCATTTAGATACAATAGCCCTCTACTTAGAAGTGATTTAAGTCTTATAACAGACCACTTTCCCCCAAATCACTGTCCATGAAGTGTGATGTTTTTGGCATTGACATCACCTTTGATAGAAGTCACCTACATTCAGACGGCCTGGGTTACAATGACGATCAGTTGGTTTCCTGGTGGACTATAGTTTCACCGAATCTCATCCATGAACAACTTTGGCACAGATGGCTAGTTAGCAGTCTCGCAGTAAGGACCATAATGCTGGGACAGAAGTATGGGTAAGTTTTCAGGTAGGTGAGAGAGGAAGGAAAAATTCAGGATTAGTGAGGATTATCCCTGGGTTATAGATCTGAAGGCATCTCCAGGGCAGGCTGACACGAGCGTGTGTCCTGGGATGGGGAGATTGATGGTGAAATGGAGCAGGGAAGAAGGTGAAGGTGACCTAGGGGTAACCTTGCTAGGATTCCATTAAGTGATAGAACTTGAGTGTTGTTAGT
Organism: Dama dama; assembly: GCF_033118175.1. Taxonomy (NCBI): domain Eukaryota; kingdom Metazoa; phylum Chordata; class Mammalia; order Artiodactyla; family Cervidae; genus Dama; species Dama dama. Next base: position 48,535,395 of record NC_083698.1, on the reverse strand, counting down.
TAATAACCTTGGCTATTGAACCAGGTTTGAAAGCAGATTCCTGGCTGACTTGGGTTGAGCCTCAGGTAGTAAACAACAATGAAGTCTCAATGACCTCCTTGGAGACAGTTGGAACAGGATGCTGCCCATCTCAGGATGAGTTGCCCCTTTCTCCTCATCCCCCATCCCTCCTCCCACTCCCGCCACTGAGAACCTATGAAATAAAATAAAGGTTGCCACTTTTGTGTGTATACACAACGATGTTGGCAGGTTCACAAAAACCAGATTGCCAGTTTGCCTCATCTGAAATGATTGGCACAGCCAAACACGTTAACCATTCCAAGTAAACTGTAGTATTTTGAGTTTCCTTCAGTTACTATGTTTAGGGATATAACTCAGCAGCTGCTGCTGGAATTCATTAAAAAAATGCTTTGAGTTCATCATGGAAAGAAGCGTTGCCCATGTCTTTAATTTCTGGACATTTCTTCCTTGTTCTATGCTTATAAATAACCAGACTGAAATATAATATTAAGTCAGTTAAAAAATAGAACGTGGACATCTTGACATAATTGCAAAAGGATTCGTGAATGTTAGCCCTTGCTAATTTTTTCTTTAAAAACTTTTGTAGCCTGCTGAGTATTATCTGAATCAGTGTAAGATTCATTTAAGAAATCCTTTGGGAGAGTTTCTTTTTGAACATGTATTTTATGAATTAGCACTTTTTGACACATGTGATGGTCTCATCCTTTCTCTTACAACAATTTGAATAGTTTCTGCTCAACTTCTAGTGTTTTGGGGTTCACTAGTCATTGCCTCATAAGTGATTGGGCAGGGTTCCTTTATATTGATTTCCCTATTTTGTTTAGAAGAGGCTCTCACATTATGGAAGCATGATACGGCAATCAAATACAATAAAAATCCAATTAATTTTGATTTTATTTAAAAATGCATGCATTAGAGAGGCCCTTTAAATTGTGAGCGCTGTTGGTTGCACTTATGTTCAGGTTAATGAAATTCCTTTCTAGTCACATTTCAGAAACAAGTTTTTCACAGAATAAGGCATACCTATGAATTTCTTTTTTCAAAAAAGTGTAATTTATATTAACTCTAGTTCTTAACATTTGATAATATTCTGGGAAATTTGCTTTCTGGCTTGGATACTGTATAGTGGAAATGAAAGATCCAGATTCTGTTTTGCAAATAGCACTATTTGTTTTACCTTAAGTAAGACACTTAATCTCTAAGGATATCATGTTTCTAAAATGAGGAAGATGTCTGATGATGATCACTTTCAGTACTAAAGTCATATGCTTCAGATTGTCATACTGGAAATGGACCATAATGTGACAAATTTGAACTTGAAGCCACACAGAGAAAAATCTATCCTAGCATCCTGCTTATCTCTATGAGCTTCCCAGGTGGCTTAGTGGGTAAAGAATTCACTTGCAATGCAGGAAACATGTGTTTGATCCCTGGGTTGGGAAGATTCCCTGGAGGAGGGCATGGCAACCCACTCCCACAGTATTCTTACCTGGAGAATCCCCATGGACAGAGGAGCCTGGCAGGCTACAGTCCATAGGGTCACAAAGAGTTGGATACGACTGAGCACACATAGAATTTATCTCTATGTTTGAGTGCCAGATTTTTTTTCATGAAACAGAAGCCTGCACATCTTAAAATGTGCAAATCTCTTTTCAACCTCAAAACCTTTAGGTCTTTTTATTTCCTCTGTCTTAATATAGTGAGCCCTTCTACTTTGATCTCTGCTGTCTTTTACATCTTCCCCCCACCCTTATTCAATTAATTCCATTAATCTGTTACTTAAAAATTCTCAAGGGCTATCAATTATGAACTAAATTGCAGATCTGGTGTTCAATGCCTGGTTTTAAATAGATATTTATCAATCAGTCAGTTAATGCACCTTCTAAATTATTTCAAAGTGATCCTTCATTCTTATCATCTGCTCCAGTTACACAGGCAACACTATGTTCCCTTCTGTGTCAGGAATACTTAGAAGCTGTTTTTGGTGGATGAAAATGGTGCCTTGCAGGTTTTATAGTCTGTTGATATTTTTTCCCCTAGAATTTTAGGACTTTGATAAGCTTGAATGGGAATTAAGATCTGTACTCATATTTCCATCTTGTATTTAAGTCTGTTTGTTTGTTTTGCTGTCCTCTCTTTAATACACCTGGTCTGATGTGACTTGATTCTTATTCACTATGAATTAAAAGCTAGGACAGAATTTAAAGTTTCTTTGTGTAATTAGAATACCAAGCATAGTAAAGTAGTGCCTTTAGTTTTGCACAAGTGCTAAATTATTACCTTCTGACCTCAGTGCCTAAGGATGACTCCTTACAGAGCAGACTGAGTTGTTTTCCTCAAAGCTTAGACTTAGTTTTTCACCTCTCAGATAGGGCTATATTATGAATGATTATAATCACTGGAAGTCTACCTTGTGACTATTTCATCACTTTCAGTTGTTCCACCTTATCCATTATTCTCAGACCTTCTGTTGTACTGGTTGGGTCGGCTACACAATTCTTCCTGTTGTATTGTAACACAGTTACAATTTCATTCCTAAGAATATCAACCATATCAGCAATAATTAAAAAAACAATGATCACTTTCCCCACTCATTGTTATAATACAAAAGCTCCAGATTGGAATTATATGGTAAAAATAGCAGAAGACAAATGAACATAGTGCCCTTTATAATTGTCAACAGTAAACAGATGAACAAACCCTGATTCTAGTGAAATAGCTGAATGTTTCCCTGCTATAAATGCAACACTATTTATCTTTCATACACACTGGTGTTTCATAAAATGGCTCATTTAAATTAAATTGTAGTTCCTAGTAAATAATGCTTGGAAATTAATTTTTCTCTTTTTTTCCCGTAAGACTCTCTTTATGAGAAATGAGTATCCTCAGTTAAAAAACTGAGTCCTCTGCGTTGATGAAGTCTTGTCATGTAGTAACTAGGGTGATTGAGGCTTTCTCATTGTACTGGTGGCTCTTGTAGGGCAAGAGCAGAATAGAGAGGACTTTCCTTAAATTGGCTTCCCTGATAGCTCAGTTGATAAATAATCCGCCTGCAATGCAGGAGACCACGGTTTGATCCCTGGGCTGGGAAGATCCCCTGGAGAAGGTAAAGGCTACCCACTCATGTATTCTGGCCTGAAGAATTCCATGGACTGTTTAGTCCATGGGGTCGCAAAGAGTCAGACATGACTGAGTGATTTTCACTTTTACTTTCCTTAAATTATTGTCGTCATATGTAGTTAGTCCAGAGTCTGGCACAGCAAAGATTTTTCTGAGTATTTCTTGAACAAAAATGAGTGAAGGGCTGGTACTGTAGAATTTGATGATGGACACGTTAGAGGCATTTTCTCTATTACACGCATCGTTGAGATATGATCATCTGAAGCTTTAGATGAAAATAGCAACCCATTCAAAGAAGATTTATGCAGATGTTACATCCTCATTCATGTTCCCATCTGCCAAAATGTTCTGTATTTCTGCATCAGTTGGAAAGTGTATGTGTCACTCATGGCAGCTGGTAGAGAACTGGATTGCTGATTATCAGATAGATATTATGATAGGTTTATTTTTCAACCCTTGTTGTGACAGCTACCTAATTTATACTTTATTCACATGGGTAATTATGGAGCAAATGCTGGCAGATTTTTTTTTTTTTTTACTTTTTTATACATATGAATTTTGTGTCACTTGGAAATATAGAATTTAAGCCTTTAACTTGATTTGAGGAACACCAGTATAATCACCTTGTTTCTGAGACCGCCCACATGGCTTCACTTTTGGGGTGGATAATGTGAAGAACTATCTCTAATGAATGGGCTTGACTTAAACACAAAATTCATTTGATAACACATAAGAGAAAAAATGGTCTGATTTCAAATTAAATCAGCCCTACCCCCAAAATCTTCCTTTTTTTTTCCGCATCAAGGCCATCTTCAGTTGTTTTACGGGCAAAGAACAAAAACAGAAAGGGCAGTAAAATTCAAGTATAATTTTTTTTCAATCTTAAATGTTAATCATCTAGATTCAGAGAAATCAAGTAGCTTACCTAGATGACCATTCATACTAAAATTATTTTAAAATAAAAAGTTTTTTTTAAAAGAAGCCCAGGCTAGAAAGAATTACATTCATTTAAAATTTTTCATACAACACTTTAAAGAGTATAGGAAGTGGAAATAGACTAAGATACAAGAATACCATGTTTTCTAAACTTCAAAATGTTATTATGAGCAACCTAAGCCATTTTTGGAATTTTGATAGATCTTATGAAAAATGTGCTTTAATGTGACCACCTTCCCAGTAGGAAGATACCTGCCCTGTATTTAAAATGGAACAGAGTGCGAAAACCTTGTTTAGAAAACATTGGTAACATACCTTGTCTACTTTGCAACATGGAAATATTTACTTATCACTGTGTTTTCTTTGATCCTACAGTTGTTATTAATTGTGATTGGAGCTGTGGTGGTCGTCTCAGTTTTACAACCCTACATCTTCTTAGCTACAGTGCCCGTGATAGCGGCTTTTATTCTCTTGAGAGCCTACTTCCTCCACACCTCCCAGCAACTCAAGCAGCTGGAATCTGAAGGTATGGTACAGCTTGTGACATGCCCACAAGAGCTACCTGTGGATATTTATCTGCAATTCATCTACTTTTTCAAAATGTTTTTCCTGTTTTTAAACTCTTGCATGATATGACAATGAGTTTTAAAAATGTCTAAGTATATTTCAACTTTGATTCAGGGCCATTTCTATACATTCTCATCATATATACCTCTCCTGGTTCTTATATTTTGTTAATAAATAATTTTTATTATAACAAGTAACAAATTTTACATATTAATTAACAAATATCAAATTTATTAATAAACAGCAAATTTTTTAACAAAAGTATTATTAAATATTATTTTTGAGAATTTGACCATTGCCTTCCTTCAGATTTAAAATGTAGTGTTAAACCACAAACTCTGCAAAACTATTTAAGCGTAGAAAAGGAAACAGTAAGTTATAAAACACATGTAGATTATTTTTATGAATTAATGACTGTGACTTCATTTTGATTTTAAAACAAGTATATAGAGTCTTAGGAGGCTTGATGTATATGATATCTGTTCTTAATTATATGAATTAAAATTTGAAATGATAGTGCCACTATTTCTAAAGGTTTGTCTGTGTTCCTAAATGAGACTGGACAAAGTTCTTTTCAGACACCTTTCCTTTCTCTCCAGGAGTCTGCTTTTTGGTGTGCCCCCAAACACTGCTTGAGCTCTTTGGAAAGCACATTGTTCAATAACATCCTTTGTTTAGGTGCATTTTCAGGGGATATATTTCCAGTGTTCTTCTACATTGAAGGTTATTTGCTAAATTAAGTCACACAGACTTTCTTAATTGAGGCATTGAATGAATTGTCTCAAAAGAGAAACATTTTCAGCAGTGATTAATTTAGGATTAGTCAGATAAACAATACCCAGTGGTAGCCAAGGCATATGAATTAATAATGGCAACGATTTTATAATAAGTTTCCATCCATGGTAACCAAGTTAAAAAGGAGGGTAACTCATTAAAAAAATTACAGATTGCATCTATTCAAAGTTTGCGCCACAATGAAAAACCTTTCTATCCAATGATGTCCTTTGTTTGATTACTTGTTTGATTACTCTTTAAGTTACCCTTTCTAAAGGAGGAATTTGCATTATGTATTTACATGACTTGCATTGTTCTGTATGGAAATATTTCACAGGCAGGAGTCCGATTTTCACTCATCTTGTTACAAGCTTAAAAGGACTATGGACACTTCGTGCCTTTGGACGGCAGCCTTACTTTGAAACTTTATTCCACAAAGCTCTGAATTTACATACTGCCAACTGGTTCTTGTATCTGTCAACACTGCGCTGGTTCCAAATGAGAATAGAAATGATTTTTGTCATCTTCTTCATTGCTGTTACCTTCATTTCCATTTTAACAACAGGTACTATGAACTCCTTAACTATTTAGCTAAGCATTTAATTTAAAGCTTTGTCAGCCAGTAAAATGCTGCATTCATGTAGGTTAAAATTTTTAGGTATCATTAAATTTTTTTAGTTTATTCATCCAAAATTTGTTTATTGTTGAATGAATGATTTCTGTGAATTAGAGCTGCAGTTGAAAAACTGAGATATATATATTTCATCACAAGTAAAATGAAAACCTGTATAGACAAGTGAGTTCTTCTAATGAAAAAAGTTGAATTACTGAGCTATAAGAAGTATTGAGATATATATGTTACAGTGAATGAAGATTCCGAGGGACTGCCAAATTTGATGGGTTGGTTGGTTGTAAGAACAGAATTCTGTTCAAACAAAATGAAGCAAATGTTGGAGAGTTACAGGAGGGCCTGTGGGCAGAAGGCACACTGCACCTCCACGGGAAATGGACCAGTCGTGGAGAGTCATGCTCAGAGCTTCCCATCTCTGGAGGCCAGATGCTGGCCATGTCCATTCCTTTCTGTGGCCACTTTATTCATTTCTCTTTCTCTAAAGACTGGTTTGGTTAATGTCCCAGAGCTGTGCAACAGTGACCTAGTATGGCCTGTCCAGTCAGGGCCCTTGAGTGAACAGCTGAGTTCCTCTGTGCAGTTACCAAGTATTGACAAGAACAGCAAACAGGCTCATATTGGCTCCAAGGTCCACCTGCAGTCCCACAGGTGCTGAGAGAGTGGTGGATTCCTCACCTTCACTGTTCTCTCAGCCCAAGGCTTTGGGAAATGACTCTGCAAAAGGAATTCAAGGCGGCAGGCAAATGAAATAAATCCTTAGCAGTACAATAGTTTGGGGCAACCTTAAAACAAAAGAAAGTTTCTTTTGTGGTTCAGAATTAAACAATTTTTTCTTTAATTAAGTTATTTGAAACAAGGTCCGAGAGGGCTGAATGAACAAGGATTTGTTAACAGTGAAATCACACCAATATACCATGTACTATAATGTAATGATTAAGGATCTGATTGAATCCTGGCTTATTAGGCATGATAGAGCATTCAAGAATCAGTATCGCACAGGACCTATCTGTGAAATCAGATGCCCAGCCAGAGTGAATGTTAGCCACACAGCTAGTATCAACCCTGCCTCTGCTGGTCTTCACCTGTGGTGACTTGTACACTTTAGTCAGCTACTCTAAAGCCCTCATTTTCCTCATGTGTAAATAAATACAGTTGTGCCTATTTCATAAGTTTGTGGTGAGAATTAAATGTGATAATTTGTGCAAAGCACTTAGTGTAGTGCCTGGTCCATAGTAGGTACCCAAAAATCTTATGTTACTTACTATTGTTATTATTTTTAAAATTTTATCTTACTCTCATCTTAATATTCAGAATGAGTAATGTATTGGGCCCTGGATAAATTTTACCTGTTTAAAATAAGTGATTTAATATTAAAACCACATACCTGCTGTCTATGGTTTGTCTTTTATTAGAATAATTATGGAAGCAAAAATTTCAATTCATAATAATAGGATGACTTGTTTCTCCCAATTTTAGAGCCCTGAAATTGTTTTATCATGCATTACAGCTGCAGGGCTTGACTCTCAATTAAGATAACATAAATTAATAACAATTTAAGGACATTCTTATTAGAAAAACTTTAGGGCCATGAATACAGAGTATTTGTAAATTTTAATTAGTGGTCCCCTCTAGCCCTTAAAGGGCTTTCCTGGTAGCTCAGATGGTAAAGCATCTGCCCACAATGCGGGAGACCTGGTTTCGATCCGTGGGTTGGGAAGACCCCCTGGAGAAGGAAATGGCAACCCACTCCAGTATTCTTGCCTGGAAAATCCCATGGACCGAGGAGCCTGGTAGGCTACAGTCCGTGGGGTTGCAAAGAGTCGGACATGACTGAGCGACTTCACTAGCTCTTAAAAACTAACTACTCTAATTAAGCATTTGAGTATTGTTCTTCCTATCTGAACTAATCAATTTTTTAACTCAAAGGGCAGTCTTCTCTTTTTCCAAATGGCAGACCCATGAGTTCTGACTTCTCCATGAAACTCTTAAGTTTTTTCTTCCCAACAGCATCTGATTGACAGAGAAAAGTCCTCCTTACAAAGACATGAAGCACATCTAAACATCTTCTGAATGCTGCTCACAAACCTCTCTCCTGCTTTTGACTTCTTTGTAGAGAAGCGTATTCAGACATAGAAAGTCTTTCCATTGTCCATTGTAGTCTTTGAAGATATTATTACTTACAGAGTAATAGTAGAAGAGATAAAAATTACATTACCCAACACCAACATCCCATTTAATATCTGAAGCATTTAAAAAAGGGCAACTCTTTACTAATATGTGGTCATTCTTTGATTTAAAATATTGGTTGAATAGTAACAGGGCATATTATCACTAGTGATGCGTGCTGTGGGGAACTGAGATGAAAAATGGTTTAAATTGGCGCAGAATCTAAATGTAACTTTAACATATGCTATCTTCTAGGTATACATAAAGCAGTTCACAGAAAAGAGAAATAGCCTAAAGTTTGTTTATATATATTTTCCACCTATAGGTGAAGGAGAAGGAAGAGTTGGGATTATTCTAACTTTAGCCATGAATATCATGGGTACATTGCAGTGGGCTGTAAACTCTAGCATAGATGTGGATAGCTTGGTAAGTATTTTTTTTTAACTTTTATGAAAAAAATTCAGACAAACCAAAAAGTGTAGATAATAGCATAAGGGATGACTGTATACCCAGCCCCAGCTTAAGAAATAAAACTGCAGATCAGTTGAAGTTCACTGTATCTCTTATTAAACCTGTATCTCTTCTTTCTTCCATATAAATAGCCACAATCAAGATCTGGTGCTACTATGAACATTCTTGCAGTTCCTTGCCTCGGATTTTTCTAGGATAGCCACCCAAGAGTGGTATTGTTGGGTCATAGAATTCACCCATGTTCAACTTTGCTAGATGGTGCTAAATTGTTCTAAGATCTGTTGTACCAGATTATACTCCCATCAAGAGAGTATAAAAGGGGACTTCCCTCTGGTGGTACAGTGGCCAAGATTCCATGCCCCCAATGCAGGGGGGGCCCAGATTTGATCCCTGGTCAGAGAACTAGATCCCACATGCTGCAACTGAGACCCTGTACAGCCAAATAAATAAGTATTCTTTAAAAAAAAGAGAGAGTGTAAGAATTCTCAGAGGTCCATAGGTATTATATACAACACTTGATAATGTCAGACTTTTAAAAAAATTGAAGTATAGTTGATTTACAGTATTGCATTAGTTTCAGGTTATGCCAAAGTGATTCAATGATATATATTTTTTCAGATTATTTTCAATTATTACTTATTACAAGATATTGAACATAGTTCCCTGTGGAGACTTTGTTGCTTTGTTGCAATCTTTGTTGCTTATCTATTTTATATATAGTAGTTTGTATCTGCTAATCCCAAACTCCTTTATTTCTCCCCCATTCCTTCCCTTCTGGTAACTGTAACTGTTTTCTGTATCTGTGAGCCATTTCTGTTTTGTATATAGGTTCAGTTGTATTGATTTTTTGATTCCACATATTGAATATATATATATGTATGATGTATAGCATTTGTATTTCTCTACTTAGTATGATACTCTATAGGTCCATCCATGTTGCTGAAAATTGCATTATTTCATTCTTTTTTATGGCTGAGTAGTATTTTACTGTACGTATGAATCACATCTTCTTTATCCATTTGTCTATCCATGAACCACTTAGGTTGCTTCCATGTCTTGGCTATGGTAAATGGTGATACTGTGAAAATTAGGGTACATGTATCTTTTAAAATTAGTTTTTATCTTTTCCAGACATATGCCCAGGAGCAGGATTGCTACATCAAATGGTAGCTCTATTTTTAATTTATTTTAAGGAAGCTTCATACTGTTTTCCATAGTGGGTGCCCAAATTTACATTCCCACTATTAGGAGGGTGTAGGAGGGTTCACTTTTCTCCACAGCCTCCCCATCATTTATTATCCTTTTGGTTTAGGTTCTTTCTTGACCTTTTGGGTTATGGTCTTTTTCTTTTTCTCTGAGACAGTTGATATGTTCTCAAAATGCTCACATTCATTCAGTTGTTGAAATGTGTATAATCAACTTCTGTCAGAATAAATATCATTGTAAAATATACCTGTAGGGAAAAACCAAATTTTTTCATGCCCTCTTCTTGCCCTTGTGACAATATTTTATTTAACAAAAGCATTTTAATAATTCATTGAAATGTCATTTAACTTTAATATGATTTATAACAGAGTTTCATTTTAGTTTGACCAGCTCTTTTTAGTGACTCCATGTATCTCCATACTTAGCTCATATACTTTTGGGGTTGAGTCTTGTAAATGTACTTTAAAGTGTTTCTGTTGGAAAACAGCAGGAGAATACTAAGTAAATATTGTACTGGCATCTATTTAATTCTTTGTTCAAACTTTCCTTGACTTTGACATTACAGTTAAAATCCTAATGCACTTCTTTTTCTTTATCTGGAAGCGTTTGTTCACCTTGTATATGCACAATTCTTTTCTCTTTATTGTATTAATTTCCTTGGTTTATGTAACAGCCTCTACAGCCTCTCTTTGTTTGGTGCCTGTGTGTTTTGCATGTCTAATCACCATTAAAGTTTCTTTCAAGTTTTTTTATTTAGCTAGTTTTTCATGTGGTCATCCTAGACTTTGTGACGTGTGCTTTGACTTTCATCTCCTGGCATAACAGAATCTCTGCAATAAGGTATTATGTTATAATACAGTCCGTGAAAAGTATCAATATTTGGAGTTCATCATATTTTTAAAAGTTTTATTCTTTTGTTTGAATATCAAAGTGATCATGTTAGTTTATGTTTCGCTGACAAATAGCACAAGTGGTCTTGCCTGAGTCTTTGTTGGCATTTATCTAGTTATTAATTCCGTCTTGCTGCTTCCACCCCTGCAACTGCTACAGCTGTCCAGTAATCTGTTAGTTTTCACCTAGCATATGTTGAAAGTAGGAGGGGAGAGAGCTGTAACCTCAAATTTCATGTTTACATATATGTTAACACTAAAGGTCCTTGGAACCGCTGAAGTAAAAACTCATTTTACTTTATTGAGTTCTGAAATGAATTTAGACCTCAGGTGTTTTTGTTTTTGTTTTGTTTTTTCTGCCACATCTTGTGGCAAGTAGGATCTTAGTTCCATGACCAGGGATTGAACCTGCACCCCCTCCATTGGAGGCATGGAGTCTTAACCACTGGCCCCGGGGATATCCCTCCACATGAGTTTAAAATGCAATAAACAAGGTGTTTTGTTTGACACTTTTCGTTTTTTAGTACAGAGGTAGCCAGGAAAAAAAAAATCTTCAGACTTGGAAAGAATATTTCATTTACCCATCTGGCTGAGTTTAGGCATGAACGTCAAACGTCAATAGAAATATGAAGTTCCAAGAATGTGACTTCACTGCTCATCCATTCATTTACTCGGGTGCCCAGACTTCCTTAGCTTTCAGCCAGTGAAGGTATTAATAATATTTGGATGGTAACACTTCCTCATCGCAGCCTCAGGTAGCTTTGTAGTTTTGACTAACTACACATTTCAGAGGTTGGCACTCAAAACTGGTCAGCAAACCTTTTAATACATTTTCCTGATAAGTTCTTTCTGTTTTATTCCCTAAGATAGCCCTTTATCACCTTCTTGACTCTTCTCAGGTGCTCTAATAATTCTACCTCCTGCATTTTCAGTCAATAATCTTGTTATATATGTCATAGGAAAAAAAAAAAAAGATGGAGCCAGAAAGAATTTCCTCCTTTTTTTCCACTAGTTGTAACATCATTCTGCACCACTGCTCGTATGTTCCAGTTCCCTCCATGTCTCTGCTCCTGTGTAAAGGCCGGTATATGCAATTAACTCCTCTTGTGGTACCTTTCTCCCTAGCATAAAAATACCATCCCTTGATCTAACACCCCATTTCTTTGACCTATTTTTAGCAGAAATTCTTGAAACAGTGCCTTACTCCATGTCATCCTCCCAGTTCTTTCCATCAGTCGGTCAGTTCAGTCACTCAGTTGTTTGCGACTCTTTGTGACCCCATGGACTGCAGCATGCCAGGCTTCCCTGTCCATCACCAAATTTTGGAGCTTGCTTAAACTCATGTCCATCGAATTGTTGATGCCATCCAACCATCTCATTCTCTGTCATCCCCTTTTCCTTCTGCCTTCAATCTTTCCCAGCATCAGGATCTCTTCAAAAGAGTCAGTTCTTTGCATCAGGTAGCCAAAGTATTGGAGTTTCAGCTTCAGCATCAGTACTTCCAATGAACATTCAGGATTGATTTCCTTTAGGATGGACTGGTTGGATCTCCTTGCAGTCCAAGGGACTCTCAAGAGTCTTCTCTAACACCACAATTCAAAAGCATCAATTCTTTGGCACTTAGCTTTCTTTATGGTCCAACTCTCACATCCATACATGACTACTGGAAAAACCATAGCTTTGACTAGATGGACCTTTGCTGACAAAGTAACATCTCTGCTTTTTAATATGCTATCTAGGTTGGTCATAACTTTTCTTCCAAGGAGCAAGCGTCCTTTAATTTCATGGCTGCAGTCACCATCTGTAGTGGTTTTGGAGCTCAAGAAAATAAAGTCTCTCACTGTTTCCATTGTTTCCCCATCTATTTGCCATGAAGTGATGAACTGGATGCCATGATCTCCATTTTCTGAATGTTGAACTTTAAGCCAACTTTTCCACTCTCCTCTTTCACGTTCATCAAGAGGCTCTTTAGTTTTTCTTCACTTTCTGTCATAAGGGTGGTGTCATCTGCTTATCTGAGGTTATTGATATTTCTCCCAGCAATCTTGATTCCAGCTTGTGCTTCATCCAGCCCAGCATTTGGCATGATGTACTCTGCATATAAGTTAATTAAGCAGGGTAACAATAAACAGCCTTGATGTACCCCTTTCCCAATTTGGAACCAGTCTGTTGTTCCAAGCCTGGTTCTAACTGTTGGTTCTTGACCGGCATATAGATTTCTCAGGAGGCAGGTAAGGAGGTCTGGTATTCCCATCTCTTGAAGAATTTTCCACAGTTTGTTGTGATCCACATCATCAATACCATCAAAATCCACACCATTTGGTGTAGTCAATGAAACAGAAGTAGATGTTTTTCTGGAACTCTCTTGCTTTTTTGATGATCCAACAGATGTTGAATTTGATCTCTGGTTCCTCTGCTTTTTCTAAATCCAGCTTGAACATCTGGAAGTTCATGGTTCATGTACTGTTGAGGCCTGGCTTGGAGAATTTTGAACATTGCTTTGCTAGCATGTGAGATGAGTGCAATTGTGCAGTAGTTTGAACATTCTTTGGCATTGGCTTTCTTTGGGATTGGAATGAAAACTGACCTTTTCCTGTCCTGTGGCCACTGCTGAGTTTTACAGATTTGCTGGCAATTTGAGTGAAGCACTTTAACAGCATCATCTTTTAGGATTTGAAATATGGAAATTCTTTCCATACCCTACTTCATTTCATTTCCATCATCCCTCAGACTCATAGCCAATATCTTTCTAGAGCCAGCGTCTTTATATCTCTCAGTCTCTCAAGTAGTACTCATACTCATGCCATGGATACATCCTTCTTGTTATCCTGTCTTCTTTCACTAGGGTGATGTTTTTCACACCCGGTTTTCCTGCTGCCTCACCGGTTCCTCCTTAATTCTCTTTGCTGGCCCCTTATCATCTTTCAGATCTTTCAGATCACTAAACACCAGCTGTATGCTAGCCCTCTTCTATCTACACTTTCTCTAGCTGTTATAATCTAACTCTGTGCTTCTGAAATCATCTCTCAGTGAATCACACATTCATATCTCCAGTTAAGACCACTCCTCTCTCTCTATATATATATTCAACTACTAACTTGACACCTCCATGTGTTTATAAAACACAGTGATAGACTGTCTTCCAGTAGACTTGACATTTTAGTTCATAAATTCTTATTTGGAATCTCCTGGAAATATGCTTGTGGTATCAAGAGACAATTATAAGTGAACAAAACTTCTGTTTCGCTTACTAGTTTGTCTAGCTTTATATAGGAGTTTGGGAAAAAGTTCAACTGTCACCTTATGAACAGTGTAGTATAATAGGTTGTGAATAACCCCAGAGATTTTTTAAATAGTAAAATTATCAGAGTCCAACTTAATTCCTGTTTAAACTCCCATGTTAGGGGATTTCCAGTTATTTCAATTGATACCACAGTGTTTTAAGAACTGTTATATCTAATTATCTCTTAATTTTAACATAAATTATGTGTGTATCTGGCTTCCCTGGTACCTCAGCTGATAAAGAATCTACCTGGAATGCAGGAGACCCCGGCTTGATTCCTGGGTCGGGAAGAGCCCCTGGAGAAGGGATAGGCCACCCAATCCAGTATTCATGAGTTTCCCTGGTGGCTCAGATGGTAAAGAATCCGCCTGCACTAAGGGAGACCTGGATTCAATCCCTGGGTTGGGAAGATCCCCTGGAGGAAGGCATCTCAACCCATTCCAGTATTCTTGCCTGGAGAATCCCTATGGACAGAGGAGCTTAGTACGCTATAGACCATGAGGTCACAGAGAGTCGGACACGGCTGAGCAACTAAGCATAGCACAGCACAGCACGTATGTATGTCTCTCTGTTCATTTCAATTGCAAAGCTTATACTATTCTGTAGATGGGATGAAAAGAGACGTATTAATTCTTTTTAGCTCCATTCCTCAAGTACCATATGGATTAAAGTAAGTTCAATCTTAAAAAATTTTGTGTTATTATTTAACAAAGTTGTGTACTTATTGTATTTGAATTCATAAAATGCCTGCCATTTTTTAACAACATAAAGCTTCTCTGTCTCCTATTGTGAACTATTTAAACTTCATATATCCTAAATGGGCTTCTTTGGTGGCTTAGCTGATTTAAGAATCCGCCTGCATTGTGGGAGACCTGGGTTCAATCCCTGGATTGGGAAGGATCCCTGGAGAAGGGAATGGCTACCCACTCCAGTATTCTGACCTGGAAAATTCCATGGACTATATAGTCCATGGGGTCTCAAGGAGTCAGACACGACTGAGAGACTTTTACTTCACTGTCTTAAATAGGCAGTGTATACCTAGATTTTTGCCTCCATGAATGAATGGAAATTAAATAAATGAGAGCTAGAAAGGATGCAAGGGTAATGTTTCAGACTTAGTTGTATCAAGCCATCTGGTGACTGGTGAATTGCTCACACTAAGAGTATCATTGTTTGAATGAGGCAGTTGACAGTTTATCTATTTTCAGGACTGTCTGCGTCTTGGTGAGCAAAAATAAAATATCTGAGTGTATGACTAGTACCCACTTTCTTAATTCTACAGTCGTAGCAGACAATAAACCATCCCTGTTGATAGTGTGTTCTTAGTAGCACACGAGGGTGGAAGCCTCCAGGATGAGTCAGGAAGACTGTACCTCTGTAGGGTTCACATTCAGATTCCAGTTAATGAGTTTCCAGAAAGTTCTCACAAGAGTGATGTAATCTGAGAAGAGTTTTCTGTCAATAGAAACTCCCTCTGTTTCTCCTTTGTCCTTTTATTGCCTGTGTTTATTTTGGGTTCCAGTAAAGATCAAGTGACTGATTGTACAGTGACCAATGAGAAACCTGATGCAAGGAGAAGCGGGGAACCTGGCTTTTCTTCAATTCTCAGTTCTCCTAATGCCCAGTTCTCTTGGATTGAAAATAGTTTCTGCCCTGAGAATCTGAGGGGAGGATTCATTTCTTATATTTTTTTAACCTCCTTTTAATGGCTTCTTGATAATACCTTTCTTTGTTTTTCTGTTCTCAGAAGTCTTTGGGGGTGTATTTTCCACTTATGACGTCTGTTCCAAGACTTCATCCCACCCAGCCTATTTCCATCCTATAAAGTGGCTTTCTATGCCGTGTTCCGCTGTAGTCTTACCACCAAGAAGTTGTGCAGCCTTAGGCAAAGAAGTCATAATCTACGTGAGGGCTTTGCTTTTTCCTCCTTTGTAAATGAAACAGTTTGGTTGGAAATGTTTTAAGGTTCTGTTAGTTCTGACATTCTCTTCTGAATCTCTGATATATCTCAAGTCCTCATTGGCACATAAGCAGGCACTGTTCCGGGTGCTCTTGGGAGTCACAGGGGTCTGCTACTGCCCCTGAGGGCTCAGGTCCAGTGATTAGGTCATTCACCACTGCAGTTGTCAGAGCTGATCAAGAACTCTTAACCAGTGTGTTACTTGAACCAACAAAGCTCCATTAAGATGTTGTTGAGTCTTGAATTGGTTGGAGAGGCTTATGAGAACCTGATGGGACTGTGTGAGTGTAGGAAATTTTGGGAAATTTGTGGAGCTTTGTGCTTATCGCTTAAACTTCCTGGATTTAGAATTTTTCATTTGTACCAAGAAGGAATGGATTAGATCAGAAGTTCCCAACCTGACAGCACATGTGGAACCTTTATAAAAATAGAGACTACTCAGGGTCCTCTGAGACTAATTAAAATGATTCTCTTGGTTGAGGGCAAAGTGACCAGGCATGATGTCTATATTTTAAAAAGTGCTCCAGGTGATCCTGGTATATATAGACTTGTGATTTACTGGATTTGAGGGTCTCTAAGGTTCATTTGGAGAAGGCAATGGCACCCCACTCCACTACTCTTGCCTGGAAAATCCCATGGATGGAGGAGCCTGGTAGGCTGCAGTCCTTGGGGTCGCGAAGAGTCGGACACGACTGAGCGACTTCACTTTCACTTTTCACTTTCACCCATTGGAGAAGGAAATGGCAACCCACTCCAGTGTTCTTGTCTGGAGAATCCCAGGGATGGGGGAGCCTGGTGGGCTGCCGTCTAAGGGGTTGCACAGAGTCGGACACGACTGAAGTGACGCAGCAGCAGCAGCAGCAGCAGCAAGGTTCAGTTTCGCTCCAATTTTCTGTGAGTCACGGCGGGGAGCCAGCAAATTTTTCCTGTAAAGAGTTAGGTAGTACTTTTTTCAACATTGTGAGCTATGTGGTCTCTATGCAGTTATTCAGCTAAGCTTGTGTGTGTGTGTGTGCATGCACGTGCAAACACTCAGTCCTGTTCAACTCTTTATGACGCCATGGACGTGGGCTCTCTGCGAGCCAACCAGGCTCGTCTGTCCATGGGACTTCCCAAGCAAGAATACTGGAGTGGATTGCCATTTCCTTCTCCAGGGGATCTTCCCAACCCAGGGTTCGAACCTGCATCTTCTGTAGCTCCAGCATTGGCAGTTGGATTTTCTTTTACCACGGAGCCACCTGGGAAACCTAAGCTTTTGTAGGGAAAAGCTAATGTAAACAAATGGATATGCCGTGATTTGGCCATTGGGCCATAGTTTTGCTCACCTCTGGTCTATGGGATAGAATTTGCTTTGGAACTGATGGACTGTCAGCAAATTATTTTTATTCTGTATCTCAACCAGTGACAGATGTAAATCTGAAAGATGTGTAAAGAATGGTGCTTAAAGATAGAGAACTTGGGGAAGTTGTGCTATCTCAAAATTAAGATGCTTAGAAAAATCTTAGTAAAATAGTCAAAACCTTGGGAAAATATTTTGATTTGTTGTTTTAATTTTTTTTTTGTCTAGTAAGTCTCCTCTTCTTGAGATTTTCTTTGAAATATGTTTAATGGACACCTCATAGGCCCAATTGTATTCACCAAGCATTTGCTGATAGCCTATCATATGCTTTTAGAAAATAGTAACTCCAGAAAGCGTCTAAGTTCGTTTGAGTAGTAGATGTAGTAAGTGATATCAGACCTTTTCAGATAGATAAATCAGAGTCCTCCTTTGCCTATTGGCACTTGGCACTGTAATTATTGAAGCTCTTAATTATTGAAAATAGGCACCAATGTATTTGATATCTCTGTGTTTATTTAAGATATGCCTTTTTGTCATTCGTAGTATTTTTTTTTTTTTTTTGCATTTCCTACAGTCAGAAAAAGTCAAATTGACCTGCCATATGATTCACCACAGATTAGGTAGCAAGCTATAATAATTTATAAAGGGTTAGAATCTATAGTATACTATAAGTAACTCACTTATGCTGTTAATAATTTATAGCAATACAGTCCTGATTGACTTGTTAAGGGCTCTAGGAGCATAAGTAATCGGTGCAGAAAGATAGACCAGAATTTCAAGAATATGCTTTGGGCAGAGAGTCTGTTTCCATGATAACCATTATCTCTTAAGTCTATATCCATGGCCTAAAGATTATGCTAATCACTCTAACATGGCCTTGGGTCTCAGGTCACTGTTAGTTGACTCTGAAAAGCATCTAGTTTGGGCCTACCAGGAAGAATCTAAGATTTAAAACACTTTAATCCTCCCTTTTATATACTTCACATTTTGAAAATTTCTCTTGCAAAATGTGTGATGTTTTTCACATGGTGTCAGTTTTCTATTAATAGATGATTGTCTTCACATTTATTTATTGTAATCTTCCTGTAACCACCAGTTATGAACACTCTTTACAACATTGCCAGCCAGATCTCAGGCTTTTGCAATGTATTTTCTATTGTCATGGCTTTGTGGGTGTTACATGTAGCTTAGGTGTTAATGAACAAATCTGATGGCCTAGTTTCCAAATAACCAAAAGGATGAAAGGAAATAGAACAAATATTTTGTGAAGGGAAGAGAGTCTGGTTTCCTGACTTGCCCTAAAATAGGTCTTTAAGCCTTTTCTTGCCTCTTTGTTAACAAAAGGTGAAAAGGAAAATCAGGAATTATTTTCTTTTTCACTAAGTATATCTGTTACAAAGTAAAGTTGAGATGAGGCTATGGAGCAATCTTTCCCCAAAAGACTTTGTTCTCCTGATGCTTAGATAAGTAATTCAGACATTATCATAAAGATAATGAGATTCATTTTTAAAGATGGGCTCAGGAGAATTTTTGAGTATAATACATCTAAATAATCATGCCAAAATTTTAAATGAGATACTTCTCAAGCAAAAACCCCACTTCATTTTGACTAAGCTCCAATTTTGTGGAAAGCCTATGCAAATTATATCAGGTTTTCCTCTTCACATGAGGAATAGATTTGATGTTTCAGTGCCTGAGTCTCATTTCGGCTTCATCATTTAGTTCTTAAAATCTAAGACATGTGCTCCCACCTAAGCTGGTAATGGCTACATTGAGACTTTGCTGTCAGTGAGCTAGACAGCGATACCCCCTCATTCCTCCAGAGGAAACACTTTTCTATGCAGAGAAGCAGCAGCTTCAGGTTAAAGAGTTTTCCCAACTCCATCTACAGAACTCTGAAAATTGTCAAATCTGAATTTCCATCCAGTTCCACCTACATAGCTGGACAATGGCACAGCAGTTTTTATAAATCACCTTAAAATATTTAGACATCCCAAATTAGAGATAGGACTCAGTTAGGTTAAAAAGATTAATGAAAACAAGTAGATGAGACTAAAAATAATTTGATATGTTACAACATCCTTCTGATCCCAATAGCAATGTATATTTTTAGGGTGAGAGCTGAGGCTACAACTGCAGCTTAGATTTCCTACTAAGTTACAGCACTGCCATTCTCCCTGCTCAGAAACTGCTTTCTGCATGTGAGGTGGAACAATGGGTTAATTCGTTATGAACAGAGATTTACTAAGGGACTGCATGATGCTAAACACTCGATGGAGAAGATACACAAACAGTGCTTGAATAAGTTTACTGTAATAGGCACAGTGGATTTAACTGAAGCCCCTTAGACGTGAGCTCACATTCTGCCACTTGTATGGAAACTTTTGAAGGTCTTATACTTAATTTTCTATGCAGAATTTTATTTCTTTTTCTTTCTTCTCTTTTTTTTAATATTGTTCCCTGTGTTATACAGTAAATCCTTGTTGCTTATTCTTTTTATTTACAGTAGTGTGTATCTGTTAATCCCATGCTACTAATTTATCCCCTACTTTAGTAACCGTAAGTTTATTTTCTGTATCTGTGAGTCTGTTTCTGTTTTGTAAATGGATTCATTAGTATTATTTTTTTAGAATTCACATACAAATGATATCATATAATATTTATCTTTTTCTGTCTACTTTCACTTAGTATCATAATCTCTGTGTTCATCAGTGTTGCAAATGATAATATTTCATGTTTCATCCTTTTTATGGCTGAATAATATTTCATTGTATTGATATTGTATTGATGTCTTCTTAAGACCTTCTCTTAAGAGTCTCCCACATTACCTAAGTCTCTGTTTCCACCACACCTGGATCGATCCCTCACTACAGATATGAATCTTTGGTTGTTAAATCAAGTGTAGGAGATATATGACTACTTGTGTTATAGTCATATTTATTTTCTATTTGAGCATGCCTTCCACTGAGTAGAAGAAACCTCGGTGAATTCAGAGATCTTACTAGAGGTGACTCCAGAATCAATTGTGAGCAGAGTTTACAGGATACCAAGAGCCCGAGGGAGGGGACGTCTGGCCCTAGGTTGTCCCTTGTGCTAGGTATCTCCAGGGCTGTCTCTGACCTAGAGGTGTACAGTCCAGGGACATTGGGTCTTCCTTCTGATCCTGACTGGTAGCTCTCCCTTGGTGAGTCTGCACTCTGTCAGCAGCTTCCATGTCCCTGAGGAACAGAAGACCCCAAGGGGTCAAAGCATAGGGGTTATTTGGCTTCCCCTCAGCATTCTGGAAATACAAGAAAATCCAAACCTATGTCAACTTATCTGTGTCTCAGCATGCCATGCAGGCATGCCCACTCTTATGCTCCTATGCCGTACGGGCACTGGCAGCTCCTCCAAGCCCTGCCCCATTCCTGTATCCACCTTAGAACTGAGGCACAGGCCTCCTAAGTTCTAAAATCACTCAGACCTACTTGAGGATAGAACCCAAGTTCAGTTGCAAGGCAGTGCTCCTTTTTAGAGGAACTGGTGCCTCAGCCCATTTGTGAGTCAGCTTGGGGGGTGAGGAGAGAAGCTGTTTCTCGCCCATCAGAAGTTCATCCTTGACTACTGGCTTTTACATAAACCCTGTCCTCCGGGCTTGTGTCCTTCAGGCTTTGGTGTTTGAATCTTAACAGGCAATATTCTTGTGGCTCAAAATTTTTGAACTCTCAACCTCTGACTACAAAGGCAGTTTTTTGCACCTTGCAAGGCCAGAAATGGTTTTCTGTGTCCTGGTTCTGTGTGCCTTCTCCTTTGAGAGGCAGTGGAAGTAATGTGCCAAGTTGGAGAGCCTGGGAGGCACAGGGAGTTAGTAATTCATAATATTATCTGCCCACATTGTCTGTTCACTGTTTCAGTGGCTGAAAACCTATCCATAATGCAAGTGTCTGCACTGGCCACCTTTCCTTCCTGTCAGAAAATACTTTAACCCATTGAGTTGAGTGAATGTTCACGGGCTGTAGATGAGTGCCTGTTGTTAAGGTGAACTTGGGGTCACTTTAAGCAACTAGATTCTATGAAAGGTGATGAGTTGAAAATTGTATTTTCTCAATTTGATAGGTGCATTCTGTATACCATAGCTGACATTAGAAATTCTGAATTCAAAAAACAAAACAACAACAAAAGAAGTCCTGGGTTCACCTTTGCTAATGAAGAATGTAATTTGCTGTACTCAGACAAATGCTTACAAAGAAAAATTGTGCATGACATTTTAGTGCTGTCAAAATAGTAGTTTTGATGTCATTTTCTAATAATAGCACATGTAATTTTGAGTAGTTTTGATAGCAATATTTAAATGTTTTCTGATGCTTGAAAGTGTTAAAATAGGATGGATTTTTGTTATACAATTCCTTACTTGACATGCTAAAGCACTTAACAAAAACTAGTATAGAATTCTTCACAGCACTGACATGCAGAAATGTCAACAGTGTATTTCAATTCAAATTTAATAAAAAAAAAACCGAGTCAGGATTTAATAAACTCTGAAAATCACCCATAATTTGGAATTTAAAATATTGTGTCAGAGGAATAATTATAATATGCCATTTATTTCCTCCTGAGTTATTTATGATGGACATCGGCTTTGGATATTTTTCACTTCCATTTCTAGTGGGTTTTGGCTTGAAAGGATTCTCTTTTTGAATCTTGAATAATTATTAAAGATAATTTGAAGATATATTCAAAAGGAGGGAAATTGAAGCACACAATTACTAGATAGAAGAAAGCTCTCTATCAATATCAGTCTTGATCAATGCATGTGAAAACAGGCAATGCTATAAGATTTTCTAATATGAAGCTTTAAATGTTCAATTAAGGATAAATATCTGAACTTCTCTGATTCATCTACAAGTCATTTCATACTAAAGATGAAGAATTCTTCCCATTTCACCTTTTGATAGTGAAAAATAAAAATAATAGAAATGAACGCCCACATCATTTCATCTCACCATTTTTTTTTTTGCAGAAAGAATTATTTCTAGTATCTAAATAACTATGATGATAATAAATTAACATTGTAAAGAAGAAGGTTAAATTCTCAACTGGGTAAAACCAAAATCAGCAATTACTTTTCAGACAAAAAATTTTCTGTCTAGTAAGCTGTTAATGGGCCACCTGGTTGCTCAGCGGTAAAGAATCCTGCCAATGCAGGAGATGCAGGTTCTATCCCTGGGTCAGGACGATCCCTTAGAGAAGGAAATGGCAACCCACTCCAGTATTCTGGCTTAGCAAATCCGGTGGACAGAGGAGCCTGTCAGGCTACAGTCCATGGGGACACAAAGAGTTGGTCGCAAGTGAGCACACAAGTACATTTGCTTTAAATATTTTCAATATTTCAATATTGGATGCCTATTATATGCCAAGCTATTTTAAAAATCACTTTCTAAAGTTTGCAAATTATAATTGTTCAGAGAAATATGCTGTCATTAAATAATTTAAGTGCTTGTGCAAAATAGTTGAATTTTATAATGCCATTTGCAGCAACATGGGTGCAACTAGAGATGATCCTACTAAGCAAAATACGTCAGAAAGAGAAAGACAAACACCATATGATATCACATGTGGAATCTAAAATGTGACATAAGTGAACTTATTTGCAAAACAGAAACAGACTCACAGACACAGAGAATGGATTTATGGTTGCCAAGGGGGAGGGATGGATTGGGAGATTGGGTTTAGCAGATGAAATTATTATATACAGAATGGACAAACTGCAAGGTCCTATTGTTGCACAGGGAACTATATTCAATATCCTATAATAAACTGTAATGGAAAAGAATATGAAAAAGAATTTGTATACATTTGAATAATTGAATCACTTTGTTGAATACCAGAAACTAACACAACATTGTAAATCAACTATATGTCAATAAAATAAAATTTTAAAAATAAATTAATTAAAAAAATGGTTAAATTTCAAATACAGCCCTTATACACAGTCACATTTTGCTAAGTAGTGGACATTGATCTTTAAGTAATTTAGATTAAAAATGTAATATTTAACTACAGATATATGCCAGTGACTTCAAATTTGTTTGAAGATTATTGTGAAGTTATTCAAAATTTACTGAGCCTCAGGAGTCTACTTGCCACCCAGCTGATATAGAATTGTTGATAGTTATTAATGCACTGCAAGAATAAGGAAAGCCTTTTATATGGTGATTTTGAAGTGTGAAACGTTTTATTATAACTTATTAGTTACAGAACATTGTACTACACAATGGTAGAAAAAAAGTTTCCCCTTGACATCATCTATTCCATTGAGTAAAGTTTGGCTATTTATGTGTGGCTTGCATAACTGAGAGTTGAGTGATCACAGAAATAAACAGGTTTATAAAGAGCCCATTTATAGAAATTCTAGTTAATTCTCTTGGTTAAGCTTTTAGTTCTATCCAATTATTTCCTGCTACTTCATTGAGAAACCTAACAAATAACCAACTGACAACTAGCTAGTATCACATCCTACAAGTTATTTTTAGGAAACATTAAACTAATTTTGACATTCTCTGCAACTCTTAAAAAAAATAAAATATTATTTTTATTTCAGATGCGATCTGTGAGCCGAGTCTTTAAGTTTATTGATATGCCAACAGAAGATGGTAAACCTAACAATTCATTCAGACCATCCAAGGATAGTCAGCTCTCAAAAGTTATGATCATCGAGAATCAACATGTGAAGAAAGATGACATCTGGCCCTCAGGGGGCCAAATGACTGTCAAAGACCTCACAGCAAAGTATATAGATGGAGGGAATGCCATACTAGAGAACATATCCTTCTCAATAAGTCCTGGCCAGAGGGTAAGATTTAAACATTGCTTACTTTGTTAAACTTGTGTTCAATAAGTGAATCTCAGTAGCCTAAAGCAATGTGTGGGCAGAATCCATATGTAACTCTTATTGTTGACTAGGACCAATGTTGAACACAAATATTTTCAAGTTATAATATGGAGTCAGTATTGTTTCATGTGAAATTTATTCTGCAGAGTCCTGAATCTATATAATGGAACCATCTTACTTATTTTTTAATTGGAGTATGCTGCTGCTGCTAAGTCGCTTCAGTCGTGTCCGACTCTGTGCGACCCCATAGACGGCAGCCCACCAGGCTCCTCTGTCCCTGGGATTCTCCAGGCAAGAACACTGGAGTGGGTTGCCATTTCCTTCTCCAATGCATGCATGCATGCTAAGGCGCTTCAGTCATCTCCAACTGTGTGACCCCATGGACAGCAGCCCACCAGGCTCCTCTGTCCATGGGATTCTCCAGGCAAGAATGCTGGAGTGGGTTGCCATTTCCTTCTCCAAGTTATTGGAGTATAGTTGCCTTATAATGTTGTGTTAGTTTCTGTTATACACCTAAGTGAATTAGTTACATGTATACACATATCCAACTTTCTTTAGATTCCCTTCCCATTTAGGTCCCCATGGAGCACTGAGTAAAGTTCTCTGTGCTATACAGTAGATTCTCACGAGCTGTCTATTTTATATACAGTGATTATATATATATCAGACTCAATCCATCAGTCCATCCCATCTCCCTTTGGTAACCATAAATTTGTTTTCTACATCTGTGACTCTATTTTTGCTTTGCAAGTAAGTTCATCTGTACCCTTTTTCAAGATTTCACATTTAAGAGATATTATACAATATTTGTCTTTCTCTTTCTGACTTACTTCACTCTGTATGATAATCTCTAGATCCATCCATGTTGCCGCAGATTGCATTATTTTATTCCTTTTTAAGGGCTGAGTAAAATTCCATGTATGTATGTAACACATTTTCTTTATTCATTCCTCTGTTGATGGGTATTTAGGTTTTTTCCATTTCCTAGCTAGTGTAAATAGTGCTACAGTGACATCAAGGTGCATGCATCCTTTCAAATTATGGTTTTCTATATAGAAGAATGAAATTAGAATACTCCCTAACACTATACAAAAAAATAAACTCAAAATGGATTAAAGACCTTAATGTAAGGCCATATACTATAAATCAGAGAAAAACATAGGCAGACTATTCTTTGACATAAATTGGAGCAAGATTTTTTTTTGATCCACTCCCTAAAGTAATGAAAATAGCAACAAAAATGGAAAAATGGACCTAATTATTCTTAAAAGCTTTTGTATGGCAAGTTCAGTTCAATTGGTCAGTCATATCTGACTATTTGTGACCCCATGGACTGCAGCACACCAGGCTTCCCTGTCCATCACCAACTCCCAGAACTTGCTCAAACTCATGTCCATTGAGTCGGCGATGCCATGCAACAATCTCATCCTCTGTCATCCCCTTCTCCTCCTGCCTTTAATCTTTCCCAGCATCAGGGTCTTTTCCAATGTGTCAGTTCTTCATATCAGGTGGCCCAAGTATTGGAGTTTCAGCTTCAGCATCAGTCCTTCCAATGAACATTCAGTACTGATTTCCTTTAGGATGGACTGGTTGGATCTCCTTGCAGTCCAAGGGATTCTCAAGAGTCTTCTCCAACACCACAGTTCAAAAGCATCAGTTCTTCGGTGCTCAGCTTTCTTTATAGTCTAACTCTCACATCCAAACATGATTATTGGAAAAACCATGGCTTTGACTAGATGGACCTTTGTTGGCAAAGTAATGTCTCTGCTTTTTAATATACTATCTAGGTTGGTCATAGCTTTTCTTCCGAGGAGCAAGCATCTTTTGATTTCATGGCTGTAGTCACCATCTGCACTGATTTTGGAGCCCAAGAAAATAAAGTCTCTCACTTTTCCATTGCTTCCCCATTTATTTGCCATGTTGAGTTTTAAGCCAACTTTTTCACTGTCCTCTTTCACTTTCATCAAGAGGCTCTTTAGTTCTTCTTTGCTTTCTGCCATAAGGGTAGTGTCATTTGCATATCTGAAGTTATTGATAGTTCTCCTCAATATGCCCTGCAATTTTGATTCCAGCTTCTGCTTCAGCCAGCCCAGCATTTCTCATGATGTACTCTGCATAGAAGTTAAATAAGCAGGGTGACAATATACAGCCTTGATGTACTCCTTTTCCTATTTGGAACCAGTCTGTTATCCATGTCCAGTTCTAACTGTTACTTCTTGACCTGCATACAGATTTCTCAAGAGGCAGGTCAGGTGGTCTGGTATTCCTGTCTCTTGAAGAATTTTCCACAGTTTGTTGTTATCCACACAGTCAAAGGCTTTGGCGTATTCAATAAAGCAGATATAGATGTTTTTCTGGAACTCTCTTGCTTTTTCAGTGATCCGGTGGATGTTGGCAATTTGATGTCTGGTTCTTCTGCCTTTTCTAAATCCAACTTGAACATCTGGAGGTTCATGGTTCACATAGCATTGAGCCTGGCTTGGAGAATTTTGAGCATTACTTTACTAGCGTGTGAGATGAGTGCAATTGTGCAGTAGTTTGAACGTTCTTTGGCATTGCCTTTCTTTGGGATTGGAATGAAAACTCACCTTTTCTAGTCCTGTGGCCATTGCTGTGTTTACACTTAGGAAAATTTTCTTAGCTCTCCTTGCTATTCTTTGGAACTCTGCATTCAGATGGGTATATGTTTCCTTTTCTCCTTTATCTTTTGCTTCTCTTTTGAATAGCAAAGGAAACCATAAACAAAACCAAGAAGTCTACCCTCCGAGTGGGAGAAAATATTTGCAAATGAAGTGAGCAAGAAGGTATTAATCTCCAAAATACACAAACAGCTCATGCAGCTCAATATGAAAAAAACAACCTAATCAGAAAATTGATGGAAGATTTAAATAAATACTTTTCTAAAGAAGTTATACAGATTGCCAAAAGGTGTTCAACGTCACTAATTATCATAGAAATTGAAATCAAAACACAATGAGGTGTCACCTCACATCTGTCTGAATCTATAAATGCTGAAGAGGGTGTGGAGAGAAGGAAACCCTCCTATACTGTTGGTGGGAATATAAACTGATATAGTCACTATGGAGAACAGTGTAGAGGTTCCTTAAAATCTAAAAATAGAGCTACCATATGATCCAGCAGTCACACTCCTGGGCATATAATGGAACCATTTTAAGTGTTATTATGCTTGCAGAATATCTAATTGATTGCTACTTTACTAACTAAAGAAACTGTTACATAAACCAAATTTGAGTTCTAGATTTTGCATCTTGAAACTCTCCTCCATTTCAGGTGAGGGAAATATTTTGTTGCTAACTCCATCTAAAGACTTAAAATTTTACCTGTTTGATAGTCTTTCAAACAAGTGGTACTTTTTTCCTTAGCTTTTTTCAATTTTTCTGGCTGGAGTCTTCATCATGATATGGATTGTTAAGCTTTTTCCCCCAATAATTTGCTAAGGAATAGTTATTTATGTGGCAAGCATTTCTATTATTTAAAAAGCAGAAATAACCCTGCACTATTTTGAAGTGTTTCGTATGGATCCCAGCTGGGCTGAATTTGCAGAAGTTACTCAAATACAGAGTCTAGAATTGATTGTTTGAGAAGGGGATGGTCATTCTCCCACATTTTATGCTCTGTAAATATGATTTTATATTCTCTCCAGATTCCTTATTCTGGGACACTCTATATCTAGACAGAAGTGCTATATTGTTTTGATTATTTTCTTTTTCTTTAAAATTGAAATGGAATACCATAGAGCCAATTTTTATGAAAACTAAAATTTAAAACTTCATCTTTTTGTGATTTAATTTCAAACAGATTGTTTTTTTTTAACTGGTGAGATAATGGTCAGTAAGTTTTGTTAGTTCACCGTCACTGTCACCAACATAAAAACAGGCTACTTTCACTTGCCTTTGCCCATGGCTTTAGGAAGGGTTGATCATTTGATATATTAGACAAAGTTCTAATAAGAAAAATGTATAGGGTGAGCAAAAATTCTCTACATATTGTGCTAAATGGCTTGCAGTTGCACAGTGGAAATTTTGACTTAACTTTTACTCTAGTTAGGAAAAATATATTCACATACTACTAAAATTAGCTCTCTCCTATATTCATGTTCATCAAGAATGAATTTTTTCCCCTTTTCTTAGAGAAAGCAGGTATAAATGGGCATAAATTGAATGAATAGGTTTTAGATTGAAGTTTTCTCTAGTATCAGAGTGAGAATGTTTAAAGTTACACTTTGGAACTAAGTAAAATTAATGGTTTGCCTTCCCTCCTCCTTTCCATTGAGAAAAACATAATTAGTTACTCTGTTTTGCTTTACACATCTTGAAAGCCATAGGCAGCTGACGATCACCAGGATGGATGCCAAAAGCACTGTGACTTTATAATAATAACAACAGATAGGTTGATACACAGCATGGATAGACTTGGTAAATTATTTTTTTCGCTCTCCCTGACATCCTTTCATCCATTTACTTTTCTAGTGCTTACTTGCCCACTAAATTAAATATAAACAAGTCCTAGTAGAGTGACAGAGTTTTAGAGTCCTCATTTCTGTAGGTAGTTTCCTTGATCTGAGAATAGTGATCAGAGATACTGTAAAATGAGGAAGAAGCAATATGTTCAGTCATTCCACCTTCTCTGAACATTTATGCAGTAAGCAGGCCATGTGTATTTGTAAGACACTCCCTAGGTGCTCTGGGGGAATTGAAAATTATTTACATAAGGCTGTAAATGTTTATCGAATGCTCATCATGTCCTAATTGGAGAAGGAAACGGCAACCCACTCCAGTGTTCTTGCCTGGAGAATCCCAGGGACGGGGGAGCCTGGTGGGCTGCCATCTATGGGGTCACACAGAGTCGGACACGACTGAAGCGACTTAGCAGCAGCAGCATTGTGTCCTAAGCACTGTTTAAAAACCTTTATTTTCTATAACATTAGATCTTATTATAACTCCAAAGGTAGTTGTTATTACCCTATCTCTGCATAGCGGAAGAAACAAAGTTCAATTAAGTGAGTGAAATAGCGAGGATGTCAAACTCAGGTCTCTCTGACCTCAAAGTTCTTTTTCACTCATTTCTCTTAAAAGAATGAGAAGGAAAAGCAGAAGAAAGAGGAGAGAGAGTTAGAGAGATCTGTCACAGAAGATGTCAGACTAACAGGGAAAATGCCAGATCCAGCAAGAGCTGAAACTGGTTTACTGTGAGGCTAACAAAGCTGAGGCTTCAAAGGACTTCATTTGGCTGAGCCACTTTCAAAGCCAGTTGTTACCATTTGGCTGGGAATTGGGCTATTCAGGCAAGGTTTTCCACAGGAAGTGACATTTAAAATGAGACTTCAGACTTAAACTGTGATTTGAATTATCAAAGGTGGCTGAAGAAGGGTGCTATAAGCAGAGGGAATAACATGAGGCACAAGGCACGTACAGAAAGCAATGACTGGTTCGGTCATTCAGTAACTGGACGATGCATAAAGGATGTAATTGAAGCCAAGATTTGTGCAAATGATGAAGATTATGGATCTTGAGAGCCAAAGCAATAACGGAAGTTGAGAACTCAGAAAATCCTAATTGATTTTGCTGTGACAGGGTCTTTGAGGGCATTGGTTCACAAAGTGTGCTTCCTGTGCCTGTATCACTTGGGTACTTGGGAGAAATGCATGTTCCTGAGCCCTACTGGCCAAGGAGTGGGGACAGTGGTCTGAGAGTCCTTAGGTGTAGAGGAGTGCGAGGACAAGTCCAGTTGCAAAGGCTCAGGGAATGGGTGAGTCTTGAAATGAGGAGTCATGTAGAACAGTGTTGGTGGTGGGAAAGAGAAAGCAAGAACACCTGTGTAAGAGGATGATTACCTTGGTACTGTAGAGTAGTTGAGTTTGTTTGGTTTTGGTTTTTGTTTTGTTTGTTTTTGTTTTTGAGACAGGAGGAAAGGAGATAAGTGGAATTCAGGAGAAGTGAAGTTAAAGAGAACCATTGAGCAAACAGCTGAAAAACTGAAGGTGTTCCTATTAGACTGTCTTAATCATTTAAGCAGAGAAGGCAATGGCACCCCACTCCAGTACTCTTGCCTGGAAAATCCCATGGACGGAGGGGCCTGGTAGGCTGCCGTCCATGGGGTCGCTAGGAGTTGGACACGACTAAGCAACTTCACTTTCACTTTTCACTTTCATGCACTGGAGAAGGAAATGGCAGCCCACTCCAGTATTCTTGCCTGGAGAATCCCAGGGATGGGAGCCTGGTGGGCTGCCATCTATGGGGTCTCACAGAGTCAGACATGACTGAAGCGACTTAGTAGCAGCAGCAGCAGCAGCAATCTTTTAAGTCAGCTTCCAAAGTCATGGAAGTTCAGCAGTGTCAGTCCTCTGTCTTTGTTCTTCTCCTTCAGTAATACGTTGACTGTTCTTTTGCACTTCCATATAAACTTTAGAATCTGTTTGCCATATTCATAAAATAACTTGCTTGGATTTTGATTAGAATTGTGTTGACTCTATAGATGAAGTTGGAAAGAACCAACAGCTTGGTTCATGTTGAGTCTTCCTATCCATGAAAACAGAACATCTTTCCATTTCTCTAAGTCTTATTTGATTAAATTCATCAGTTTTGTATTTTTATCATCCTTGTCTTGTATATATTTTCTTAGATTTATACCTAAGTATTTCATTTTGGGGAGTGCTAATGTAAATTGTATTTTGTTTTCAAATTCCACTTTTTCATTGCTGGTATGTAGGAAAGCAGTTGACTTATGTATATAAACCTTGTATCCTGACTCTTACTATAATCACTTAGTAGTTCTAGGAATTATAGTGTTGTTCTTTTGTACTTTCTACATAGATGGTAAGTTCATCTGCAAACAAAAACAGTTTTATTTTTTTTATTCTCAATTGGTATGCCTTTTATTTCCTTTTCTTGTCTTGTTGCATTAGCTAAGACTACAGGAGACGTAAGAGATGTGGGTGCTATCCCTGGGTCGGGAAGATTACCTACAGGAGGGCATGGAACCCACTCCAGTATTCTTGCCTGGAGAATCCCCATGGACAGAAGACCCTGGGGGGCTACAGTCCATAGGGTCGCATAGAGTTGAAC
Organism: Dama dama; assembly: GCF_033118175.1. NCBI lineage: Eukaryota > Metazoa > Chordata > Mammalia > Artiodactyla > Cervidae > Dama > Dama dama. The sequence continues at coordinate 48,504,075 of NC_083698.1, read as the reverse complement.
ATGGCTGAAGTGACTTAGCATGCACACACACACTAGTAGGATGTTGAAAGTAATAAGAGGAGAATTCTTGCCTTGAGTTGATATTAGTAGGAAAGCTAAGTTTTTCATCGTTAAGTAATCATCTGTAGGATTTCTATAGATGTCTTTATCAAGTTGATGACCTTCCCCCTTTATTCCTACTTTGCTAAGAGTTTTTTTAATCAGAAATTGGTGGTGGATTCTGTCTTATGTTTTTTCTGCATCTGTTAATATGGTAATATGATTTTTCATGCCTGTTGATATGATGGATTTTATTCATTGATTTTTCAAATGTTGAACCAACCTTTCATATCTAGGATAAATCCCACTCGCTCATGGTATATAACTCTCTGTATATATTGTTGGATTTGACTTGCTAATATTTTTAAGCACTTTGCAATTAAGTTTATGAGAAATATTGATCTCTAATGTCTTTAGTTTTGTTATTATGGCAATTCGGCCTTCACTGGTGGCTCAGATGGTAAAGAGTCTACCTGCGATGCAGGAGACCTGAATTCAATCCCTGGGTCAGGAAGATACCCTGGAGAAGGAAATGGCAACTCACTCCAGTATTCTTGCCTGGGAAATCCCACAGATGGAGGAGCCTGGCAGACTATAGTCCATGGGATGGCGAAGTGTTGGACTCAACTTAGTGGCTTCACTTTTTACTATCATAGAATGACTTAGGTTGTATCACTTTTGCTTCCATCTTCTGAATGAGATTGTAGAGAACTGGTAGAATTATTGCTTTAAATATTTTTTAGAATTCACCATGAATCTGTCTGGAATTGGTCCTTTCTGATTTGGAAGATTGTTACTTAGCAGTTCAATCTCTTTTAAAATATCTGTGCCTATTCAGATTGTTATGAGTTTTGGCAGATTTTGTATGTTTCAAGGAATTTGTTCATTTCACCTGTTATGAAAATAGTGGGCATGGAGATGTTCATAGTATTTCCTTATTACTCTTAATAATACATACTAAGATGTAATGATTTTTCCTCTTTCATTTCTTTAAAAATACTTTTAATTGAAATATAGTTGACATACAATATTATGTAAGGTTTAGGTGTACTACATAGTGATTTGACATCTGTATACATTATGAAATTTTTACCACAAAAAGTCTAGAAACCATCCATCCCCATACAAAGTTATAACAATATTAACCATATTCCTTATGCTAAATAATGTAACTATTCTTTCATTTTTGATAGTAGTTTATGTCATCTCTCTTATTTTCTTAGTTAGCCTGGCTAGAAACATAAAATTTACTGATCTTTTCAGAGAACCAGTTTTTAATTTTACTGATTTTCCCTACTGATTTTGTTTTCATTCCAACTGGTTGATTCTGCTTTAATTTTTATTTATTTATTTGTTGTCTGCCTATTTTGGATTAAATTTTCTCTTTTTTTCCTGATTTCCTATGATGGAAACTTAAACTATTGATTTTAGATATTTTTTTCTATATTACATATTATATTCTTTTCTATACTAGGTATTTGTATAACACTATAAGTATTTATATTTATTAGTATATTAGCATAAGCAGTCTTCATTTCTGTTACCATGTTGTTGTATTTTATCTCTTGCATTCCTTTTTGAATTTTATCAACATTTCCTCCTCTCTGTATATTAGCTTTAGTATATTTGGGCTCCCCAGGTGGCACTAGTGGTAAAGAACCCACCTGTGGATGCAGGAGATGCAAAGATGTGGGTTTGATCCCTGGGTTGGAAAGATCCTGGGAAGGAGGGCATGGCAACCCATTCCAGTATTCTAACCAGGATAATCCCATGGACAGAGTGGCGGGCTACATTCTGTGGGGTTGCAAAGAGTCTGACACAACTGAAGTGACTTAGCACACACCCCCTTAGCTATATTAGATATTTCTTCTTTTCTATAGCATTTAATGTTATAAATTTCCCTTTGCACTGCTTTTTCTACATACCACACAATCTGATAAATTTCATTTTGATTTTGATTTGTTTAAAATATATTTAAGTTTCTCTTGAGATTTCTTTTTTAACCCATGTGCTGTTTAATGTCCAAATGTTTTGGGATTTTCCAGCTGTCTTTCTGTTCTTGATTTCTGGTTTAATTCCATTGTGGTCTGAGAACATACATTATATGAGATGCATTCTCTTAAATTCTTTATATTGTGTTTTATGGCCCATAATGTGATTTATCTTGGTGAATGTAATTTTCTCACTTCTGTGTCTGTCCATTTTTGATAGTGTATTGAAGTCTTCAAGTATAATAGTGGATTCATCTATTTCTCTTTGCAGTTCTGTCAGTTTTTGCCTTATGTATTTTGACACACTGCTGTTAGATATATACACATTAAACATTATTATATCTTTCTGGACTATTATTGTCCCATTTATCATTATATGGTACTCTTTTTATATCTGATCATTTCTCCTGCTTTGATATCTGCTCTGTGTAAAATTAGTTACTCCAACTGTCTTTAATTATTGTTTACCTGGTATTATTATTTTTTTTTTTTACTTTTATCTATATGTGCCTTTATATTTAAAATGGGTTTATTTATTTAAAGTGAAATTAGTCAGGGAAAGTCGAATATCAAATGATTTCACTTATACTTGAAATCTAAAAATGAAAAAAATGAGCAAATATAGCAAAATAGAAATGGTCATACATACAGTGAAAAGGTGTTTGCCACATGGGTGGGAGTGTGGGGGATGAGAGAAATCAGTGAGAGAGGCTGAAATTTTTTGAAGTAGGTGAGACAGACTAAAATTTGCAATATTCATTTTCATCTAGTTCAAATCACCTTTTTTTTTTTTTTTTTTTAATAAACAATACTAGAGTACTTCACAGGTAATGGAAGTATGTTGTTATAACTAAATAAAGTTGACCCTTGAACAGGGTGGGTATAAGGGATACCCCCCTCTGTACAGTCAAAAAATATTCACTCTATTTATCCATAGTCCCTCTGTATCTATGATTCTACATCATCTGATTCAACCACATGTGAAAGTTGTAGCACTATAGTGTTTACTACTGAAAATGATCTGGGTGTAAGTTCAAATCTGTGTTGTTCAAGGGTCAGCTGCATTTCCACTTCCTCCCTCTTGTCCCTTGTATTATTGCTGCCATTTATTTTACTTATAGAGAAACATAAACATACATAATTGAATACAGTGTTGCCATTATTATTTTGAGCACAATGCTATCTGTTAGATCAATTAAGAATTAAAAAAATCAAATCTCTTATTTCACCCTTACTATTCATTCTGGTACTCTTCATTTATGTAGATCAGAATTTCTGACTTAAATGATTTTCCTGAAGAACTTTTAAAGGCATTTATTGGAAAGCTGATCTACTAACATCAAATTCCCTTGATTATTCTTTGAGAAAGTCTTTACTTCTAACTTACCTTTGAAGGATAATTTCACAAGGTACAGAATTCTAGGTTGGTGACTTTTTTCTCTCAACACTAAATATTTCACTCCATTTTTTTTTTGGCTTGAACGTTTTCTGAAGAATAGTTGGATTTAGTTCTTTTCTTTGTTACTTTATAAGTAAGGTGTTTTTTTTCTCTTGCTTCTTTCAAGATTTTTTCTTTATCTCTGATTTTCTGTCATCTGAATATCATATCCTATATTAGTTTTTTGGCATTTATTCTGCTTGATGTTCTGTGAGCTTCCTGGACCTGTGATTTAGTTTTTGACATTAATTCAGAGAAGTTCTCAGTCATTATTGTCTCAAATATTTTTTGTTCCTTTCAATCTTTCTTCTCTTTCTGGTATTTCCATTAGTGGTGCATGATACCTTTTGTAATTGTCCCACAGTTTTTGGATATTCTGAATTTTTTCTTTCAGGTTTTTCCTCATTGCTTTTTGGTTTGAAGGTTTCTGTTGTCATATCCTCAAGCTCACAGATTTTTTTCCTTAGCCATGTTCTGTCTCCTGTACCCACCATAAGCATTCTTCATTTCTGTTACCATGTTGTTGTATTTTATCTCTTGCATTCCTTTTTGAATTGTATTAACATTTCCTCCTCTCTGTTTACAATACCTGTTCCTGCATGTTTTCTACTTTGTTCATTAGTGCTTTTAGCATACTGTTCATAGTTGTTTTAAATTCCCAGACTGATAATTGTAACATTTCTGGCATAATCTGACTGGCTTTGATGCTTGCTCAGTGTCTTCATGCTGTGCTTTTTGCCTTTTAGTATATGTTGTAATTTTTTGTTGACAAATGACACTATATTCTAGATAAAAGAAACTCAAATAATTAGGCCTTCACGAGTGTCAGGTTTGGGGTAAAAGGAAGTGTTCTATTGCTCTATAATTATGTCTCAGTCTTTTACTGAGACTGTGCCCTTGGGCTTCACGAGTGCTTCTCAGATTTTTCTCCCCCTTTAGGTGCAGTAGTGCACTTGTTTGGGTTGGTGCTGAATGTTTTCCTTTCTTTGATCAGTTAGGTTCTAATAAAAAAAAACACACACAAAAACCAATAGGTTCAGTTCTGGTAAATTAGTTTCTCTTGAAGGAGGCTTTGTTAAGAAAAACAGGATGTTCTGGAATATTATAAAATTGTTGTTTCTCACCTCTTCCTGAGGATATCAGAAGATATTTCTGTGTACTTCACTGTGAGATTAACTGTTGGTGGTGGGCTCTTGGAGGTAATACTTATAAAAGTGTGTGAATCTTCCCTATGAATGGCTCCCTGGGAGTTTTTTACTCTCAGACTTTACCACACTGAGCCTCTAGCAATTTGTTTAGATTTCCCTAGGGCTTCCCAGGTGGCACTAGTGGTAAAGAACCTACCTGCCTGGAGGGAAGTTCGGGAGGGTGGGGACATGGGTTCACCTATGGCTGATTCTAGGGATTATATTCAATAGATTCAAGGGATTAGATCCGATAGACAAACTGCCTGAAGAACTATGGATGGAGGTTTGTGACATTGTACAGGAGGCAGTGATCAAGATCATCCCCAAGAAAAAGAAATGCAAAAAGGTAAAATGGTTGTCTGAGGAGGCCTTACAAATACCTGAGAAAAGAAGAGAAGCAAAAGACAAAGGAGAAAAAGGAAAGATACATGCATTTGAATGCAGAGTTCCAAAGAATAGCAAGGAGAGATAAGAAAGCCTTCCTCAGTGATCAATGCAAGGAAATAGAGGAAAACAATAGAATGGGAAAGACTAGAGATCTCTTTAAGAAAATTAGAGATACCAAGGGAACATTTCATGCAAAGATGGGCGCCATAAAGGACAGAAATGGTATGGATCTAACAGAAGCAGAAGATATTAAGAAGAGGTGGCAAGAATACACAGAAGAACTATACAAAAAAGATCTTCATGACCCAGATCATCACAATGGTGTGATCACTCATCTAGAGCCAGACATCCTGGAATGTGAAGTCAAGTGGGCCTTAGGAAGCATCGCTATGAACAAAGCTAGTTGAGGTGATGGAATTTCAGTTGAGCTCTTTCAAATCCTAAAAGATGATGCTATTAAAGTGCTTCACTCAGTGTGTCACCAAATTTGGAAAACTCAGCAGTGGCCACAGGACTGGAAAAGGTCAGTTTTCATTCCAATCCCAAAGAAAGGAAATGCCAAAGAATGCTCAAACTACTGCACAATTGCGGTTATCTCACACTCTAGCAGGAGAAGGCAATGGCACCCCACTCCAGTACTCTTGCCTGGAAAATCCCATGGACGGAGGAGCCTGGTGGGCTGCAGTCCATGGGGTCGCGAAGAGTCAGACACGACTGAGCGACTTCATTTTCACTTTTCACTTTCATGCATTGGAGAAGGAAATGGCAACCCACTCCAGTACTCTTGCCTGGAGAATCCCGGGGACGGGGGAGCTTGGTGGGCTGCCGTCTATGGGGTCGCACACAGTCGGACACAATTGAAGTGACTTAGCAGCAGCACACGCTAGCGAAGTATTGCTCAAAATTCTCCAAACTAGGCTTCAAAAGTACGTGCACCATGAACTTGCAGATGTTCAAACTGGATTTAGAAAGACAGAGGAAACAGAGATCAAATTGCCAACATCCGTTGGATCATCAAAAAAGCAAGAGAGTTCCAGAAAAACATCTACTTCTGCTCTATTGACTTCACCAAAGCCTTTGATTGTGTGGATCACAACAAACTGGAAAATTCCTTAAGAGATGGGAATACCATACCTTGTTACCTGCCTCCTGAGAAATCTGTATGCACATCAAGAAGCAGCAGTTAGAACTGGATATGGAACAACAGACTGATTCCAAGTCAGGAAAATAGTATGTCAAGTCTGTATATTGTCACCCTGCTTATTTAACCTATATGCAGAGTACATCATGAGAAACACTGGGCTGGATGAAGCACAAGCTGGAATCAAGATTGCCAGGAGAAATATCAATAACCTCAGATAGGCAGATGACACCACCCTTATGGCAGAAAGTGAAGAAGAACTAAAGAGCCTCTTGATGAAAGTGAAAGAGGGGAGTGAAAAATTGGCTTCAAACTCAACACTCAGAAAATGGAGATCATGGCATCCGGTCCTATTACTTCATGGCAAATAGATGGGGAAACAATGGAAATAGTGAGAGACTTTATTTTTGGGGGCTCCAAAATCATGCAGATGGTGACTGCAGCCATCAAATTAAAAGATGCTTGCTCCTTAGAAGAAAAGCTGTGACCAAACTAGACAGCATATTAAAAAGCGGAGACATTACTTTGCCAACAAAGGTCCATCTAGTCAAAGCTATGGTTTTTCCAGTAGTCATGTATGGATGTGAGAGTTGGACCATAAAGAAAGCTGAGCACCAAAGAATTGATGCTTTTGAACTGTGGTGTTGAAGAAGACTCTTGAGAATCCCTTGGACTGCAAGGAGATCCAACCAGTCCATCCTAAAGGAAATCAGTCCTGAATATCCATTGGAAGGACTGAATTTGAAGCTGAAACTGCAGTACTCGGGCCACCTGATGTGAAGAACCGACTCATTGGAAAAGACCCTGATGCTGGGAAAGATTGAAGGTTAGAGGAGAAGGGGACGACAGAGGATGACATGGTTGGATGGCACCGCCAATGCTATCGACATGAGTCTGAGTAGGCTCCAGAAGTTGGTGATGGACAGTAAGCCTGGTGTGCTGCAGTCCATATGGTTGCAAAAGTCAGACATGACTTAAGTGACTGAACTGAACTTTACTGAATCCCATCATGAAGGTTCCACTCTTTTGACCAAATCACCTCCCAGCCACCTTACCTCCTACTAGTGTCACATTGTGGGGTTAGGATTTCAATATATGAATTTAGGAGAAACACAAATATTCAACCCATTACATGGCAAAAAGACAAAATAATATTTTGTGCAGAAAAATGGTTCAATCTTCGTATTAAAGCACTTTGTCCATAGAAATGACTTTAGTGTTGAGAAATCCTTTTACTCTTTAGGCTCTTAATTTAGGCTTTTACTTCACAGAATCTGTACTTTAAGTTTTATTTTCAGTGCATGAGTAATGTAGCAAGTATTTCACAAGTTTAACTTAAAAAGAGTAACTTTAAAAAAGAAAACTTATCTTTCTTTTTGGTCTCAAATAGTTTTTTCTAAAAGCTTTTGATTTTTGCCTAAATTTTTAATGTCGCTTTCCCCTAACTAGCATCTCTCTTTTCTTTTTCCTTTTCTCTTTCATCTCAAAGTATAGGCTAGGATTTTAATTTGGAGGTAGGTCATTCATGATAAACCTAGATTTATCAAAATGCCTCAGATGACATATTGTATATATTACAGTACGTGGGTAGTCCTCTGCTTAAATATATTTAATCAGACTTCAAGACCTAATCTGGGTGAGCTTATCTGCTTTCTCCATTTGTAGTTTCTTTAAAATACTGAGATGCCAGAAACAATTCAAATAATATCAAGGGCTCAGATCATAGCAGCATAAGTACCTAATATCTATTTGATTTTTTAAACACACATGACATTCTGTCTTGATACAAATTGATGTGAAGTATTTGAATCATTCAGTTACTTATACCGGTTTTGTGAAGAGTAGAGTCTCAAGAACTTACTACATTATGAATTATGTTTTATTAATAATAAACAGATCAATCAACATATAAAATTACAGTTATTGTAACTTTAGGTATCTAAATTTCATTTGATTCGATATTTGATTTATAGAGACCAAAGGAAGATAAATGATAATATAACAGTTTTCAATCTATTACAGTATTAAAATGGTGTTAATAAGACTCTCTGAGAAGAATGTACTGAAACTATTCTATTCGTGGTACAATGAAATTACAACTAGCACCAAATTCAACACTGTTTAACTCTCCACATAACATTGTGATTTATCTTCATCCAAAATTATCAAAGAGGAGGTACATTGAAGTTACCAGAAAACACTGACTTAGAATTAGCATCTGTCTTAAAGGCTTATTTGCGGGAAGTAGTCTGGCCTTATTCAATAGATCACTGAGAGGCCTTAAAACAAATCCCGGAAAAGAATTATTATGTGCCAAGTATATAAACAACAGAAGACTTTGTTAGGTATGAACCAATTAGACATGTTGTTGAAAGCCATGTCTGACTTAATGCAATGCCAGCAGTTCAGCTATATAAGGAACCAAAGAGATAGCTAAAACTTAGAGCTAAAGATTTACAAATTGCCACTTGGTACAGTTTTATCCTAATATAAAACCTGGGTTTTCTAAACATTTAAATATTTGCTTCTTAAGGAAAAAGAGTGTAGTCATGTACCTTAATCATTAGAATCCTGGCTAATGATTTAAGAGTGAATATCAAGGAACTTATCAAAAGTTCTTGATATGACTTTAGAGCAGGTCACTTCCTGCTCTTGAATTTCCCTTCTCTTCTTTTTGTTCATGCCTCCCCTATACAAGGCATACTCAGATTGCTTCTACAGAGCTTTACTGTTGTGTTTGGAAAATCATCAAGTATGGTGAATATGTTTGTACAAAATGGGCTGATGCAGAAATAGAAGTGTGCATATGAAATTTAACAAGATTTTTAAATTGAGGTAACCAAAATTGACTATATCCATTTGTTTAGATTTACTAAATAAGTTTATAATAAGTTTATTCATATTCTACTAAATAAGTTTATTGATTCATCTGCCCTTCCTTCCTCTTTTCCTCCTTCCTTTCTTTGCTCTTTCTCCCTCCTTCCCTCCCTTCTTTCATTTCCTCCATTTATCTGCCACCTACTCACCCACCAGTTTGTCCATCCATCCATTCATCCTTTCATCTGACTGTCTCTCAGTCAGTCCAAATAAGTTTTTTATTTAGCACTTATGTGAACCAACCACTATGCCAGGTGCTGAGAATTCAATAGAAAACAAGATAGATTACCCTGCCCTGTTGAACTTATATTCTTGGGGTGAACACAACAATAATCAAGAAAAGAACAAGTAAAATAATTACCAATTGTGTTCCATAGTATGAAGAACTTCAACACGGGGTTAATGTGCAACATTTTGTTTATTTGATTTCTGTTGTCTCAGAAAATAGGCATGTGTGCAAGTCCTATTGTAGGGCTCTTATAATGGACAGAAAGACAGTTGTATCACAATTGTTTATCAGCTTACCCCAAAGACCTCGTTTACTTCCTAGGCCTTTCTGATTTGGCATTTAACATGTTAAAGGTTCCTAATTGGTGTGCAATATGTTATTACTATTGTGGATTTCTGTATGCTCTCAAGCATTTATTGTAGTCCCTAATTAGTTCTGATTTAGAAACTGTTACTAGTCTGTAATGAGATAAATATAGAAACTGAGAGTAAGAATTCAGAAATTCATGTTTTATTTTATACTTCGCTCTGGATTGGAAAGTAAAACACAAAACAAAACGTAAGTGTTTACCACAAATAGTGTAAAAAGCATGATTCTACAAGACTGTTCAGCTCTCTTGTAAAAAGGCCAAATGAGAAAAAATAAATAGCAATAATGCAAGGGGAAAGAAAGAACTGTTCAGTGCCACTAAATGCTGAGCAGTTTATTCAGGGTTTCATTAATGACCTCGCTCAGAGCTTCTTCCTCTAAGTGCTGGGTCTGACCTGGCCTCAGAGCAGAGTCAGCTCCCAGTGGGCCGCCTGAAGCGCCTGTTGGCACCTTGCAGTGCAGGCCTTCAGTTCCATGCTGTGTTCTTAGAGTCTTTAAGTAACAGGGATAGTTTTTTTTTCTTTCCCTTAATATCCCTTTTGCTTCCTAAAATTCTGTTCTTGCCGGTCAGAATGGATGGAAGAAGTTGATCTGACAACTGTCCAGGTACTTATCCACTAAGTGGCAAGGCCCAACCTGTCTTTTGTGATAATGTGTAGCTCACTGAATTTATTCCCTCTTGTCAGGCCTGAACTTGGCATTCACTTATTTTATTACGGGCAGTATATGAATATTAGAACCCCTGTGGATTTATTCATCTTCAAGCTCGTATTCACATTTGACTAGATCAAGCTGTAGGTCTCCGCTTCTGGCTTGAGCCCATTCTCAAAAATTATGTGCTTTAAGACACTCTTTGTTTTCTTCAGTGTGAAGTGGACCTTATTTTAACTTTTTTGCTATTAGTAAAAATCAGAGATAAATGAATTTAACATCAGGGATCCAGTCCCTTATGGCCAGTTTCTATATTGTCTTCCAGAGTTGCTGTGTTCCAAATCAGTTTTAATCAGAATTGGAGGTATGCAAAAAGGTTTGAATGAATAAGTGAGACTTCTTGGGTGATGATTAAAAAAAAAATGTTTTCCATGGGTTTTTAAAATTCATGTATAATATCAGATTGCATTTATGGTATTGTATCTATGTGTCACAGGACTAATTCCATCACTGTAATATTCTAGGTGGGCCTCTTGGGAAGAACTGGATCAGGGAAGAGCACTTTGTTACTGGCTTTTTTGAGATTGCTGAATACCAAAGGAGAAATCCAAATAGATGGTGTGTCTTGGGATTCAATTACTTTGCAACAATGGAGGAAGGCCTTTGGAGTCATACCACAGGTAAGCAATACAGAAAGACTTAACTAGTAAAAAAGTGACTAAGTACATTTTTCCCATTATTTGACACTTGAACTCAATAAATTCACATTTCCCTGCAAAATATATTCCCTTTGTATTGCTGTCTTTTTTTTTTTCTGTTATGCAGGCTTTTTATAGGGAGTAAAAGTTATTTCTAGAAGTTTGGAATTCTCTGACATACAGTTGTTAAAATATTAATAACTTTGATAGCTTTTTCCAGAAGATATAAGCCACAGCAGGAACATGGGGCTTTTGTACTTAGCAACTTTTTTTATTCCTGCCTCAATGGTCTCCAAGTTAGCAATCACAGCAGATTGAGAAATGTTTTCCAAGACGTAAAATATGCTGCTGAAATAACAAACTCTTGGAAGCATTACATAGTGGAATTGAAAATAGAAAGTGTAATGATTGTTTTTTGTTCTTTGAATAGAATGAACCATGTCAGATTAATCTGTAGCTTTTTTCAAAAATGTCACTCTTTGATTTGGGTTACAATGGATCTTCAGCCTCACTGGTTTAGTATCATTCTATCTGTGTTATTGTGCAAAAGGGCTTTTTAATTATGTAAGAAATAGCAAAAGTTCCATTTTTCAGTGACCTTAATGGAAACCAAGAAATGTCTTTACTGGGACCAAGTCTGAAAGGCATGAACTGTATATCTACTAGTATTTGTTCTCATCTCTATGGATGTTTTCTCTGTTTTATGATCTCTTTGTACTAATGGGCACTAAGTCCATTCCACTACCATGGTTCTAACAATTCTCTGCTTTTAACACAAAATTAAAATGCCAGGAGCATCTCTGGGTAGGTGGACTACAAATCTAACATGAGAAAATGGCTTGTATTTCCTGATAGATTACCTCTGTGGAACATTTGCCCCTTTCATCTAATGAGGCACTAAATATTGTAACTGCTAGACAGATGCTTTTAATTCATTTGTCTAGACTTTGTCATGGTGCCAGAAGCTTCATCCTGGTTGAACTTTTAAAAAACAGTATTGTTTCTTCAGGAAAAAAAGAGGGATTGTTAGTGGGTGTGAAGATAAAGAAACACTGGGAATACAAGTATCCCGTGGTGACAGCATTAGGCAAGATAACAATGTTGAAGAGTTGGGGATAGAATCTGGTTGTCTAAGAAGCACTGCCATTCAACTGACTCTCTGTTTTCTGATCCCATTTTAAACTACAATAGTGAAGCTTTTGTTCTTTTTTGTTGTTCTTATTTATACAGATCTGCTCGTTAGAGTAATCAAAGCTCTGAGAAATAATTTCAGTTTCTTTGGGAATCCTTTTGTTTATCTTACTTGTGATAGGGAGATTTTTGTTTTATTGTGTGTTCTATTTAGGGCTTCCCAGGTGGTGCAGTAGTAAAGAATCTTCGTGCCAATGCAGGGGTCAAAAGTGATGCAAGTTCCATCCCTAGGCTGGGAGGATCCCCTAGAGAAGGAAATAACAACCCACTCCAGTTTTCTTGCCTGGGAAATCCCATGGACAGAGGAGCCTGGCAGGCCCCTGTTCATGGGATCACAAAGAGTTGGGCATGACTGAGTTACTGAACACGTACGTGTTCTATTTAGGAACCCAAATATGTAAAGCATGGAGGAAAACCAAGTAGGCTAGAGTTAGGAAAAATTTTTTTCTTGACTTTCTGTCAACATGAATCTTCCAAACTTCCTTTTTCCCTCTTCCATGGCATCAAGGTTTATTATAAACTAAACAAGAAATACTTTAAGCTCTGCCTTTATAAATGTGATCATGCTAATAATAAATGTTTCTCATTATACATGTTTACAACCCTGTTTTCTGGGACAGTCTTCCAGTATCACAAGGATGTCTGTAAGACAGAAAGTATTATTTCTTCTATAGTGACATCTTGAGAATGATAAATGAATTCCCAAGAGAGAAAGAGGGCAAACTCCTCAGACCTTTTTAACATCCAAATCAAGAGATGCTTTGATTTTCCCAACTTTCCTTTAAAAGTTCAATTTTTTTTTTTCTTTCCTAGAGTTTGATCTTTAAAACGTGGCAAGAAGAAATTAAAAATCCAGGAAGTATTTTTCTTTGCTTTTCCATCTTTTTTTTTTTTTTTCTGTCTTCCTGACCTTGCAAGACCATAGTTCCCCAAGACCTCTGACACTTGAGATATCAGAGATCTGTAGGCCAGTTAGTCACTTGTTTCCAGGTACATGAAACAGGAAACTTTGAACAGGAAACTTTCCTGTCCCTCAAAGTTATCCTGAGACATCAGCTGTGGAATCACAAGATGTCTTTAGTTTCGGCAAGTTCTTACAGTTTGTGTGTGTGTGTTCTTTCCTCCTGTAGCTAGAAATCTTAGAAAAGGTACCAGCGTGGAAAACAGTACATTATGTACATTTTGAGGTGGCGCCTGCTTGAATTTGTTCTACTTTACCTCTAAGCCCTGAGAGCATGAAGAGGAGACAATGAGGCCTATTGTCAGAGTCCCATTGACTTAGCCAATTGAAAACCAAAACTTAAAATTGTTCATTCTTCTTGAACCTAGTTAATCACTTAATTCAAGAAAAGCAGAAAAATGAGTTTATTCTTAGAGCTTCAAATACAAATTTGAAAGGCTGCAAACTATTATTAGGGGATGACTCGGCCTCTTCCTGCAGTGAGACTCTTTGATCTGAAAATAATCTGTACCAACACAGCGTAGTGTCTTTTGCTATGAGGGCTATCAGATAGGGTCAAATCCTTGTATCCGTAGAGCTGAACAATGATATTGTATGTGCAGCACTTCTCATTCAATTTCACAGTAATTAACAATTTAATACTTAGTTATTAAGCTACTTCCACATGCTTTAAGTGATAATAAGTACCATGGGTTCTGTACTTAAGGTATAAGATGTTGAGGTCTCAGTCCAGCCCATGAGCGTTCAGTGAGAACTCATTGATTTAAGTCAAGGATTAGAGGGAGAAGCCAAAATGATAAATAGAGGTAATTAAGTGTAGTGGTGAACAATGAGAGCGAATCATTCACATGATGAGAGAGAATCCAGCTGCAAGCTCTGTCATGGCTGCTTCCACCACAAGCTGTATCCTTCCATCTTTTGCTCCCACTACTGTGCTTTTCTCATCTTCTTAAATTCTCTATTGCACACAAAGTAAACTTTCTATAGCACCATTCCAGCTCTGTGCTTTGTCAAGTCAAAAACCTTCTAGGACACCCCTTTCTTCACGGATAATGTCCAGATTTTTCCATTTGTGGTTTAGGTCCCTGATAATCCGGTTTCAACAACCTTTCTAGTCAGATCCACCACTCTTCACACCTGGCACTTTTAAGTTTCAGTCAAGCTGGACTTGCTGTGCCATGGGTGATACCTCAGTTTTCTCGCTCATTCCTCTGTCCCTGCATTCCCTCTGTCTGAGATGACCTTTCTTCAGCTGAGTCACTTTGGCATCTCAGAAGTTAACTCTGCCAGTTGGCCTTTTCTGACTCCCTCCCTTCTCCCTTAAAGTCTGACTCTAACCCCAACTCTCCACTCCCACATCCCAGGCCCAAGTGGGATCGAGAACTTTGTTTATAAATCTCTCCTAGCACTTCTCTATGTCTTATATTGGAATTATTTATGTATTTATTTAATTTCCACCCAGTATTGTAAACACTTTGTAGACATGCTAATTAAGGAAGCAGATTTAAACACAAAGTCATCAACAATCAGAAGATTAGCAAGAAGGCTGTAGTAGAAATACAAAATAAAACATAGATTTTTTTTTTCCTTTACTGTTTTTTCTATCTCTTATATAACACATACAATAGCTTGCATGGTAGGAATTCATTACCCATATTTTTTGACTGAGTCATGAAATGCTTGCTCTCATTTCCAACAGGTTGTTGTTCTGCCAGTATCTGTATTTTACTAGTATTATAATCTTTGGCAAGTTATTTAATTTCTCTGAGCCTCAGTTTCCTTGTCTGTAAAATGGGTATAATGGTAGTAAAACCCTTTATTGGGGTTTTATGAGGATTAAATGAGTAAAGGAATAAATAAGTTAAAGTACTTAAACTACTTCCTGGCGTGTGTTAAGTGTAATACTCTGTTGTTCTAGTTGTTACTTTTATTTATAGTTCCTTGAGAATAGGGATCATGTCTCTTTCATTTCTATATTGGAAAGGAAATGGATGAATGAGTATTGACAGTTTCACAGAGAAGATGATGATGAAAGTGCGCCTTAAAGGGTCAGAAAATGTCTTGGTTTTAGAAAGGTTGGGGGCAGGCAGTTGTGGAGAGGATATTCCAGGATCCCAGAGAGGCATATTATAAGCCACTACAGAGATGACAACTAGAATAAGAGTTGAGGGACAATGGGCAGAGAAGACCATCTGTTAGGAAGCATTAGGAGAAAGAGGGAGACTTGATTCATACTAAAGTGGTCTAGTGAGGAGTGGGTTGAATCTTCCTGAGTTGGGAGGTAGGTGGTAAAGGGCAGCAGAAGTGGAATTCAGCAGGCAGGACAGGGAGCAGGGAGATGGGCTCAGCAACTCCCTAGCTGTGATGTGTAAGAGCCTGAACTAAAGTGAATAGGACGTAGGGCGTTGGGCGTGGAGTGCCGAATTTAATGGAGAAAAGGAAAATGACTGGTGTGGGTATTAGTACAACACAATTGTACTGTTTCTGAGCCTAAAAATTGGAAATTTGTGGTAATTTACTTAGATCTGGAAATCATTTCTAAAAGTATATATTAAAACATTGTAGTGTAAAATGTTGTGAAAAATGACTTTATAGAAACATAATTTGAACATGTTACAAGTAGTCATTTATATACGAATGATTTGTACATCAAAATTACAGTTATTTTTATCAACCTTAAACACTTTTGACTAATAAAATTCACCTAGTTTTCATTACTTGATGTTCTTAAAAGCAAAGCAGCATTTATTTTTAGACATTCTGTAATGCCACCTTAGGATCTTGATTTGTTCATATTGGATGGATTTTAATTGCACAGATTTAACTTATAATGGAGTTTTGCAGACATTGCCAAAAGGTGAGATCACAGACACTGTGAAGCTTATAAGTATTTGGGTCACATTTTAATAAAACTATACATGGTCTTTGTACATATGTATATATACATATATGTATGAAGATATATGTATATATATTATATATAACATATTTTATATATTAAAATATATGTAGGCTTTCCCATTTCATGCTAGTGGTAAAGAACCTGCCTGTCAATTCAGGAGATGTAAGAGTCTCAGATTTGATCCCTAAGTTAGGAAGATTCCCTGAAGTAGGGCATGTCAATCCACTCACGTATTCTTGCCTGGAGAATCCCTTGGATAGAGAAGTCTGATAGGCTATGGTCCATAGGGTCACATAGAGTCAGACATGGCTGAAGTGACTTTGCATGCTATACATATACATATTTCCCTTCTGAGTCAAAACAAAACAATACTATTCTTAAAGATAAGTCATTCCTCCCACTTATTTAATCTATCCTACATTTAGTAACCGCAGAAGCCAAATCCTTTTTTGCTTTTCATCTGACATCCAAACTAAAGCATAATGCCTGTTTCTGTGATGTGTGACCAGCTCCGAGCGTTCCACCCAGGCTTGCCATCTCATCTCCAGCTGAGTGGTTGAGGCGTGAGCTTCAGGGAAGAGATAAGTCAGGTGGTGAACGAAGGTGCTCTCTTTGTTCTTCCTTGAGTCCCAAGTATTGCTCTTTGTAGTGTACATACATGACTTTAAATAAACATCAAATATTTGTACATTCTAATTTTCCTACTGGTGAACATTTTATTGAAAGAGAAGTGGCAGATCATTGTGATTTATAGTTTCAGGGTTTTTTTTTTGTTTTTGCTGCACAATCAGACCATGCCACCTTGGTCAAACCATATAACTTCTCAGGACCCTGGCTGTTTCATTCATACACCAGGGAAAGGACATAAGTGACCTCCAAGGACATCTCACCTTTAGAGATGAGTTTGTAGAAACACAAATTTCAGTAGTATAGAAAACAATAAGACACACACTGGCACCCCTCAGAAAACAAGTGAGTGCCAGGCACTATTTATTAGATGAGAATGGCATGTTTGATTAACTGTATGAAATTGAATTCTGACTGAACCATTTTAATTTTTCTTTAAAGTTAAAATGAAAGTATTGATACTTTTTTTTTATGCTAGACTATAAACTGTAAACAAAAGACCTATAGAATTGGTCATGTCACATCATGTTTAGTCGCTTTAGTCATGTTCGACTCTTTGCAATCCTATGGACTGTAGCCCATCAGGCTTATCTGTCCATGGGATTCTCCAGGCAAGAATCCTGGAGTGGCTTGCCATGCCCTCCTCCAGGGGTATGCCATGTCCTTCTCCTCCAGGGATTGAGCCCAGGTCTCCCACATTGCATGCAGATTCTTTACCATCTGAGTCACTAGGGAAGCATGGTATCAAATCCACTACATCTAAAACTTTTGGATATCTGAAAGTGAAAAGTGAAAGTGTTAGGCACTCAGTTGTGTCTGACTCTTTGCGACCCCATAGACAGTAGCCCGCCAGTCTCTTCTGTCCATGGAATTCTCCAGGCAAGAATACTGGAGTGAGTAGCCTTTCCCTTCTCTAAGGGTTCTTCCTGACCCAGGGATCAAACCCAGGTCTCCTGCATTGCAAGCAGATTCTTTACCAATTGAGCCACCAAGGCTTAGTCTAGCTTCAACAAATAACTTTCTTCCTTCATAATTTTGAATATGTATCTATTTTGCATAAGATTAATTAACATAATATGTTGCCATATGTTTGATAAATATTGCATGTAAATTATCAGGCTACTGTGAAAAAAGGTGTACCTTTTCTCAAGCTGTTACAAAGAAACATTAAAGCTTTAATGGGCTGTTACTAGTATTCATTTAAAGTCACTGGGTTTTGGTAGCTATTCTTCCATAAGGAAGAAAAATAATATTTGCTGAACTCTATTGATATTTTCATAGTTTTACTTCTTATGTTCCTATCAGCCCATTTATTTATTCAGACAATATTTACTGAGCATACACCATGTGAGGCCTGTGTGCTAATGACAGGTTACACAGCAGTTATGGTCTAGGAGAAGAGTAAGACATTAAAAACAAAATGCTCATAACACATATTTAATTTTATTAATAATATTCACTGTACCCTGTGAAAGTAAAGTATAGGTATTATGATACCCTATATTGAGGCACCTTATTTGGTTTTAAGCATCAGGAGAGATTCTCTGAGGAAATGACGTTGAACTTGAGACCTGAAAAATACAGTTGGCCATAAGAAGAAGACAGGAGATGAGATTCCCATGCAGGAAGCATAGAGCGTGTGAAGTGAACTGAGGAATTGAAAAAAGCCAGGTGGCTGGAGTGCAAAGGGAGTGGAGTGGACAAGGGCACTAGATGAGCCAGACACAGTGAAGGAGGTTACACAATGGTGGGTCTGTAGGTCATCTTAAGGGTGCTACATTTGGCCCTGAATGTAATAGAAAACAGTTGAAGGTGTGTTTTTTTTTTTTAATTAAAAAAAGTTGTTCATTTTTGACCCTGTTGGATCTTCGTTACTGCATTTCAGCTTTCTCTAGACGCGGCGAGTGGAGACGACTCTCCAGTTGCTGTTCATGGGCTTCTCATTGAGGTGGCTTCTCTTGTTGCAGGGCACAGGAGCTAGGGGATGCAGGCTTTAGTAGTTCCAGTATGTGGGCTCAGTAGTTGTAGCACACAGGCTTATTTTCCATGAGGGATCTTCCTTGACCAGGGATCGAACCCATGTCCCCTGCACTGGCAGACAGATTCTTAACCACTGGACTACCAGGGAAGTCCCCACTGAAGGTTTTTTTAAAAAGGTTAATGACATGATCCAATTTATATTGATGGTGATTTCTTTGGTTTCTAAAGCAAGGAAATAGGAGGTTCTTACACTGTTCAGAGAATGATGCTGGTGGCTTGAACTATGTGGTAGCCGAAGCGATAGAGAAATAAATGGCTTTGAGTTTTATTGGGTAAACAATCCACAGGACTCATGATTAATTCTTTTGGGGATGATCACGGAGAGAGATAAGTCAGGCATGACTCTGAATTTTGTGGATTGATAAAATGAAGGGCTTCCATGGTGGCCCAAATTGTTAAAACTCCACCTGCAATGTGGGAGACCTGAGTTCTGTCCCTGGGTTGGGAAGATCCCCTAGAGAAGGGACCAGCCACCCACTCCAGTATTCTGGCGTGGAGAATTCCTTGGACAGAGGAGCCTGGAGGGCTACAGTCTGGTTCAGTTCAGTTCAATTACTGAGTTATGTCCAACTCTTTGCGACCCCATGGACTGTAGCACGTCAGGCCTCCCTGTCCATCACCAAGTCCCGGAGTTTACTCAAACTCATGTCCATTGAGTCGGTGATACCATTCAACCATCTCACCCTCTGTCATCCTCTTCTCCTCCCGCCTTCAGTCTTTCCCAGCATCAGGGTCTTTTCCAATGAGTCATTTCTTCACATCAGGTGCCCAAACTATTGGAGTTTCAGCTTTAGCATCAGACCTTCCAATGAATATTCAGGACTGATTTCCTTTAGGACGGACTGGTTGGATCTCCTTGCAGTCCAAGGAACTCTCAAGAGACTTTTCCAACACCACAGTTCAGAAACATCAATTCTTTGGCACTCAACTTTCTTTATAGTCCAACTCTCACATCCATACATGACTACTGGAAAAACCATAGCTTTGACTAGACGGACCTTTGTTGGCAAAGTAATGTCTTTGCTTTTTAATATGCTATCTAGGTTGGTCATATTTTTTTTTCCCAAGGAGCAAGGTCTTTTAATTTCATGGCTGCAGTCACCATCTGCAGTGATTTTGGAGCTCAAAAAAATAGTCTCTCATTGTTTCCCCATCTATTTGCCATGAAGTGCAATGATCTTCATTTTCTGAATGTTGAATTTTAAGCCAACTTTTTCACTCTCCTTCACTTTCATCAAGAGACTCTTTCATTCTTCTTTGCTTTCTGCCATAAGGGTGGTGTCACTTGCATATCTGAGGTTATTGATATTTCTCCCAGCAATCTTGATTCCAGCTTGTGCTTCATCCAGTCCAGCATTTCTCATGATGTACTCTGCATATAAGTTAAATAATCAGGATGACAGTATACATCTTGATGGATACACCTTGATGTACTCCTTTCCTGATTTGGAACCAGTCTGTTGTTCCATGTCCAGTTCTAACTGTTGGTTCCTGACGTGCATACAGATTTCTCAAGAGGCAGATCAGGTGGTCTGGTATTCCCATCTCTTGAAGAATTTTCCAGTTTGTTGTGATCCAGACAATCAAAGGCTTTGGCATAGTCAGTAAAGCAGAAGTAGATGTTTTTCTGGAACTCTCTTGCTTTTTTGATGATCCAACAGATTTTGGCAATTTGATATCTGGTTCCTCTGCCTTTTCTAGATCCAGCTTGATCATCTGGAAGTTCATGGTTCATGTATTGTTGAGAATTTTGAGCATTACTTTGCTAGTGTGTGAGATAACTGCAATTTTGCACTAGTTTGAACATTTTTTGGCATTGCCTTTCTTTGGGATTGGAATGAAAACTGACATTTTCCCATCCTGTGGCCATTGCTGAGTTCTCCAAATTTTCTGGCATATTGAGTGTAGCACTTTCACAGCATCATCTTTTAGGATTTGAAATAGCTCTACTGGAATTCCATCACCTCCGGTAGCTTTGTTCATAGTGATGCTTCCTAAGGCCCACTTGACTTCACATTTGAGGATGTCTGGCTCTAGTTGAGTGATCACACCATCATGATTATCTGGGTCTTGAAGGTCTTTTTTGTATAGTTCTTCTGTGTATTCTTGCCACCTCTTCTTACTATCTTCTGCTTCTGTTAGGTGCATACCATTTCTGTCCTTTATTGTGCCCATCTTTGCATGATATGTTCCCTTGGTATTGCTAATTTTCTTCAAGAGATCTCTAGTCTTTCCTATTCTGTTAATTTCCTCTATTTCTTTGCATTGATCACTGTTCTACAGTCCATGGGTTTGCAAAGAGTTGTACATGACTGAGTGATTTCATTTTCAAAATAAAAGCACTATCTGTCAAAATGGAAAAGCCCAGAGGTAGAGTAGATTTTAGAAAATCAAAAAATGTGACATCTCCCCCATTTTATAGTAACAATGAGACTTAAAAAGATTGGGTTCTTGTTCATAGGCACACTTGCCGGGAAAGAGCTGCATTGTCACAGCATCTGCACAAGGCACTCTGCCCTTAGCAAACTTCTGTTTGCTTTGATGTTTTAATACTTTCAGCCTCTACCTGTGGTCCTCCAGAATGCTGGCATTTTTCCATTTGGCCAAAGTAAAATTTCATATTGTGCTTTTCCATTGGATACGTAAGTCCCCGTAAAAGTTACAAGGACACTGTAGCCCAAATAAAAACCCTGAATCAGGTCCTGCATAGAAAGAGAAAGCTAAACTCTCAATTCACAGTGTAGGTACTGAGCCTGTGGCTTGAGGGATGGATAGCAGTGCTTGAACTGACAGTTGTGCTGCTGAGTGCGAATGGGCTCTTTATGGACCCTGTGGGCTGCTTCTGCCCAGCCTTTAATCTTTCCTAAGCTCCAGACCAGGAATCAAACCTGGTCTGCCCAGGACTTGAGGCATTTTGCCATGAATTTGAAGAGCACTCTAAAGATTTGAATTCCAACTCTACAACTACTAGCTCAGTAACCTTGGGCAAGTCACTTAACTTCTCCCGACTGTGATTTCTTCGTGAACAGCAGTAAGATCTGTCTCATTAAATTTATATGAAGATAAAAAGAGACAACACATGTAAAGAGTCTTATCTGGCCCGTGGTAAGCCGGCCATAGACTCTGTTGTAGCCTCTGGGTTCCTGGTAGAGATAACTTCAGTGAAGTGATGCACTGTCTGATACTTTGTAAACTCTTAACAATTGTTATTTCACATCTTTATCAATAATGCTAGAAACTTTTATATAAAGAAAATATTAAAAGAAGGTATGTGTAAGACAGTAAATGGCAAAATTCCATCAGCAAGCCTTTGAACTTTAGATACTAAATAAACCTGACTGCTTCAGTAATACATTGACTGGCGTTCTCAGAGCCACTTCTCTTTACTTTATCAGAATCTCTCAATAGCATACATTGTCTGTTCTCTTTAGCTTATTTGGGCATTACTTCCTTTTACTTGGGAGCTTGGAGGAGGATGTACAAAAAATATACCCATCACCTCCTATGAGCTCATGAGTCATATATTGTCTCTTATGTTCACTTCTGTAAAGCAGTGGAAGCGTCCCTTAGGAACTGATTTGATGCAAATTAAGAAATACCAGCATAATCTTGTTGCCTTCTGCAGAGGGTTCCTGAGATATTTGGCAACAACCTTGTTCCTTAAGCCATAAATTATGCCCCAGGGAATGAGGTCTCTAATAGGACTATCCTTGAACTTGACTGCCACAGCAAGGCACAGACACCATTCATCTGGGGCCAACTTACCTTCTGTAGTTCCTCACAGATCAGATGGGTGCTGAGCATTCTCTCTCAGTCTAAGGCAGCTAGTGAAAATTCAAAAAATTTAGTTAGCAGTTCTCCTGACTGTGTTATTAACCAAAGGCAAAAGAGAAAAGGTAAAGAAAAAAATTTTCTGAATGTTAACATCAAAAGTATTTTTCAGTTCACCCATATATACAGAGAGAGAGACCTAAATATTATTATTGTTGTTGCACTTCCCAATGAGACAGTGATTTTCTTACATTTTTTTTTTATTCATATAGGCAGACTTAAGTAGACAGTGATGTAGCAAGCAAGGGTGAGAGCTGTGCAGCGTTCCTTAACAGGAAATTAGATTGTCAATTTGCCACCTCAGCATGATCCATCTCATCTGCCCCCCTCCCCTCTGTGACATGCAGTCAGTTACACAAATATTTGATTTTCATTCTTTCATTGATTTCTAAGTTGTAACCCTTTCCTGTGCCTGTCTAGGTACACGTTTGCCTTGGTTTATAGACCATATGAACATATGTGTTTGAGTGTCTGTAAATTCGGACAGTTTCAAAATCCCTTAGGAAGCTAGGATTATAAAAGAAATCCAAGGAAAATACCAGAGCAAAATAAGAATTTTGTTCTAAGAAGTTCATTATAACTCATAAACATAATTTTTTTTTTTTTTTGGCTGCTCTGCACGGTATGTGGAACGTCCCTGACCAGGAGTGAGACTCATGTCCCCTGCTGTGAAAATACAGAGTCTTAACCACTGAACCACCAGGGAAATCCTCATAAGCATAATTTTTAACTGTTTAATTTTATATTATATTTGCTTATAATAATATTGCTCTGAATAAAAAATTTTAATTTCCCACAACTTAAAGTGATCTCAAGTTCTTTATCCTAAGGACATGGAAGTTAGATAAGTATTCACAAGGGGTTTCAGATGTAGCTGTAATATTTTATTTCTTTAAAAAAGATACCAAGCAAATATAAAAATTTTTTAAATTAAAACTGAGTGGTAAGTACATGGATATTTCATTATTTTATTTTAAAATATTTTTTTCTCTTTGGAATATTTCACAATAAAATAAGGGAAATATACAAAGATGTTTAGGTTATTCATGCTTTCCTCTTTTTTTGTTACTATAGAAAGTATTCATCTTTTCTGGAACATTTAGAAAAAACTTGGATCCCTATGGACAGTGGAGTGATCAAGAAATATGGAAAGTTGCAGATGAGGTAAGGAGGTTAACTGAAATAATTTTGGAAAGGGTTGCTCATATGCACACAAGATTGGTTATCACAGCTGAGATCATTTTGCATACTCACCTTTGTGCATGTTGGTACACGTATGTGTGTAAATTTAAAATGGAAAACTCTCATACTCCTGGAGCACCCAACTCTTTGGATTAGACTTTTCCTCAGTGGTCAGTCAGGCTCCAGCGCCAGCATTACATTAGCCTTCCTCCAGAGTGTGCATCACGGAGACATGAACTAGGAGAGACCTAGACACCTACACCAGGATTATTCACCATCCAGAGAAGCTTCTGTCCGTTCCTTCTCATCTGTTCCCCATCTGGGTTCTGAAGGTTTCCCAGCACAAGGACAAAGCTTTGGTTTGATATGATACACTTCTCTGAAAAACACAGGTTTAGCAAAAGGGTGGTGATCGTTTGTGCTGCAGTCTTCTCTGGAAGTCACCAGGAGTCAACTGCCTTTGGGAGCGTTGGTCATGAGCATCTCTATGCAAAATATGATACTAAATGACCTAGATGTAGCATGCTGTGTTCTTTGAGGTCATTAGTACACCATAAGAAATACATGGTTTGAAATAGAATCCAAATTCATGAATAACAACCTGTATCATAATGAAATAACAGCCTGTTTATAAGGAATAAGTGGTTCATTATAATTGAAGGTATGATACAGAGGAATTAGAGTTGGTGGAGAGCTTAAGTGGAAATCTTGGCTTGCTTGATAGACACTCTAGCTGTTAACTAATAATTCTTGAAATACAGGCATCGTATTTAAGAAAGAAGAACATAAGTTGTTTTAGTTTATTAAACTTGAGGTTTATGTCCAAAGATCTCAATGGTGCCTGACTACAGTTATGGGACTTAAGAACGCTAGATGCAAAGGCCTTCTTAGAGAACAGCTTTATCCCACTGTTTCCAACATATTTGGAAATCTTTTTATTCCAAGTTTTCTTTCCTTGTCTGCCTCCCTTCGGAGTGGATCTTGCCAGGAGCTTTGAAATGCCCATGAGTTTAAACACTTACCCATTGAATGTCTAACCTTAACATGCCCCTAATAAAATGCACTTAGATTAACCGTCTTCATTATCAAAGTTTCCTTATTACTGAACAAACAGGGGTTTTAAAGAAAACATTAACTAAATTGCAAGTGACACATTTTAAGGTCTTTGATGTGACTTCAGAGAATGAACTATAGGAACACAATGTGTTGGGAGAGAAACTTTGAAAGGAAGACAGAAGACTTTATAAAATCTGGAAGTATTGCCAAGTCACAATAAAATTTACAGGAAATCAGGGTCATAAAAATAAAGTTTTAGAAGGCATGGTTAAGATTTTTTTTAATCATTACAATTCTTTTAATGATATATATTTCAGACATTCAAATTATGTTACAATAGCTAACATATTTTCTTTTTTATGAATTTGAGAACAGTAATAGGTAAAATTCCATCAGCAAGTTTTATCATTTCGCAGGTTTTACATATTCAAATTTTGATTGTCATTGCCAAACTGCTACACAAAATAAGATATACTAATGATACTTCTAACAAATATTCGTTATTTATACCATAGGCAACTGAGAATACTCCTGACATTGGTTACTGATTATAATATACAAATTTAACTACCCACCAGAAAATGTTCAAAAGCTCTCAGAAAAAAAAATACTCAAAATCACAGAAATTCTGTTCTCACAGAAGTATATATGGAAACATTAAAAAAATACATAGCCACTTAAACATTTTATATAAAAATTAACATTTATTTAGATATAAATGAAGCAGGTTTCTACACATTTAAGCTTATAACTGAAATTCCATTTCCATTTTTTGTTCAAAAAGAAAAAAACTAAAGCAATGAATAGATGTTTAAATAGAAATTATCCTATCTATATCGCTAGAACTAATTTTACATATGTATGTGTATATACATTTACAATATGTTTGTATATGCATATAAATTTTCAACCAGTACGTTTATATGGTATAGCAAAATAACCATTACTTTACGTTAGCTATGAAAATAACTATGACTTAAATGACAATTCCCTTTTAATGTCTTCCCTTCTTCCTAAAGATAAAAATAAAATCCTTTGGGCATTTTTCTTTGTTAAAAGTATACAACCTAATCTTTTCCTATGAGAATCTAACAGTCTGAAGACATGAAGACAATCTATGTATCCCCATGCCCAAAAACTCACTGCATACACACCAACTGTGATGATAGACCCAAGATGGCAGAGTAGAAGGTCAGGGGCTCATCGTCTCCTGGGAACTCCAAAATTACAACTCGCTGCTGAACAACCGTTGACAGGAGAATGAAGGATCCCGCCAAAAAAGGATACCCCACATCCAGCAAGACGGCTGGAGGGGCAAAATTACGTTTCGAATCAAACCCCATACCCACCAGAGATGCTTGGAGGGCTCAAACAAAACCTTGGGCTCACCAGGGGATGCCACAGAGTCTGAGCCAGACCTGTCTTTGAGTCTGAGTGTCTCCTGTGGAGGTATGGGTCAGCAGTGGCCTGCCGCTGGGGCAGGGGCTCTGGATGCAGCAGACCTGGGTATAGCATAGGCACTTTAAATGCTGGTATAATGCAAAAATTTTACCTTTTTAGATTTTTATTTGATCAGCTCATATTTAGGTATATCTTTTTACTGGTCTTTTTAAAATAATTTGCTGTTCATAAAGTTGCTGCTGCTGTCTTTGTATTAATGTCATGTATTTGAGGAGTATTGGTAAATTTTTGTTGAAGTAGCATTAGAATAGAGCACAGACAAAGCAGCAAAAGCCCAGAGAAGCAGAAACTACATTGGCTTACAAGTTATGGGGTCTGGGTTTAATCCTATATGGTTGATCATACGCTTTGCCCAAATAGGACCATTTGGGGATGTGTCCATTACTCACCTGGACAGGAGACTAGAATGAAAGATGTCAACCAGGACTGGCCAGGGAAAACTGGGATTGAATATCATCTCATCTGGGCCTGTCTCTGACCTTAGTGTGACTCGTTTCTCTAGAGGGAGATGAACTGAGTTATAGCAGAGAGTTAACACTTGAATCTTATCCCAAGAGCACCTTCTTTGTAATTCCCCTTTCCCTGAAAGGGAAATCAAAAGAGCTCATGAAGACAATGTCAGGCCAAGAAATACTCTATTCCTACCTTGGATTTGGCCCTACACTCCAGGTGGGACCTTTGCACACCTGGACTGGATCATGTGAAGCCATGAGGAGCATGCCTAGTTACAAACTCTAAGACTTGGGAGCAAAACTGGTGGTCAAAGCAGCTCTTTTACCCTTTGTGCCCTAGGCCCAGGCCTTCATCCTGGCATTGTACGCCTTATCATTCAATGGATGAATTTAAAGCAAGTCCAGGGAGAGAAAGAGTTTTTGTCTATGACCTGGAACTGTGAAAGAAGACTCTTGAGAGTCCCTTGGACTGCAAGGAGATTCAACCAGTCCATCCTAAAGGAGATCAGTCCTGGGTGTTCATTGGAAGGACTGATGCTGAAGTTGAAACTCCAATACTTTGGCCACCTGATGCGAAGAGTTGACTCATTGGAAAAGACCCTGATGCTGGGAGGGATTGGGGGCAGGAGGAGAAGGGGACGACAGAGGATGAGATGGCTGGAAGGCGTCACCGAGTCAATGGACATGAGTAAACTCTGGGAGCTGGTGATGGACAGGGAGGCCTGGCATGCTGCGATTCATGGGATCACAAAGAGTCAGACACGACTGAGCGACTGAACTGAACTGAACTGAAACCACTGAGGACCAGTTCTCCCTAGGAGCCCTGACTACTAGCTGTGTAGACTAGGAGAATTTCAAAGGAGGCTGAATCTTGAGGGAGGAAAAAAAAAAAAAAAATTAGACCCCTAACATTGTGGTCTAATAAATTGGTAGGGTTGCTATAAATTTTTAGGCTAGTATGTATAAGAGGCCCAGCCTAGGGCCTGGCAAGTAATAGTCAGTGAACATTAGCTATTATAGTCATGTTTTCATGTGGTCTTTACCTGGTTGTCTTTTATATGTTGCTGTTTGACAGAATCCTATTTGTTGTCTTACTTTACTTACTTTTCCTGGAAAATATCATGCATCTTCATAGCTCTAACTAATTCTTCTGTGCTAATGACTCCCAAATCTGCCTGTTCCCAGAGCTTCCTCACTGACATTTCAGCATGGACAAGCATCTTATGTCCATAAGTGAGTTTCATAGCTGCACCACCCACACAGTTGTCTTGCATTTCCAGTCTCGGTGAATGGCATCACCAGCTTCTTGTTGCCCAAAGCCAAGATCTGGTGCTCATCCTTGACTCCCAATTTCTCTACCTGTCTCCACCTGTCAAAGGTGTTGCCTTCAAATATCTAGAATATATTCACCTTTCTTTGTCCCCATCTCACAACACTCCTCATTCTTGTGTGGATTTTTGAAATAGACCCCTTTCTAGTTTCTCTCTTACTGGCTCCTAACAGTTCATTCTGCCCTTTGCAGCCTTGCATCTGATTGCTTGTTTCTCCCATTCTTATGGCTCCTTATTGCCTTTTAGACAAAGTCCACACTGCTCATAGTTGATGTGATTTTTGTCTATGCCTGTCTCTAAACTCCCTCCGCAACTGCCCCTGCTTACCAGGATCCAGCTACACTGAATTTATTTGGTTCCTCTAAGGCACCTTGTGCTCTTTTGCAGAGGCTTTTTCACATGCTCTGTGGCTGGGACACCCTGCTAGCCCTTCACTACCTGCCCCTCCTCATCATTCAGGCCTCTACTTATACCTCACTTCTTCCCAGAAACCTGCCCCGATGCTCCGGTTATGAGCCCTCCTAGGTGTCTCCTATACCTCCATGCCTGTCACAGCTTTGTCCACATGAGAAAGAGATTCACCTCTTAACTTGTCCACTTCCCCCATGGGCTTGTAAGCTCCTTGAGGGCAGGGATGAGTCTCTGTGGTGTTTCCAGAGCCTAGAGCAGTGTGGGGCATGTGGGTGATGTTCAGTAAATATGGATTGAATGAATGAATGAATGATTTGATTAGTTTATTTAAATGAAAAAAATAAATTGTTCATGTGTAATGTGTCGTGAAGGCAGCCTTGTGATCCACACAGGTTTCACCGTTTGTCATGAGCACGCTGAGCGTTGAGACATCTGAGGAGCTTGGCTGGGATGGGTGAGGGATGCAGCTCCCTCCCTTGGTTTCCGGATCACAGACTCTTTCCCCACAGTGAGCTGCCCTGACATTGTCTATCATCTCAAGCTCCTTCACTGCAGTCTCAGTGTTACTCAGTGTTATCCAAACTGATAGAATGGTTTTGGAATGGAGACTTTTTGGGAATTGTTTGCTTCTTAGATTGCTTATAAAATAGTTTCCTTATTTACACATCAATACTCAGGTAAGCTATTTTAGAGAGCAAGCTAAATAGCAGAAATAGTGGCCTTTTAAGTTGAAAATTTGTCCTGGAAAACCTGTAGAGTAGCAAAACAAAGGTCTAAAGGAGTTGACAGAGTCTATCTTTGTAACTACCTATCAATGGACTTCCCAGTCCAACTACACTTCACTTTCCTTTTTTTTTTTTTCCATGTTTCCTTGTCACAAGAACAAACTCTTGCTTTATAATAACATTTCAGAGTGCAACAATTGCAAAAGTCGATACTTTGAAGAAAATGCCTGGTCCTTTTCAGACTGTAACACATTTTTTAGTTTGATGTGTGGCAAAGTAAAATTTGTTCTTTGTAAATAGAAGTTTGGAAGTATGTATGATTTATCAGTTCAATCACAGAAAGCTGGCAAATGCTTTTTTCCTAATCTTTATATCCACAAACTGTGGATGCTTTAAGTTATTTGCAATGCTAAGTTGGAATGAAAATAATTAGAAATGTTGAGATTCCATATATTTAAAATTCACTTTAGTTTGAACAGACTAAGCTAAAGTTTATATTTGTTTTTAATCTATTGAAAAATGGTTTGTGGCAATAGTGCAAATAACATAGTATACACGCACACACACATATATGTGCATATGCATGTATGTAAGTATAGGTATTTATTTTTAAAGAATTCTGCTGTTAAAGATCACTAAATTATATGATTTCTGTAGCAAGTTCCCTTTCAGTCTTTTTTTTTTTTTTCCCAATAGCACTTTTCTCTTTGAGCAGTTATTTCCCGCTTGTTAGTTTTCTCCCCATTTGAACCGTGAGTTTCTTCAAGGCAGGGCTTGGTGTTATTCATCTTTGAATTCCCAGGTCTGCCATAGTACCTAGGATTTAATAAACTCCCATTAAGAGTATATTAAGGAATCTATTACTAAGCACCAAAAAAAATCATGAGGTTAATTTAAGCCATTCTTATTGGCATGTGGAGTTGGTAATAAGAGCTTTGTATCTTTTCAAAACTAATTACTAGTCTGTCTTGCTTCCTATTTTCTCTCTAAAGCCTATTACCATATCAGGCAGGAAATAGGTAATTAGTACATTAAATATTCACTGACTTCAAATTTAAAGATTTACTAACTTAGGTTCACCTTTCTCTAGTGAATATGGTTTTAAAAGATTTTTTTACTATACTTGGTAGGGAGTTAAACAGTGAGATAGAAATGTGGCAAAATGCACCCTGGATTGGTCTGCCTCTCTGTCACTCATTGCATAGTTTTGTTCTCTATAACAGTGCTATATATTTAGGTACTTGTTTACTGTGTTAAGAAGTTCCATTTGGGTAAAAACTACAGACTTTGTTCAGCTCTTTGTCACAGGAAAGTACAAAGTATAACTCACTAAAGTAGCTTTCCCAGTGTGGCCTTAATAGATGAGGGTATGAGTGGTGTGAATCTAAAAAGGAAGAATACATACTGTGAAACATTCTTAGCAAAGTCCTAACCCTGTTACTAGGGGCATGGTGTAAATCGTTAGTATTGTAATACTTCCTGCTAACTTGCCTTCTACGGTAACTTACAAAGGGGAAATCTTACAAATCATGCTGTCATATCTGTGAAGTGTTTCAGTGACCAGGCCCATGACTCGGAATTCCCCAGGTTGTAACAATAGTAATACTTAGGGTGGATTAGGTGCTTACCCTGTGCTACACTCTGTGGCAAGATCTTTCCACAGATTATCTCATTTAATCCCCATTATAACCCCCATTATAATCTATCCTATTATTTTCCCCATATTTTCCCAGTGAGTTATTAGGTGAGACTTCCAGTAACACAGTTGACATCGTCAGCAAGGGAGTGGTGGAGTGCAGACTGAAAGCTACTTGTGTGTGACTTCGAAGTTCTAGTATTTTATCAGTAGTTTTCTTGATGCTTAATTTGACTTTTAAAAAATTCCCCAATATTTCTGATTCATCTGAAGAAAATACTGACTTACAGTGTTAAAAAAATCTCCTTATTTTATACTTTTTAAAAAGAGGTTTTATAGAATCTTAAAAATGAGAAAACGGAGGTATGCAGATGAAGTGACTGGTCTTAGGTCATGGTCTATATTGGCAGAGCTAAACCTAGCACCATTTACCATTTGTCATTCTTCTTTAGATTTGGATGTTTTAAAATCATTCATCAAAGCCATGTTTGTCTTGTTGGGTCAGCATTCTAGGGGCTCAGTGCACATTTGTTGAACAAATGGATTGGATGTGTTGAGGCTGGCAGTGAGTCCAGCAAGGGCACTGAGCATGTGTCTTTTTGCTCAGAAAGCTGACAGTCTAACAAGGGAACTTGCACCCATGCTTCTGGGACTGTGTGCCTGACTGACCTAGCAGCTGATCAGAAGTATTTGGGAGGGTACTCCATGCTAAGCTATGGCACAGACCTGAGAAGGTCAAGGTGTAGAGGAAGCTATAAGCTGTGCGTTTAGTGCTACTGGAAGTAAAGGTAGAGAGGGCTGGGTTCTGAGTGCCTTGTCTGCCATGTGAGAGAGTTCAGTTATTCTGTCAGAACAGCCACTGTAGGTTTTAAAACAGAGAAACCATAGGGTCAAACCTCTATTTTAGAAGGGTTCCTGTGGGGTTTTGGGGTGACAAATCAACTTGAGATCTATAGCATGAAGCTTAAGGATAATAATGGCCTGGATTCAGTTGTTATTCAGTTTAGGGTTAGTGAGAATGAGTAAGATTAAGAAGTATTTGAAAGAGGCCTGGGGCTGGAGATAGGTGAAAAATCATTCGCTTATCAATGGTAGTCGAGACCCTAAGAGTGAATGAGATCTCGGGAGAAGTGTTTGGAGAGCTGGCAATAAGGAAAACTAATATTCAAGGGACAGGAAGAGGGAGAGTTACCTACACATGATAATAGGTAGAAATGGTTGGAGAGGGTGTGGTTTCTCATAAGCCAAGGATTAGATGTTTGAAGAAGGGGAAAAATGTTCTGTGGTCTCAGGCAGTAGAGACAATAGATGTACACTCATTGTTTAAGATTTCTAGATGACAAAAGGGTAAATATTAAATAATAGCTAAAGGAAAAGCTGGAGGCAAGTGAGGGGGAGGGATTTGTTTTTGTTTTAAGAAGGGAGAGATGTAGCAGGTTCACAGGCTGAAGCCAATGAAAAGCGCAAGCTGAAGAGAGAAAGAACCCAAGTCCTCCAGCTCCTCACTTGAGAGAGCCCTCATTCACATTCTCAGCTATTCAGATGCCAAATTAGCTTTATGTTTAAAGCTACTTTAAGAATACCTTGAAGGTATTCTTTCAGAATACCTCAGAGTAGTCCCCTTTGTCTAATTAATGTGTTTACATTCCCTGCCTTCTCAGAAACTTTTCAAACATTGATGAATTCTCACAGAATGAGGCTGCTTTAAAGAGAAATCCAGTCAAGGAGTATTGTCTACAATACATATCATGGGCACATAGTTAATATTTACTGAACAAACACAGTGATGTGGGCCATCTCTGACTTCATCACTGAACTCATGCGAGTCTGTCTTAGGCCATTATCTCTTTCTGCCTATATTACAGGTAGGTGAGAACATATCTCACCTCCAAAAACTAAATCTCAAACTTCCCAAGGGCAGGATATAATAATTTATGTATCTCTTTAGCTCTCAAGTACTCAGCAACACTTGGCAAAAATATGTATGTCAATTCACATTTATTTGAATAAGTGATATGATGAGGGAAGATTTCATTTTTGTTTTATTTTGAAAGAATGGATTTCTGTATCTCATTTGCACTTTCAACCAATTTTTTTTCTATCTAGCTTAAAAAAAAAAGTCATTGACCCTAACAGAATTCTCATATTCTACCCTAATATCTAGGTACCTTTAAATCTCCAGTTATACACTGCTAGTTTTTTGGCTGTACTGTGCAGCCTGTGGGATCTTAGTTCCCCAACCAGGGATTGAACTCATGCCCCCTGCAATAGAAGATTGGTTTCCTAACCACTGGACACCAGTGAATTCCCAATATATCACTATTTTACATCCAGTTACTTTTACCTCATAGTTTGATCACTTTCTTAAAGTCAGTTTTTTGTTGTTTTTTTAAATTAATTATTTTAACTGGAGGCTAATTACTTTACAATATTGTAGTGGTTTTTGCCATACATTGACATGAATCAGCCATGGGTGTACATGTGTCCCCATCCTGAACCCCCCTCTTCCCTCCCTCCCCATCCCATCCCTCAGTGGCTTGCCAGCTGATTTTTTTAGTGCTGCATTTCATTTTCTATTATGGTAGAGCAGAGAATGGAAGGTGGCATAAAGGACTCTGTTAGGATAGAGTAACTGCATTCTATATATATTATCTTTTCTTTATTATTATATTATCGTATCTTTAATTGTGTTTACTTATCTGTGTATGTCTTTATAAACCCTGAACTTTGCCAGTCATCATCTCTTTAAACCCTATTGCATGACCTGGCACAGAATAGGAACTCACTGAAAATCTCATGAAAGACAAAGTACAGAACTGAAATATTCTGTAGACCAGTGATTTAGAACTGCCAAGATTATACAGTCTTTTGTTCAATTAAAGCCAAGTAGCAAGAATGGTGGTGGTAGAGGGGAGTTGGTATGAAATTTAAACTTTTAGAACTCCTGTGTGTCTTTTCAGATTGTCAGCCTCTTAAATGTTTTAAACCCTGTAGTACGTGAACTACCCCTCCTAAGCATAGCATTTTCCCTCTTTTCTGCAGGTCGGACTCAGATCTGTGATCGAGCAGTTTCCTGGGAAGCTTGATTTTGTCCTTGTGGATGGGGGTTGTGTTCTAAGCCACGGCCACAAGCAGTTGATGTGCTTGGCCAGATCTGTTCTCAGTAAAGCAAAGATCTTGCTGCTTGATGAACCCAGTGCTCATTTGGATCCAATGTGAGTTTCAGAATTCCTGTCATTTACTAATACAGGGAGGAGAATGAATCATTGAGACCTATTTCATATTGACACAAATTTCCATCAGGCTGTCATGTCTGCAAGCAGACCACCCTCTAGATACAAAGTAATTGCCCGATAGAAAAATTACCACTTGACATGAGTACAGGTACTTATTTCCCAGTATAAGAGCTATGTTTTCTCTTCTAAGTATAATTTTAGAATTTCATACAAACTCTTCCCCCTTATCATTACATGGTGAAATATTTAGTTACACAGGTGTAATTGAATCCTTATGGTTTTCCTTACTATCCCATTTATACCACAGGAAATATTTATAGCACAAAACAAAGAACTACTAGTGATTATACATAATTAAAAACATATTTATTTGGGAAATTTTTTTCAAGCTTTGTGAAATTTTTTCCCAAATATTTGTCCTATTTATTTATGAAAACTTAGAATCTATGCTATGGTTGGAAACTAGATTGTAGCTGACTCTGTCTCTCAACATTATGTTAAAAGGATTCAAGAAAAGAGAAGTAATTTAAAGAATTAAATTGATAGAACAATAGGTCTGTTATCAAGGATAGAGACAGGTTATTAATGTTGTGTGGTATTATATATTTTTTTTCCCTAGAACATACCAGATCATTCGAAGAACCCTAAAACAAGCATTTGCTGATTGCACAGTAATCCTCTCTGAACACAGGATAGAAGCAATGTTGGAATGTCAACGATTTTTGGTGAGTGTTTATAATTTACCTTAGATTTTATCTCTCCTTTGATTCTCAATAACAATCTTCTATGTGATCATTCCTGTAAGTCACAGCAATGTACAAACTCTTCCTTATAACACGTGTCACACAACCATCCAGCTTTACTCCAAATACCTACCTGCCTAAGTTTCTCACTTTGGTCTGAGCAACAAGGTGAGGTTGGAATTCAGCAAATCTAAAATAGCAGCTTATCACTAAGTTACATTAATAAATTAGAATATCTATACTTATTGAGTCTTTTATTTGGGGATTAAGTAATGAAAAAGACTAAGTCCCAATGCTTTCAGAAACTAAATCTCCCTTGGATGTGGTCCAGGCCGGGCCTGGATTGTCTTGCAGTCTGATGTATGATTTCAATGCAGATGGCGAAAGGTTTATTTCATTTTTAGCCATTATGTGGAGTTCATCTTTGTGCCTCTCCCAACCACGTTCTCTTTGTGCTTTCAAAACTGCCAGAGATTCTTTCAAGTGATGTGTACAAATTCCTTTGGGTTTAGTCAGAGGGAAACTCTGGGGATGATATACCACATCATTTCTTTTTTTTTTCTCTTTCATTTGTTTTTATTAGTTGGAGGCTAATTACTTTACAATATTGTAGTGGTTTTTGTCATACATTGACATGAATCAGCCATGGATTTACATGTATTCCCCATCCCAATCCACCCTCCCACCTCCCTCTCCACCAGATCCCTCTGGGTCTTCCCAGTGCACCAGGCCCGAGCACTTGTCTCATGCATCCCACCTGGGCTGGTGATCTGTTTCACTATAGATAATATACATGTTTCGATGCTGTTCTCTCGAAACATCCCACCCTCGCCTTCTCCCACAGAGTCCAAAAGTCTGTTCTGTATATCTGTGTCTCTTTTTCTGTTTTGCATATAGGGTTATCATTACCATCTTTCTAAATTCCATATATATGTGTTAATATGCTGTAATGATCTTTATCTTTCTGGCTTACTTCACTCTGTATAAGGGGCTCCAGTTTCATCCATCTCGTTAGAACTGATTCAAATGAATTCTTTTTAATGGCTGAGTAATATTCCATGGTGTATATGTACCACAGCTTCCTTATCCATTCGTCTGCTGATGGGCATCGAGGTTGCTTCCATGTCCTGGCTATTATAAACAGTGCTGCGATGAACATTGGGGTGCACGTGTCTCTTTCAGATCTGGTTTCCTCAGTGTGTATGCCCAGAAGTGGGATTGCTGGGTTGTATGGCAGTTCTATTTCCAGTTTTTTAAGAAATCTCCACACTGTTCTCCATAGCAGCTGTACTAGTTTGCATTCCCACCAACAGTGTAAGAGGGTTCCCTTTTCTCCACACCCTCTCTAGCATTTATTGCTTGTAGACTTTTGGATAGCAGCCATCCTGACTGGCGTGTAATGGTACCTCATTGTGGTTTTGATTTGCATTTCTCTGATGATGAGTGATGTTGAGCATCTTTTCATGTGTTTGTTAGCCATCTGTATGTCTTCTTTGGAGAAATGTCTGTTTACTTCTTTGGCCCATTTTTTGATTGGGTCATTTATTTTTCTGGAATTGAGCTGCAGGAGTTGCTTGTATATTTTTGAGATTAATCCTTTGTCTGTTTCTTCATTTGCTATTATTTTCTCCCAATCTGAGAGCTGTCTTTTCACCTTACTTATAGTTTCCTTTGTAGTGCAAAAGCTTTTAAGTTTCATTAGGTCCCATTTGTTTATTTTTGCTTTTATTTCCTATATTCTGGGAGGTGGGTCATAGAGGATCCTGCTGTGATTCATGTCAGAGAGTGTTTTGCCTATGTTCTCCTCTAGGAGTTTTATAGTCTCTGGTCTTACATTTAGCTCTTTAATCCATTTTGAGTTTATTTTTGTGTATGGTGTTAGAAAGTGTTCTAGTTTCATTCTTTTACAAGTGGTTGACCAGTTTTCCCAGCATCCCTTGTTAAAGAGGTTGTCTTTTTTCCATTGTATATCCTTGCCTCCTTTGTCAAAGATAAGGTGTCCATAGGTTCGTGGATTTATCTCTGGGCTTTCTATTCTGTTCCATTGATCTATATTTCTGTCTTTGTGCCAGTACCATACTGTCTTGATGACTGTGGCTTTGTAGTATAGTCTGAAGTCAGGCAGGTTGATTCCTCCAGTTCCATTCTTCTTTCTCAAGATTACTTTGGCTATTCGAGGTTTTTTGTATTTCCATACAAATTGTGAAATTATTTGTTCTAGTTCTGTGAAAAATACCATTGGTAGCTTGATAGGGATTGCATTGAATCTATAGATTGCTTTAGGTAGAATAGCCATTTTGACAATATTGATTCTTCCAATCCATGAACACGGTATATTTCTCCATCTGTTTGTGTCCTCTTTGATTTCTTTCATCAGTGTTTTATAGTTTTCTATGTATAGGTCTTTTGTTTCTTTAGGTAGATGTACTCCTAAGTATTTTATTCTTTTCATTGCAATGGTGAATGGTATCGTTTCCTTAATTTCTCTTTCTGTTTTCTCATTGTTAGTGTATAGGAATGCAAGGGATTTCTGTGTGTTAATTTTATATCCTGCAACTTTACTATATTCATTGATTAACTCTATTAATTTTCTGGTAGAGTCTTTAGGGTTTTCTATGTAGAGGATCATGTCATTTGCAAACAGTGAGAGTTTCACTTCTTCTTTTCCTATCTGTACCACATCATTTCTATGAAGAATTTTGAGGCTCCTTGAGGTAAATGTTTTTCTTAATGAAGGATGGTTATTACCATTATTATTACTAAGCTTCAAGTGATAAATTAGGGGCCGACTTGCAACCTCTTTCCCAGCCATGATCAGATTCAGCTTGAACATGTGAAGGAGGTGCAGTAAACTCACGCATGTGGTGGTTTAATCCCTAAATCATGTCTGAGTTTTTGCCACCCTATTGGCTGTAGCCCGCCAGGCTCCTCTGTCTGTGGAATTTCTCAGGCAAGCATACTAGAGTGGGTTGCCATTTCCTTCTCCAGGTTATCTTCCTGACCCAGGGATCAAACCTGGTCTCCTGTATAGGAGGCGGTCTCCTGAATTGCAGGTGAATTCTTTACTGACTGAGCCACCAGGGAAGCCCAAACTCAGGCATACCCTGACCAATTCCAAATTATTAAGCTTTAAATCCACTGTTGAAGACATCCAACTCTTTATGGTGCTGTGGACTTAACGCTTATTTTTAAGGTTAATACATCAGGGATCTAACATAAATAATTCCTATTTTTCAAAGCCCACTTAGTTCCTCTAAAGTTCTCTGAAGAAGCACATTGTTTAGTACTGTACCAATTAAAAAAAAAAATATTTCAGCTTCTAAGTAGAAAATTACAGCTAATATCACAAGTGGTAGAAGCTCTCTAAAGCAAAAGGACGCAGCAGTGAGATGAACAGCCCCTGACTGTTCAAACCATGAGCCTCTGGATACTGTGTTCTTCTTGGCTTTCCTCCTCCTCTGAGCTGCTGCCGCTCTTGTCTTGCTGTGGCCCACCCTGCCTCCTTGTCCAAGATCTCACTAACGGCCACTTCCCTAGGTCATAGAGGAGAACAAAGTGCGGCAGTATGACTCCATCCAGAGGATGCTGAGCGAGAAGAGCCTCTTCCGGCAGGCCATCAGCCCCGCAGACCGCTTGAAGCTCTTGCCCCAGCGGAACTCGAGCAGGCAGAAGTCTCGGTCTAATATCGCTGCTCTGAAGGAGGAGACCGAAGAAGAGGTGCAAGAGACAAAGCTCTAGAGAGCAGAGCGAATGTTTGCCTGGGACCTCCACACATGGGAGTTGAAGGGAAAAAGTTTCTGCTTCAGAAAACAAGGAGGAATGATTTTTTTTTTTTGGAAAAAAGAAGAAGAAGTGTGGGTAAGAGGAATTAAGGACACTCCCCTGGGTCTGGATCCATGGCTTCCTGGCAGTGGTCAAATTATGTGACAGGTACTTCAAATCCTTGAAGATATACCACTTGTGTTCACCAGTCAGCCTTCCCTGAAAACTTTTCCCTTTGGTGGTCACTGAAAAAGTGGCTGTAAACGTCAGCCAGATTAATCCTTCAGTTTACTGTTTAGTCAGACTTACTCGTTTGTAATAGTAGAGAAGATCTGTAATTATACTATTTAGAGATACAATTAAGTAGTGCTAACTGGAACTTGAGTGGCTTCTCTCAGTTTATATACCTTCTTCTCTACTTTCTCCATGGTATTTAAAAACACAGCTAGATTGTCTATTAAGGATTCAGACAGTCCTATTTCCAAGCAAGGAATGGAATACTGTGAGAGGCTCAAGGCAGCACATCAAATATGCACCATGCAACATCTAAGTGTCAGGAGACACTAAGATCTTAGTGTCAGGAGACAGAACTTCCCAGTCCTGGAAATCAGGCTTAGTACTGCTCAGCAATACCCAAATCCAAATAATTTAGACAATCAGAAAACATCCCTTAATTGAGATATGGGCTGTTACAGTCCCATGCAGGGAACAAAGATGTAGCTCCCTTGATTTGGCAGTGAATGGTTCTGCTTCCAGAAAGTAGCAAACTTATAAGATAGCTGAACTGAAGAATGGCTGGAAAAATGCTTTAATGCGTATTGGTACAGGAAAACCCCTCATACCACAGAAGTTCCAGGTACAGAGTGTGCAGGCAGAAAGACTGTGGGCGCTCCATGTAGATGTACATGAAATTCAAAATCTAGGTGTAGAGAGGGCGATGTGTGTTTTCAGGCTACCTATGTGCACTTCATACTGTACATACCGAGCGGGAGAAATAATGGGCACACTGAACACTGAAGAGTCAATCGTGAATTAGTTTTATATTCTTCTGTTTTATAGTTTTGTGATGCAAATGAAATTTTCTCTAGAAAATATTTATTTTAATAATGTTTCAAGCCCATATATAAATGGCTGTATTTTAAGAATGATTATATTATGAATTATATTTGTATAAAAGAATTTTTATATTTGAAATGTTGACTTTTTATGGCACTAGCTATTTTTATGATACATTACGTTAAAACTGGGATGGGAGGAAACCTTGGGGGAATATTGAGGGGATATTGACCAGGGTTTATGAATTATGCTGTTGCACACACCTGTGTGATTCCCAGCCCACATGCTGGTTCCATCTTAGATGCAGTTCTAAGAAAATGGTACCACAAAATCTGACCACCCCTATCAAGAACACACTGCCTTCTCAACTCCACACTAACCATTAAGATTGCATTCTATTTATTATGGTAAGGGAATATCATGTGTCAATAAAATCCATATATTTGTGTGAAACTTGGCTGTTTTCAGATGTTTTCATGAGTTATGTCTCATTGATGTCTTCAGTCTCTAAAGATTA
Organism: Dama dama; assembly: GCF_033118175.1. Classification (NCBI taxonomy): domain Eukaryota; kingdom Metazoa; phylum Chordata; class Mammalia; order Artiodactyla; family Cervidae; genus Dama; species Dama dama. The sequence continues at coordinate 48,463,948 of NC_083698.1, read as the reverse complement.
TGGAACACAGAATATTCATCTTTCTTTTAGATACAGCTTCTTGAGAATCCCAAGTGCAGTAAGATAGTCTAAAACATTATTTCTGTTTTTAAATTGTGTTGAAATATACATAACCTAAAATTTACTATTTTAAAACCATTTCTCAATGTACAGTTCAGCAACTAAGTATGTTCACATTGTTGGAAATCGTCATCATGATCCATTCACAGAAATGTTTTCATTTTGCAAAACTGAAGCTCTGTAACCATTAAACCTAACTCCCTATTTATCCTTTCCCTCAGCTCCTGGCAGCTACCATTCTATCTTTGGTCTCTCTGAATTTAACTACTCCGAATACTTCATATGAGTGCAATCATTAGTATTTGTCATTTTATGATTGGCTTATTTCACTTAACAATGTCTTCAGGAGGGTTTTTCATGTTGTAGCATATGTCAGAATTTTAAAGGTTGATTAATATTCCATTGTAGGTTACTAGGTTGGCCAAAAGTAAAACTTTCTTCAGTTTCAGGTAAAAATAAGACACATTTTTCATTTTCACCAAGAACTTGATTGAACAGTGTATTCACCGTTTTGTTCCGCTACCTTCTGCCATTTTTCAGGCAACTTCATTATTCCATCTCCCCAAAACGTTTTATCTTTTTGAGCAAAGAACTATTCCAGGTACCTTTTACAGTCTTCCAGGGAATTTTTTTCCATAAAGAGAATTGTGTAAAGACCAAAATAAATGGAAATCTGAAGTTACAGTGTCTGATGAATACAGTGGATGAATACGGATTCCCAGTCAATCTGTAACAGTTTTTGTCTGATTGTCAAAGAAACATGCAGCCTAGCATTATCCTGGTGGAAGAGCATGTGTTTTCTGTTGGCTAATTCCAGATGCTTTACGTTAAATGCTGCTTTCAGTTTGTCTAATTGGGAGCAGTACCTGTTGGAATTAATAGTTTTGTTTTCCAAAGGAACTCATTATAGAAGACTCCCTACCAATCCCTTCTTTGGGATCACCTTCTTTGGATGAAGGCTGGCCTTTGTTGTGTTTGGTGGTGGTTCATTTTGCCCCATGATCTCTGCTGTTCCACATTATTGTACAGTATCCATTTTTCATCCCCCATCACAGATTGTTTTTAAAAGGGATCTTTTGTTACCTTTAAGTAGAGAATAGCATATGGAAATATGGGCGAGAAGGTTTTTTTGCTTAAATTATCTGGGACCCAAACATCAAAGTGATGAACATAACCAGGCTGGTGCACAAGATTTTCAGTGCTTGATTTCGATATTTTGGATATTTGGATATGTTGGCTATCTCCTGTGTGGCATAGCATTGATCTCGGTGTCTTGATTTGATCACTGTCAACTTCAACTGGTCTACCCAACTGTGGAGCACCATCCAACAAGAAATCTCCAGCATGAAACTTCACAAACCACTTTAGCCATGTTCAGCCAGTCACGGCACCGTCTCCATAGACTGCACTAATCTTTCTTTGTGTCTCAGTTGTGTTTTTTACCTTTCTTGAAATAATAAAGCATAATATGCTAAAAATACTGCTTTTTTATTCCATCATCAATATTAAAATGGCTACTCAAAAATTCACCAATTATGGTAAGTTTTTTTTTTTCTTTAATGCACATTGATAGGACAGCTGAAGCAACACAATCTTAAAATGTTTTCAAATGAAGTTAAGGACAACTAAGCATTACTAGATAGTCAATTTATAGAAAAACTCAAACAAATTTTTGGCCAACCCAATGCATATATATATGACATTTTGCTCTCTCCATACATTTGTCAATGGACCCTTAGGTTGCTTCCATCTTTTGACTATGTTGGATGATGCTTTTATGAACATGGTTGTACAAATATCTACTTAACGTCCCCACCTTCATGACTGAGGACACTTCTTAGCTTATTTGTTTTAAAATGTAGACTTATAGAATAAAAATTATATATAATATGTATATATATTCCAAAACAGTTCATTTATTTCTTTGAAAGTTTATTCAGTGAGCAGTAGTTATTTTTACTACTTTCTTGACAAGTGAGCAAATCTCATCAAAGAAATAGCATTTCTACACTAGAACCTAGGTGGCTTTCTTTGTCCAAATCCCTATTGTTCATTGATGAGGCTTCTTGGGGCCCCTTTTCTTCTTTGCAGAGTTTCATTATGAAAGATGCAGGTGCCATTATGTGGTAGATGGGCTGTAGATCCCTACTGAGTGCTGCAGCCTCCAACTCTGTTTTCTTACTGGGAGAAAAAAATTTTATTTTCACATGTGACCCCAAGAAGGAAGTGTCAGAGCATGCTCTATTCTAGTTTTTCAAGTTCAGGTATTTAAATTAATAAACTTTATTTTTTAGTACAGTTATAAGTTCACAGCAAAATTGAGAAGAAAGTAGAGTTCCTGTAACACCCCCCGCCTTCTCCAGCCTTCCCCACTCTCAACATACTACACCAGAGTGGTACATTTGTTACAATCAACACATCATTATCACCCAAAATCCAGTGTTTACATTAAGTTTCATTCTTGGTGAACCCTTATTTCTTCCTTCCTCCTTACTAAGCTCTGTTAACCAATGATCTTTTTATTCTTTTCATAGTTTTGCCTTTTCTTGAATGGTACATAATTGGAATTATACAGTATGTAGCCTTTTCAGATTGACTTCTCTTACTTAGTAATTGTGTTTGTTTTCTCCTTCAGATTTAAAAGCCATATCTTCTCATGGCTTGATATTTCATTTTGGTAGAGAATAATATTCTGTTGTCTAGATCTACCACCATTTACTTATCCATTCACCTAATGAAGGATATCTTGGTTGAGTTCAACTTCTGGCAATTATGAATAAGCATTCCTGTGCAGCTTTTTGTGTGGAAAGAACTTTTCAAGTCCTTTGGGTAAATACCAAGGATCTTGTGGTAAGAGTATATTTTATTTTGTGAGAAACCTTTAAACTGTTTTCCAAAGTGGCTATACCATTTTGCATTCCCACCAGTAATGAATAGGAATTCTTGTGTCTCTGAATCCTCACCAGCATTTGATGCTGTCAATATTTGGAAATTTGGCCATTCTAATAGATATATACTTTTATCTTGTTGTTTTAATTTGTATTTTCCTGATGACATATAATGTTGAAAATTTTTCATATGCTTATTTGCCATCTGTTTATCTTCTTTGGTGTGATGTCTGTTCAGGTCTTTTGCACATTTTTAAATTGGGTTGTTCATGGGCTCATTGGTGAGTTTTAAGAGTTTTTTGTATACTGTGGATAAAAGTCCTTTATCAGATGTATCTTTGCAAATGTTTGCCTTTATTAATTCATTCTCTGATGCTCTTCCTTTTTTCATGTAGATCTGAGATTCTGGCATGTGTTCCTGAAGAACTTCTTTTTAAAGTTTCTTTCAAGGTAGGTCTACTGGCAACAAATCCCTCAGTTTTTGTTTGTTTCACACTGTTTTCATTTCTCCTTTACTTTTGTATGTTAATTTTGCAGGGTACTGAATGCTAGGTTTTGTGGTTTTTTTGTCAATATTTTAAATGATAATATTTCACCCCACTCTTGCCTGCATGGTTTCTGAGCAGTAATTCTTATTCTGAGCACATGTAATTCTTATCTTTTCTCCTTTTAGGTATAGTGTATTTTCCTCTTCTTTCAAGTTGTTTACTCTGTGTTTGATTTTCTTCAGTTTGAATATGATGTGTAGGTGTGGGGTTTTGAGGGGCATCAATCCTGCTTGGTGTTCACTGAGCTTCCTGGATTGTGGTTTGGTGTCTGACATTAATTTGGGGGAATTTTTCTGTTGTTATTGCTTCAAATGTTTCTTTTGTTTATTTCTCTCTTTTTTCTTCTGGTATTCCTACTACAGATATATTACACCTTATGTAGTTGTCTCAAATTTCTTGAATATTCAGGGTTTTTTTTCCCCTATGTTTTTCTTTTTTTTCTTTTTTTTTTTTCCATTTATTTTTATTAGTTGGAGGCTAATTACTTCACAACATTGCAGTGGGTTTTGTCATACATTGACATGAATCAGCCATGGAGTTACATGTATTCCCCATCCCAATCCACCCTCCCACCTTTCTCTCCACCCGATTCCTCTGGGTCTTCCCAGTGCACCAGGCCCGAGCACTTGTCTCATGCATCCCACCTGGGCTGGTGATCTGTTTCACTATAGATAATATACATGCTGTTCTCTTGAAACATCCCACCCTCGCCTTCTCCCACAGAGTCCAAAAGTCTGTTCTGTGCATCTGTGTCTCTTTTTCTGTTTTGCATATAGGGTTATCATTACCATCTTTCTAAATTCCATATATATGTGTTAGTATGCTGTAATGATCTTTATCTTTCTGGCTTACTTCACTCTGTATAATGGGCTCCAGTTTCATCTATCTCGTTAGAACTGATTCAAATGAATTCTTTTTAATGGCTGAGTAATATTCCATGGTGTATATGTACCACAGCTTCCTTATCCATTCGTCTGCTGATGGGCATCGAGGTTGCTTCCATGTCCTGGCTATTATAAACAGTGCTGCGATGAACATTGGGGTGCACGTGTCTCTTTCAGATCTGGTTTCCTTGGTGTGTATGCCCAGAAGTGGGATTGCTGGGTTGTATGGCAGTTCTATTTCCAGTTTTTTAAGAAATCTCCACACTGTTCTCCATAGCGGCTGTACTAGTTTGCATTCCCACCAACAGTGTAAAAGGGTTCCCTTTCCTCCACACCCTCTCCAGCATTTATTGCTTGTAGACTTTGGGATAGCAGCCATCCTGACTGGCGTGTAATGGTACCTCATTGTGGTTTTGATTTGCATTTCTCTGATGATGAGTGATGTTGAGCATCTTTTCATGTGTTTGTTAGCCATCTGTATGTCCTCTTTGGAGAAATGTCTGTTTACTTCTTTGGCCCATTTTTTGATTGGGTCATTTATTTTTCTGGAATTGAGCTGCAGGAGTTGCTTGTATATTTTTGAGATTAATCCTTTGTCTGTTTCTTCATTTGCTATTATTTTCTCCCAATCTGAGAGCTGTCTTTTCACCTTACTTATAGTTTCTTTTGTAGTGCAAAAGCTTTTAAGTTTCATTAGGTCCCATTTGTTTATTTTTGCTTTTATTTCCTATATTCTGGGAGGTGGGTCATAGAGGATCCTGCTGTGATTCATGTCGGAGAGTGTTTTGCCTATGTTCTGCTCTAGGAGTTTTATAGTTTCTGGTCTTACATTTAGATCTTTAATCCATTTTGAGTTTATTTTTGTGTATGGTGTTAGAAAGTGTTCTAGTTTCATTCTTTTACAAGTGGTTGACCAGTTTTCCCAGCACCCCTTGTTAAAGAGGTTGTCTTTTTTCCATTGTATATCCTTGCCTCCTTTGTCAAAGATAAGGTGTCCATAGGTTCGTGGATTTATCTCTGGGCTTTCTATTCTGTTCCATTGATCTATATTTCTGTCTTTGTGCCAGTACCGTACTGTCTTGATGACTGTGGCTTTGTAGTATAGTCTGAAGTCAGGCAGGTTGATTCCTCCAGTTCCATTCTTCTTTCTCAAGATTACTTTGGCTATTCGAGGTTTTTTGTATTTCCATACAAATTGTGAAATTATTTGTTCTAGTTCTGTGAAAAATACTGTTGGTAGCTTGATAGGGATTGCATTGAATCTATAGATTGCTTTAGGTAGTATAGCCATTTTGACAATATTGATTCTTCCAATCCATGAACACGGTATATTTCTCCATCTGTTTGTGTCCTCTTTGATTTCTTTCATCAGTGTTTTATAGTTTTCTATGTATAGGTCTTTTGTTTCTTTAGGTAGATGTACTCCTAAGTATTTTATTCTTTTCATTGCAATGGTGAATGGTATCGTTTCCTTAATTTCTCTTTCTGTTTTCTCATTGTTAGTGTATAGGAATGCAAGGGATTTCTGTGTGTTAATTTTATATCCTGCAACTTTACTATATTCGTTGATTAGCTCTAGTAATTTTCTGGTAGAGTCTTTAGGGTTTTCTATGTAGAGGATCATGTCATCTGCAAACAGCGAGAGTTTCACTTCTTCTTTTCCTGTCTGGATTCCTTTTACTTCTTTTTCTGCTCTGATTGCTGTGGCCAAAATTTCCAACACTATGTTGAATAGTAGTGGTGAGAATGGGTACCCTTGTCTTGTTCCTGATTTCAGGGGAAATGCTTTCAATTTTTCGCCATTGAGGGTGATGCTTGCTGTGGGTTTGTCATATATAGCTTTTATTATGTTGAGGTATGTTCCTTCTATTCCTGCTTTCTGGAGAGTTTTAATCATAAATGAGTGTTGAATTTTGTCAAAGGCTTTCTCTGCATCTATTGAGATAATCATATGGTTTTTATCTTTAAATTTGTTAATGTTGTGTATTACATTGATTGATTTGCGGATATTAAAGAATCCTTGCATTCCTGGGATAAAGCCCACTTGGTCATGGTGTATGATTTTTTCGATATGCTGTTGGATTCTGTTTGCTAGACTTTTGTTAAGGATTTTTGCATCTATGTTCATCAGTGATATTGGCCTGTAGTTTTCTTTTATTGTGGCATCTTTGTCTGGTTTTGGAATTAGGGTGATGGTAGCCTCATAGAATGAGTTTGGAGGTTTACCTTCTTCTGCAATTTTCTGGAGGAGTTTGAGTAAGATAGGTGTTAGCTCTTCTCTAAATTTTTGGTAGAATTCAGCTGTAAAGCCGTCAGGTCCTGGGCTTTTGTTTGCTGGAAGATTTCTGATTACAGTTTCGATTTCCTTGTTTGTGATGGCTCTGTTAAGATCTTCTATTTCTTCCTGGTTCAGTTTTGGAAAGTTTTACTTTTCTAAGAATTTGTCCATTTCATCCAAGTTGTCCATTTTATTGGCATAGAGCTGGGCTGGTAGTAGTCTCTTATGATCCTTTGTATTTCAGTGTTGTCTGTTGTGATCTCTCCATTTTCATTTCTAATTTTGTTAATTTGGTTCATCTCTCTTTGATTCTTAATGAGTCTTGTTAATGGTTTGTCACTTTTGTTTATTTCTTCAAAAAACCAGCTTTTAGCTTTGTTGATTTTTGCTATGGTCTCTTTAGTTTCTTTTGCATTTATTTCTGCCCTAATTTTTAAGATTTCTTTCCTTCTGCTAACCCTGGGGTTCTTCATTTCTTCCTTCTCTAGTTGCTTTAGGTGTAGAGTTAGGTTATTTATTTGGCTTTTTTCTTATTACTTGTCCCCTATGTTTTTCAGTTTGGGAGGTTTCTATTGTATTGTCAAGCTGAGAGATCTTATCCTAGCCACGTTCAGTCCATCAATGGTATTGCTCATTTCTATTATATTGTTTTTTATTTCTGTGTTTCCTTTTAATTGTTTATTAGAATTCTACCTTTTTGGTTACATTATCTAATGTTTTTATTAGTTCGTGGTCTGATAATTCCTGACATATCTGACTCTAGTTCTGATACTTGTTCAGTCTCTTTATCTGGGCTTTTTTTTTTTTTTTTTTTTTTTTACCTTTTTGTATGCTTTGTGGTTTTTTGGGATATACTGGGGAAATGCTGAACATGATGTCCTGGGGAAAAGGACCTGTGGTAAATAGGCTGTTAGATATACAACAGTAATATATAGGGGAAAACAAGAGTTCTGTAGTCCTATGGTTTGGCTTCAGCCTTTTGATGATCCTGTGGCCCTGGCCCGTGAACTTCACCAGTGCTACTTAGCTTTTTGTCCCCTCTCTTTAGTGGAGCAGGATTGATAGAGTGGGTTGGAATTGGGTATTTCTCTTCTCCAGATAGGGGTTTCCAACTCAGTGGTAAAGAATCTGCCTGCCAATGCAGGAGCTACAGGTTCAAACCCTGGGTGAGGAAGATCCCCTGGAGTAGGAAATAGCAGCCCCCTCCAATCTTCCTGCTGGTATAAGCCCATGGATGCAGGGGCCTGGCAGGCTGCAGTCCTCAGGGTCACAAAGAGTTGGACACGAATGAGTGACTGAGCATGCACGTTTCCCCACATATGTTAAGACTCTGGCACAGTAGGTTCTTCTGAGGGCACACCTTGATAAGAAAAACAGAAGTCTCTAGTATTTCTCAAAATGATTACCTTCCTCCTCCGCCTGCTGGAAGCAAAAGGGAATTTCCATCTATCTTTATTGTAAGACCCTGTTAATGAGTTTTGGAAGGTAAAACTCATGAAAGTGTGGGTCTCTCTCTCTGATGACTGAGTCTCCTTGAAGATTTCATCTCTCAGGCTTTCCTACAATGAGCCTCTAGAAACTCTTCAGTTACAGGTCAGGTTTTCCTATCTCAGCACTGGCTCCTAAGGAGATTTCTGCTTGGTAGTTTCTACTTCGGTAACTTGTGATCCTCTGTATATCCCTGTGTGTCTCCAATTTTTTTAAGCTGTTTATACAAGTTTGTTGTTGTTGTTATTGTTAAGTTGCTAAGTCATGTACAGCTTTTTTGCAACCCTATTGACTAGCCCTCCAGGCTTGTCTGTCCATGAGATTTCCCAGACCAAAAGTACTGGAGTGGGTTGCCCTTTCCTTCTCCAGGGATCTTCCCGACCCAGGGATTGAACCCACATCTCCTACATTGGCAGGCAGATTCTTTACCACTGAGCTACCAGGGAAGCCCTTATACAGATTTAATCAATGTCAAATATAGTTTACAAAGGTAAAGGACAGTACCTTTGTATGGAATATACAGACACAGCATCATGCCATGGGGCCCACAAAAGGCTCAGGGAGACAACACCTTTCCCTAGCAACAGAAACTCTAATCCCAGGACAGTTTCTTGGCAGAAGGCTGGGCAACTAGGATCACCCTCATCCGCCCTAGACTCAGCCCCTGCTTCAGCAGCAGATTGTCCCGTGACCTTAATTCTCTGACAGATCTAAGAGGAGTTGCTGATCTTCAGTTTGCTCAAATCATTATTGTTAGGTTGGAGTTATTGTTGTTCAGTCTTTCAGTCGTGTCCAACTCCTTGCAACCCCATGGACTGCAGCACACCAGGCTTCCCTGCTCTTCACTGTCTCCCAGAGTTTTCTCAAACCCATATTTATCGAGTCAGTGATGCCATCCAACTGTCTCATCCTCTGTCATCCCCTTCTCCTCCTGCCCTCAATCCTTCCCAGCATTAGGGTCTTTTCCAATGAGTTAGCTCTTCACATCAGGTGGCCAAAGTATTGGCGCTTCAGCTTCAGCATGAGTCCTTCCAATGAATATTCAGGGTTGATTTCCTTTAGGTTTGACTGGTTTGATCTCCTTACTATCCAAGGAACTCATAAGAGTCTTCTCTAACACCACAGTTTGAAAGCATCAGTTCTTCATTGGAGTATCAACTTCTAAGTTCCTTACATACCAGATCTGAAACCAGAAGTCTTTCTAGTTCATTCTGAGTGAAAAACAAACAAAACTTTGCAAAGGTAGAAGCAGTCAAATACAAACAAAAGTGACAAAAGAAGCCCTAATTCAGAAGGCCCACTTTAAGAAGAAAAACACTGAAACAAGAAGGGAAATCAGTATTGTTCACCCACGCTCTGTCATAACACTTGGCTTTTTCTCTTCTGTTTTATTCTCAAAATAAATTATTAAAAAAATTTTTTTGGCCACAGACAACCTACTTTTATCTATTTGTTTTCTGTATGTAGTCTGGAGTTCAGGCTTTCGGTTGTCCAAGCCTACACCCACTCCCATCTGACTCACACTTTTAAAATTTATTTCTCAGACCTTTCACTTTGTTCTTCCTCATTATGAGAAAAGAACTAAGGCTTGAAACAAGTGCATTTCCTTCCAATAACTGAAGACCTTCCAGGATTGGGTAATTGCAATGTATTAGAGTGAAAGGCTAATAAAACCCCCAATGTAAATATTTTAGTAGTTTGCTAAAGAAAGAACCCTCAAATATTATGTAGAAGACAGTTTAGAATGAGGTTTAAAAAGCTCCATATAAAAACCTGTTTGACCTGTTAAAACAGGTGCAGACAATCACAATTCCCTATTAAAAGATACAATGAGAAAAACCTATAAATTCAAGACAAATGCATTGGCCATGAGAACTGCAAATCAATAGATGGTGAATTATTAGCTGCTTCTAGTGTTCAGAGCCAAACAGACCCCAGTCATTTTCTGTCAGTTGACAGAAAACTGGGGAATCAGTATCTATGTACCTTCCCAGGGAAGGGAGACTTCTTGGCAGAAGTTTAGGGTGTATCCTTAATCCATTATAGTTGGAACACTCATTTGCTTTTTGAGATCTCACTTCCATTAATTGTAAAATGATGTAGTGCATTAAGAAATCTAGCTAAAATTTTTAAGTAAATATGCTAATACTGGCCTTTAATTTCATGTAGCAAAATGAATTAATGTAGCAGTAATGCTAAATAATTACTTGGATCAAAAGTTAAGACACAGTTTACATCTTCCATTCATCAAAGTACAAAATTGATACATAAAGTACAGATTAACCTTCCACTAGTGCTCCCTTGTAGAGATTTGGTTCTATTGTTAGGATAACTGCTTTTCCCCCCAAAACCACAAATGCCAATTACTGAAACAAACACAGACTCATATACTTATTTATTTACATAAATATGTATTAATTCTTTTTCAAATTATCTTCCCAATTTGGTTGTTCCAGAATATTGAGCATGTTCTCTGTACTACATTAGGTCCCTGTTGGCTATCCATTTTAAATGTGGTGGTCCCACACTAATTTAAATGAATCTCCAAGACATTTTCTCCTAAAGACATAGTGAATATTGGAATTTAAGCCTAAATAATTTTGGTGTATAAACAATCCTTCAACTATGTTCTTCCCCATTCACCTTTGACACTGATGGAATAATAGAATGAATGATCTTCAACAGCAATGACAGATGTGCTGATAAACAGAACTAGAGCTGAATTGTATTTTGATTGGCAAATATAGGCACAAATGCAAAAGAAGAAAAAAAACAACACAGAAATCTATCTTGCAATTAACCCCTATGAAATTAAAGTTGTAATTTACCAAAAGTTATAAATAGTGGGCTTTCTTTGTTTTATTTAAAAAAAAAATACAGAGTAGAATGGTGGTTACCAGGGACCAAGATAAATACAGACATGTCAGTTAAAGGATGCAAACTTCCAGTCATAAGATGAATAAATCTGGGGGTGTGATGTACAGCATGTTGATCACAGTTAACAATACTGTGTTATATATTTGAAAGTTGCTAGGAGAGTAAATCTTATATATTCTCACCACGTAAAAGAGGTAGTAATTTTGTGATGTGATAGAAGTATTACTAACACTATGATGGTCATCATTTTGTAATACATAAGTATATCAAATCAACACCTTACATTTACACAGTGCTTTATGTCAGTTATATCTCAATAAAGCTGGAAATTAGATTAAGTGGTAAAAAAAAAATAGTTGACCACAGTAGATTGCCTGACTATCATGTTTGTCAGAGTTCTATAAGCTAACAAAAACAAGACAGTTTTCAAAACAACCATCTCTTTTCCCTTCTGCCTCTTCAATGACAGCAGATACTAGAGGCTTATTAATATTCTACAGGAAAAGTTGTATAAATCAACTTGTGTTCATAAGTAATTCTCTTGTGGAGAAGAAATTTTTCTTTCTTCTTGTCTCATTTAGGGTGGATGCTCCACTGCCCTTGGGGGGACCAAAAAAGCAATAGGGGGTCCTTGTACAGACTAAGCTTCTTTCCTACTAAGGAAGACCTCACCAGGCATTGCATTTATACTTAGCAGTGTTGCCTGACTGTTCTGTGGCCACGGAGACATAGAGTAAAACTAAACATCCTAAGTAAACATTTGATGATGGTTTTACGTTATCTTGTCAATTAGATTTTTATAAATTTTAAATATCTATAAAAGTAGGCATTTGTTGTTGCTCAGTCACTCAGTCGTGTCCGATTCTTTACGACCCCGTGGACTGCAGCACACCAGGCTTCCTGTTGTTCACCCTCTACCTGAACTTGCTCAAACTCATGTCCATTGAGTCGATGATGCATTCCAGCCATCTCATTCTCTGACGTCCCCCTTTCCTCCTGCCTTCAGTCTTTCCCAGCATTAGGGTCTTTTCTAATGAGTTGGCTCTTTGCAACAGATGGCTAAAATATTGGAACTTCAGTTTCAGCATCAGTCCTTCCAATGAATATTCATGTTTGATTTCCTTTAGGATTGACTGGTTTGATCTCCTTGCAGTCCAATGGACTCTCAAGAGTCTTCTCAAACACTACAGTTCAAGACCATCAATTCTTCAGCATTCAACCCTCTTTATGGTCCAGCTCTCACATCCGTAAATGACTACTGGAAAAACCATAGCTTTGACTATACAGACCTTTGTCAGGAAAGTAATGTCTCTGCTTTTTAATATGCTGTATAGGTTTGTCATAGCTTTCTTTCCAAGGAGCAAGTGCCTTTTAATTTCATGGCTGCAGTCACCATCTTAGTGATTTTGGAGCCCAAGAAAATAAAGTCTGTCACTGTTTCCACTGATTCTCCATCTATTTTCCATGAAGTGATGGGACTGGATGCCATGATTTTCATTTTTTGAATGTTGAAGCCAGCTTTTTCACTTTCCTCTTTCACTTTCATCACTTTTTAGTTCCTCTTCCCTTTCTGCCATACGCGTGGTGTCATCTGCATATCTGAGATTATCAATATTTCTCCCAACAATCTTAATTCCAGCTTGTGCTTCATCCAGCTGGGCATTTCTCATGATGTACTCTGCATATAAGTTAAATAAGCAGAGTGACAATATACTTCCTTGACGTATTCCTTTCCCAATCTGGAACCAGTCCATTGTTCCATGTCCACTTCTAACTGTTGCTTCTTGACTTGCATACAGGTTTTACAGGAGACAGGTAAGTTGGTCTGGTATTCCCATTTCTTTAAGAATTTTCCACAGTTTTTTTGTGATCCACACAGTCAAAAGCTTTAGCATAGTCAGTGAAGCAGAAGTACATGTTTTTCTCTTGCTTTTTCTATGATCCAGCAGATGTTGGCAATTTGATCTCTGGTTTTGCTGCCTTTTCTAAATCCAGCTTGAACATCTGGGACTTCTCAGGTCTGTACTGTTGAAGCCTAACTTGGAGAACTGTGAACATTACTTTGTTAGCTTGTGAAATGAGTGCAGTTATGTGGTAGTTTGAACATTCAGCATTGCCCTTCTGTGGGACCGGAATGAAAACTGACCTTTTCCAGTCTTGTGGCCACTGCTGATTTTTCCAGATTTGTTGGCATTTTGAATGCAGCACTTTAACAGCCTCGTCTTTTCCAGATTTGAAGTAGCTCAGCTGGAATTCCATCATCTCCACTATCTTTGATTGTAGTGATGCTTCCTAAGGCCCACTTGACTTCACACTCCAAGATATCTGGCTCTAGGTGAGTGATCACACCATCGTGATTATCTGGGTCATGAAGATCTTTTTGTATAGTTCTTCTGTGTGTTCTTGCCACCTCTTATTAATATCTTCTGTTTCTGTGAGGTTCATACCATGTCTGTCCTTTATTGTGTTATATTTGCATGAAATGTTCCCTTGGTATCTCTAATTTTCTTGAAGAGATCTATAATCTTTCCCATTCTATTGTTTTCCTCTATTCCTTTCATTGTTCACTTAGGAAGACTTTCTTATCTCTCCTTGCTATTTTTTGGAACTCTTCTTGAGAGTCCCTTGGACTGCAAGGAGATCCAACCAGTTCATCCTAAAGGAGATCAGTCTTGAGTGTTCATTGGAAGGACTTATGTTGAAGCTGAAACTCCAATACTTTGGCCACCTGATGCAAAGAGCTGACCCATTTGAAAAGACCCTGATGCTGGGAAAGATTGAGTGCAGGGGGAGAAGGGGATTACAGAGGATGAGATGGTTGGATGGCATCACCAACTCAATGGACATGAGTTTGGGTGGACTCCGGGAGTTGGTGATGGACAGGGAGGCTTGGCATGCTGCGGTTCATGGGGTTGCAAAGATTCGGACACGACTGAGCGACTGAACTGAACTGATTCAGACGGGTATATATTTCCTTTTCTCCTTTGCTTTCCCTTCTCTTATTTTCTCAGCTATATGTAAGGCCTCTTCAGATAACCATTTGCCTTTTTGCATTTCTTTTCCTTGGAGATGGTTTTGATTACCACCTCCTGTACAGTGTTATAAACCTCCATCCATAGTTCTTCAGGCACTCAATCTCTCAGATCTGATCCCTTGAATCTATGTCATTTCCACCATGTAATCATAAGGGATTTGATTTAGGTCATATCTGAATGGCCTAGAGGTTTTCCCTACATTTTTCAGTTTAAGCCTGAATTTTCCAATAAGGAGTTCGTGATCTGAGTTGGTCAGCTGCAGGTCTTGTTTTTGCTGACTGTATAGAGCTTCCCTATCTTTGGCCACAAAGAATATAATCAATCTGATTTCACTGTTGACCATCTGGTGATGTCCATGTGTAGAGTCTTGTGTTGTTGGAAGAGTGTGTTTGCTGTGACCAGTGCATTCTTCTGTTAGCCTTTGTCTGGCTTCATTTTGTACTCCAAGGCCAAGCTAGCCTGTTACTCCAGGTATTTCTTGACTTCTTACTTTTGCATTCCAGTCCCCTATAATGAAAAAGACATTTTTTTTTTGTTGTTGTTAGTTCTACAAAGTCCTGTAAGTCTTTATAGAACTGTTCAACTTCAGCTTCTTTGGCATTAGTGGTTAGGACACAGACTTGGATTACTGTGATATTGAATGGTTTGCCTTGGAAATGAACAGAAATCATTTTGGGTTTTTTTTGAGACTGCACCCAAACACTGCATTTCAGACTATTGTTGACTGTGAGGGCTACTGCATTTCTTCTAAGGAATTCTTGCCCACAATAGCAGATATAATGGTCATCTGAATTAAATTCACCCATTCCTTTCCATTTTAGTTCACTGATTCCTAAAATGTCATTGTTCACTCTTGGCATCTCCTATTTGACCACTTCCAATGGACCCAACATTCCAGGTTCCCATGTAGTATTGTTCTTAGTAGCATCAGACTTGACTTTCACCACCAGACATATCCACAACTGGGCATTTTTTCCACTTTGGCTTCAGCTTCTTCTTTCCTTCTGTAGCTGTTCTCCGCTCTTCTGGGCACCTACTGACCTGAGGAGTTCATCTTTCAGTGTCATATTTTTTTTCCTTTTCATACTGTTCATGGGGTTCTCAAGACAAGAATACTGAAGTGGTTTGCCATTCCCTTCTCCAGTGGACCACATTTTGTCAGAACTTTCCACCATGACCCATCCGTCTTGGGTGTCCCTACAACAGCATGGCTCATAGTTTCATTGAGCTAGACAAGGCTGTGATCCATGTGGTCAGTTTGGTTAGTTTCCTGTGATTGTGGTTTTTATTCTTTCTGCCCTTTGATGAATAAGGATAAGAGGCTTGTGGAAGCTTCCTGATGGGAGGGACTGGCTCTCAGGAAAAGTGGGTCTTGCTCTGGTGGGCAATGCCATGCTCAGTAAATCTTTAATCCAATTTTCTGCTGTGGGGCTGTGTTCCTTCCCTGTACTTTGGTATATAATATAATAAACTTCACATCCCTGTCACTTAGCTTCTATAGATATCAACTCATTGCCAATCTTATCTATTCTCCCTTGAATTTCCCTCCTACATAATTTTAAGCAAAACCTAGACATCATACAACTTGAACTGTATCTCTAAAAGGCAAGGATTTCCTCTCTCATTCATTTTTTTTTTTAATAAATGTATCCCAATACCATTGCAACAACTAAAAAGAATTGAGTCCTTAGTATCCTCAAATATCCTGTCAATGTACATCATTCTCATTTTTGTCCACATAGGTAGTCCTCACTTTGAACAATAGTGTGGGAAAGTTAAAATGACCATACAAAAATATTTTAAATAATTAATGTGAAAAATATGATTGTTTCATGACCTTTATAAATATTAAACAATTAAACATTAAAAACTCAAACTGCTGATTATAAATAAATAAGGAAATGAAATATATAGTAAAACTAATATTTATGTGGTGCAATGTAATTTAAAACATTAGAAACATTGAGAATTAAAGTGTTTTATTTCTTTATAAATGCTTATCTAGAATAGTTTGAGTAATGCTTGTCTTCTTCTGGGCATGTAACTTAGGATGTGAGGAGCTCATGTCTTGGCAAGTTGTCATACTTCAGTCTCTTTGAATCAGTTTCAGACATTTTATACTCAGTGCCTCCAATGTTGTGAAATACCTGCAAGAGTTTGTTTAATGTAAAGGATTTTGCTGATATCACTTTCTCTGGGACATCTTTATCTTTTTGTCACAACTACTTTCCTCATCTATGTCACTAAGTTTGCCCTCAGCAAATTCCTCTGGCTGCATATCTATAAACTTTTAAATGGCTGCTCAACATTCCCATGGTCAACTGTTTCTTCCATAACCCTACTTACAAAGTATTTAAATTTCACTTTCACATTATCACTTTTTGTTGCTGCTACATTTTTATCTTTTTGGCCAATTCCTTTTCCATTTTTGTAAAGTAATATGTGGGTTTATCCCTGAGAGACCAGGAGGCACACCACCACACGCTCCACACCTTACTCTTTTCAGGTGTGCTGAGTAAGAGTTGCACAGAGGCCTGTCACAACAGACTTTGAAAGAAGGGGCATGACTGGTCACTGAGCATGATGCAAATCTTCAGATATGGAGGGCTGACTGAACTCATTGTACTGCACCATTTTGTCTTAAGGGACATAAGCAGACATAGATTTTGGTATCCACAGGGGCTCCTGGAACAGATCCCTGTAGATACTGAGGGATGACTCAGAGTTGTAGACGGAAGAGCTAGTAGTGATGTTTGTATTTTATGCAATTATTCACCATCAATATACTGTGCCAACTGATGTTCGAACCATGCTGCTGAGGGACTGTTATTATTGAACTAGCCTCTTGTGAAGGAAATTTATTTGTGTCTGAATGGTATAAAAAGGACTGCCTATAGTTTGTTTGAGTGAAGATCCTATAAAGGTTTATTTATTGTAATTGGCTCATGTATCTCCTAAGTTCTTTTTTAGATTCTCTCTCCATTTTCTTTTCTTCTTCTTTTTTTTTTTTTTCATGCAATTTGCTGGTTGGAGAAACCAGGTTGTTTATCTTTCGCAGTTTTCCACAGTCTGGATTTTGCTGTATTCTTCTCTATAGAGTTGTTTAACAAGTTTCTGTACTCCTCATTTCATGTAAACTAGCGGTTAGATCAACAAAGGCTTTAGGCTGGCTTCTAAGCCCTTTTGAAAAACCGTAATAGATTTTGATTTAAGTCATACCTGAATGGCCTAGTGGTTTTCCTACTTTCTTCAATTTAAGTCTGAATTTGGCAATAAGGAGCTCGTGATCTGAGCCACAGTCAGCTCCAGGTCTTGTTTTTGCTGACTGTACATAGCTTCTCCATCTTTGGCTGCAAAGAATATAATCAGTCTGATTTTGGTATTGACCATCTGATGATGTCCATGCGTAAAGTCATCTCTTGTATTGTTGTAAGAGGGTGTTTGCTATGACCAGTGCTTTCTCTTGGCAAAACTCTGTTAGGCTTTGTCCTGCCTCGTTTTGTACTTCAAGGCCAAACTAGCCTGTTACCCCTGGTATCTCTTGACTTCCTACTTTTGTACTCCAATTCCCTATGATGAAGAGGATATCTTCTTGGTATTAATTCTAGGTCTTGTAGGCCTTCATAGACCCTTTCAACTTCAGCTTCTTTGGCATTAGTGGTTGGGGCATAGACTTGGATTACTGTGATGTTGAATGGTTTGCCTTGGAAACAGAGATCATTCTGTCATTTTGAGATTGCACCTAAGCACTGCATTTTGGACTCTTGTTGACTGTGAGGGCAACTCCATTTTTTCTAAGGGATTCTTGTCCACAATAGTAGATATAATGGTCATCAGAATTAAATTCTCCCATTTCTATCCACTTTAGTTCACTGATTCCTAAAATGTTAATGTTCACTCTTGCCATCTCCTGCTTGACCACATGTAATTTACTTTGATTCATGGACCTAACATTCCAGGTTCCTATGAAATATTGTTCTTAATAGCACTGGACTTTACTTTCATCACGAGACACATCCACAGCTGAGAGACATTTCCACTTTGGCCCAGCCTCTTTGTTCTTTCTGAAGCTATTTTGCCTCTCTTCCTCAGTAGCATATTGGACATCTTCCTACCTGGGAGGCTCAACTTTTGGTGTCATATCTTTTTGCCTTTTATACTGTTCATGAGGTTTTTGAGGCAAGAATACTGAAGTGGTTTGCCATTCCCTTGTCCAGTGGACCATGTTTTGTCAGAACTCTCCATCATGACCCACTGCTCTTGGGTCCCCTGCACAGCATGGCTCATAGCTTCCTTAAGTTACACATGGCTGTGATCTGTGTGATCAGTTTAGTTAGTTTTCTGTGATTGTGGTTTTTTTTTTGGAGGCTGTGGGATTATGGATCTTGCTTCTTGATGGGAGAGACTGACTATGGGGAAAATTGGTTCTTGCTCTGGTGGGCAGGGCCATGCTCAGTAAATCTTTAATCTGATTGTCAGCTGATGGGTGGGGCTGTGCTCACTCTCTGTTTGCTGTTTGGCCTGAGGTGATTCCATCCTGGAGTCTACAGGCTCTATGGTAAGGCTACTGGTCACTCAGGAGTGACCGCAGGACTGAAAAAAGTCAGCTTTCATTTCAATTCCAAAGATAGGCAATGCCAAAGAATGTTCAAACTACCACACAATTGCACTCATTTCACATGCTAGCAAGATTATGCTCAAAATCCTTCAAGCTAGGCTTCAGCATTTATGTGAACCAAGAACCGTCAGATGTACAAGCTGGATTTAGAAAAGGCAGAGGAACCAGAGATCAAATTGTCAACATCTGCTGGATCATAGAAAAAGCAAGGAAATTAAAAAAAACCATATACTTCTGCCTGATTGTCAATGCTAAGGCCTTTGACTGTGTGGATCACAACAAACTGTGGAAAATTCTTCAAGAGATGGGAATACCAGACCACATTACCTGTCTGCTGAGAACCTGTATACAGGACAGGAAGCAATAGTTAAAACCAGACATGGAACAATGGCCTGGTTCAAAATTGGGAAAGGAGTATGTCAAGGCTGTATATTGTCACCCCGCTTACTTAACTTATATGCAGAGTACATCATGTGAAATGCCAAGCTGGGTGGCTCATAAGCTGAAATCAAGATTGCCAGGAGAAATATCAACAACAGATATGCAGACTACTTTAATGGCAGAAAGCGAAGAGGAACTAAAGAGTCTCTTAGTGAAGGTGAAAGAGGAGAGTGAAAAAGCTGGTTTGAAACTCAACATTCAGGAAATGAAGATCATGACATCTGGTCTCATCACTTCATGGCAAATAGATGGGGAAAAAGTGGAAGCAATGATAGATTTTATTTTCTTGGGTTCCAAAATCACTGCAGATTGTAACTGCAGCCATGAAATTAAAAGACCTTGCTCCTTGGAACAAAAGCTATGACAAACCTAGTCAACGGAGATATCACTTTACCAACAAACGTCTGTATAGTCAAAGCTATGGTTTTTCCAGCAGTCATGTTATGTGAGTTGGACCATAAAGAAGGCTGAGTGCCGAAGAATTGATGCTTTTGAATTGTGGTATTGGAGAAGACCCTTCCCTTGGACAGCAAGGAGATCAAACTAGTCAGTCCTAAAGGAAATCAGCCCTGAATATTCATTGCAATGACTGATGCTGAAGCTGAAGCTCCAAATTTCAGCCACCTGATGTGCAGAATGACTCACTGGAAAAGACTCTGATGCTGGAAAAGATTGAGGACAGGATAAGAAGTGGCTGACGGAGAATGAGATGGTTGGATGGCTTCACAGGCTCAATGGACATGAGTTATAGTGAACTCTGGGAGATAGTGAAGGACAGAGAAGCCTTGAATGGTGCAATTTGCAGTTGCAAAGAGTCAGACATGATTTAGTGACTGAACAACAATTGGTATGATAGTTTTCTTGCATTTTGCTGTGATGAGCTATCTTCAGCTTACTTGTACGTGTTCTAAGCTCACTTGCAGACATGGAACTCACCAGTTCCTCAGAAACCCAGGTTCCTTTCAGTAGGAAACAGTATTTGAAGACCAAAATTTGGTCACTAGAGTTTCTCCTTGCTATAGAATTGGTCACTGGATTGGTTCTTTCAGTGGATTGAGCTAAGAAATAGATACAGATAAAATATGTAATGAAGTTGAACTGAGCAAAAAAGTACATCTCTGTATACTTCTGTTTCTCTTTCTATGTTTATGTCTGTATCTCTACCTGTTTCTATATCTTCTGTAATGAAAATACGTTATAAGGTCATATTGCTATTTCCCATTCAATTTCAGGACTGTAGGGTTTTTACTTACCTTTCTTTTATCTTCTGTTAACATTTTGTTTCTACCATGCCAAGAATCCCATTTCTCAAAAACACTAATAGTGATAAAAAATAAGTATTATATAATTATTCTCTGGCTCACCATTTCAAAATAATAGTACCAGGTGGCACAGTGGTAAAGAATCCACCTGCCAGTGCTGGAGATGCAAGAGATGTGGGTTTGATCCTAGGGCGGGGAATATCCCCAGGAGTAGGAAATGGAACCCCACTCCACTATTCTTGCCTGGAAAGTCCCATGGACAGAGGAGCCTGGTGGGCTGCACTCCATGGGGTCAGAAAGAGTTGGTCGCAACTGAGCACGCACACACACACACACCAGCACTACATTTAATTTCCTTTTCCTATTTATCCCTTGCAGTTTTTTTTTTTTCCCCTTCTCATCTTAGGGTATATTCCAAAAGATAGATGCAGGCAAGTTTCTTTACTTTACAGTTACTTGGAATAATTCCTGTCTGTGTGATTATGCTGCCTGCTGGAGATACATTTAGGTTCCTTTGGTTTTTCTTTGCTGTCTTTTTTTTTTCTGGTTCTCTCTGGCAAACTAGTCTGCCTACTTCATTGTTCTTAAGGAGCTACCAGGCTGCTCTCAATGGCTTCCCACCTAAATCTTCCTTGTTTCTGAAAATGCCTTCAGGCTTGAGCATCTATTCGCAATGAAGTTCTTTCCTTTGGGGAGAGTTCTGTCTTGGTGATGTGGCCACTCCATTTGGGCTAAATCTCTGAGCCACTGCTCCAGAGCTAGGGGCAAGCAATTTCCCACTGACCCAGCCTTATAGCAAGGAATCGAGCTCAGTCTGGTCTTCTAAGCTTGCCTCGCCTGATGAAGAACCTCTGCCCTTTGAATGAACTAGTGGGAGAGCTCTCAGGGCCTGAGGGTTCTAGGCTGCCACACCTGGGAAGATCCTCTGCCCTACAATGGGGACCGTGGTGGGTGGGGAGCAGGGGGCCCCCTGACCTCTCCATTGCCCTCATCTCAAATTTGGCCTCTGTGACACAGACCTGCAGGCTGGGGGAGTGTGAAATGGGGCTGGCCCACACTTCTAGGGTATGTGGGCCATACCTCAGGCCTAGGCTGTGAACTGGGGGGAAAGGGAACCCCAGCTTCTTGGCTGCAACATGCCAGAGTATAGCTTCTGTCATACCAAGCTCAGGAAGGGATATGGGAGCAGGTTATGGCTGAATAGCTCTGGACTTTTGTTATTCTTAATAGACTGATTATATTTTCTTGAATAAATGTTTCTTCATTTGCTGTATGCCATTAGTCCAGAGACTTGAAATGGTTGTTTGATCATTTTTACCAGTCCCTATTGTTTCCCTGGGAGCTGGTCTGCAAGTTCATTACCTGCCTATTCCAGAAGGTGTCCTCCAGCTGAATGCTAATTCCTGTGGTTTTCAGTCTTTCTGATCTTTCTTCCCTCGGTTAACTCTTATTTTCCCACTGAATTTGTGCCAGGTGCTGTTCATAGACAGTTCTCATTTTGTTCCTCACACAGTCTGTGTGGATGAGGTTCATAATTCTGTGAGGCTCAGAGGTTATAGGTCTTTTCAGAAATCACATTTGATTCCTAGATTATGAGCCATTGGAAGTTTAGACTCATTTCTAATCAGAGAGAAGTCAGCTGACAGTTTACCATAGAAAGAGAGAATCACTTTCTAGTTACACTTTCCACTTTAGGGAGCTTACCAGCCCTGCTTTACCCTCCCACTAAGTCCCAAACTGCTGAAAATCTCTTCAGAAAAACAGAATGCTCACAGCAGGAAAAAGCTCATGTTTTCTAGCACTACCAAGATTCAGACTTGTGGCTCTGTCATTGATTTGGGATAGTCTTTACTAACTCTGAGGGCTTTCCTTGTGGCTCAGCTGGTAAAGTATCCACCTGCAATGCCAGAGACCTGGGTTTGATCCCTGGGTTGGGAAGATCCCCTGGAGAAGGGAAAGGCTACCCACTCCAGTGTTCTGACCTGGAGAATTCCATGGGCTATACAGTCCATGGGGTCACAAAGAGTCGGACATGACTGAGCGACTCACTCACTCACTCACTCATTAACACTGAACTATCTACTATAACCCAGAGCCTTCAAAGGTACTAACAAGGGACTTGGATGGACTTGTATCCGTAGTTTCTCAGTCTGTTTAAGGGGACGTTGTATGTGCGAAGTCACTTCAGTCATATCTGACTCTTTGTGACCCTATGGAATTGGCCCACAAGGCTCCTCTGTCCATGGGATTCTCCAGGCAGGAATATTGGAATGGGTTGCCATGCTCTCCTCCTGGGGATCTTCCTGACCCAGGGATTGAACCCATATCTTTTATGTCTCCTGCATTGGCAGGCGGGTTATTTAACAAACAAAAATGAAGAAGCCCCCATTTCTTCACAGAGATGGTAACCTGAAAAAGCTAGACCACTGTTTTTCAGAATGTGGTCCTGAGGCCTGTAGCATCATGCATTAACTGTAGTTACTGAAGGACTTAACAAAGCTTTTAACTTGTGAGGTGCATTTTCAACTAAGTATAGAATATCATGTGCTATATTTCCCACTTTATTTGGTTGTGCAACCCCATTTCCTTGTGCCATTGACACTTTGAGGGAAGATTAGCCTAAAACATTTATTCAGTAAGAAAAGGGTATGAGAAATCCTTACCAATGGCTGGAAGATACTTGCATATCAACAGTATTTACATCTGCCATCCTTAGAGTCTGCTTTGGGTGATAGTACCTACTTTTTGTCTCAGAGGGAGAACATATGTGCAAATTTTGAATTGCTGTAAGCAGGATTCTGTGAGGGTATATCCAACTTCCTGTTGAAGCCTAATCTGCATTTCTGTGTGGAGAACTCTGAAATAACCTCCCAGACTTCCTGTTGATCTTTGGAAGAAATGCAGAAAATCACTTTGGGGCTGGTAGTTAACTTTGCTGTTGCAAGAACACCCTGTTCTATCTTCCAGTGCCAAGCATGGGTGCATTGTTCATAATAGGAGTTTAATAAATACTTTAAATAGCAAGTTAATGCACAATTCAGAGTCTAGCTTCCCTCCCCAAACAGGGAAATCAGTTCTCAGGAGAGAGAATGAAAGAGCCTTTGCTGTTTGGTCCCCACATGTGAGTGCCCAGCGGATCTGACCAGGATTGCGGAAAGTTCTGTCCTTTTGAGAGCTCCAAAACCCAGTCCCTGCAAGGCTACTGGAACTTTCTCCACAGAGATGTTATGGTTTAGTTGCTAAATTGTGTCTGACTGTTTGTGAGCCCATAGACTATATATAGCCCACCAGGCCCCTCTGTCTGTGGGATTTCCCAGGCAAGAATAGTGGAGTGGGCTGCCATTTCCTTCTCCAGGGGATCTTCCAGACCCAGGGATCAAACCTGGGTCTCCTGTGCTACAGGCAGTCTCCTTTATTGCAGGCAGATTCTTTACAGACTGAACCATCAGGGAAGCCCCCATTTCTTCACAGAGATGGTAACCGGAAAAAGCTAGACCACTGTTTTTCAGAATGTGGTCCTGAGGCCTGTAGCATCATGCATTAACTGTAAGCTTGTTAGAAATTCATGTTCCACTTCCCCAACTTACTGAATTAGAATCACTGGCCCAGGAAACTGTTTTAACAAATCTTTCAGGTGACTCTTATTCACATTAAAGTTTAAAAAACACACTATCCTTTAAGGTCAAAATGATTGCTATGATCGGAATGTTTGTGTCCCCATAAATTCATATGTTGCAACTCTAATCTCAATGTGATGCTATTAGGAGGTGGGGCCTTTGGGAGGTGATGAGGTCATGAGGGTGGAGCCTTCATGAAGAGACTTCGTGCTGTGTAAACGAGATCCCAGAATGCTCTCTGGTCCTCTTCTGATGAGGATGCGGTGAGAAGATGACTGTGTATGAACCAGAAGGCAGCTCTTGCCAGACACCAGATCTGCCGGCACCTTGATCTTAGACTTCCCAGCCTCTCGAAATGTAAGAAATAAATTTCTGTTGTGGTATTTTTTTGTATAGCCTGAACTAAGAGAATGACTATCAGAATGGTGGTTGTGAAAACTGGATGAACATGAAAAAAAATCTGAAGAATCTAAGGAAACACTGAGACAAAGCCCTGTTTCAAACCAGTTAAAGAAGAATCTTGGGAGAATGGAGTTAGGTTGTTGATAGCTCAAAGGCTCCTCAAGTGATTCTAACGTGCAGCCAACTGAAAACCATTGACCTTGTAGCCTGGGTGGTCAAGGAAGCAGAAGAGCTAGGATTCCCAGGAGACCAGTGGGACACCACAGCAGTGACTAGGGAGACTGAGCTTGTCAACCAAGTGACATTAGATAACCTGTAGCTGCAGCTACAGAATTTTCTACCCAAGCAATTGCAGGTTATGTCATGTCACTTATCAGATAACGTGTTTTTTCCCATAGACAAAATATTTTCTCATAATCTAGCTGAGAAAAATGCTTGTCCTTCTCTTAACCCTTTCTTGAAAATTTCCTCAAAATTATCAATTCCAGAAATGAAAAATGAATCTTATCTAATTCCCTGCCTTAACTTATTCTAGAAAAGTGATGATCCATTTTCTTTAAGACTCTACCTTAGGCCTCTTTACTGAGTCTCCCTTCTGATTTGAACACTTAGCAGCCCTCATTCCATCTTAATGTTACGTATGAGGACATGAGTCTCTGCTCTGTAGGTGAGGGTGAGTATATGCCAGTGTATGTGAAAGTGTATGTTGCCAGGATGGGAGAGGTGGTGTCATAAATTCCTTAGATCATATCTCTATGGACTTTCATGGTATTTCTGATTCCTGTGACCTGGTGACTTTGGTTGTGACTCATCTTGACTAATACTCTTTGCAAAAACACTGCACTGAAGGACAGCTCAAAAACTCTAGGAGTCTGTCCAAGTTTTAATTGAGGAACCATTTCCCACCCTCAGAGCCTTTCATTGAGCAACTTTTGTTAGCACTTGTTTTCTGAGTTCCCAGATTACTCATTTTGAAGTTCAATTACCCAGAAACTTTCTTCTAATCCCACAATAAGAATCAAACAATAAAGACAATCAGTATCAAGGATAAGGGCTAGCATGTGGGGTGATCCCATCTTAGCTGTGATGCTATAGGAAAGCAATGGGAGAAGAGAAGCCTGCCTTCTAGCAGGCAGTTGAGTAATCCTATTGGGGCATCCCAGCTCCCATCTGAGTAGGTGTATTAGTTGGGCTTGTCAAGGTCAGAAGAAGGACTCCTATATGTAGCATATCACCTTCAGTAATGAGATTTTATTATCAGGATATGTGAGAACTTAGGGTAAGATGGGAAATTTCCTCATCAGCTACACAGTTCCTCCTGGTCCTAGGGCCTCAGTGCTGGAATGAGGAAGCACAATAGACTTCTTTCCTATAATCAAAGGGCAGAGAGGTAATGTGTCTTGTCTTCACTCCTCTTGCACAGTAAAATGAGTCAGGTTTCAGCTTCTCACTGGGAGGTTCCCCAACTAGAGCTGGTTCCCCACCTTTCACTTCTTTGGTCAATTTCTTCAGTATCAGGGATTTTTGACCTGAGGCTTTGGGGATCCACAAACCTTCTGGAATTATATGCCAAAATGAAAGGTTGTCCCTATGTGCATTTTCTTGGGAAACGATAATCCATTTCCAAAGGGCCCTTAATTCCTTGCTTCAGTTAACTGTGGCTAGTGGAACACATTTGGACTTTATGCATGGCACATGACAATGTAGGCAGGAATGAGTTCATTGGAATCCTTACCTTCAATAGAGGTCCATGACATGGCAGCAACCGGAGGCTTCAGAGACCCCTCCTGTAGTTGGTCACGGAACAATATGCTATGTGAGGTAATTCTCTTACCTCTCCAATCTGGATTCTGATATCTCCTCTGGTCTTGCTGTTAGTCAAATAAATTTCCCCTTCTGCCTGCATGCTCTCATACACCACCCCCTGACTCAATGAACAGATGTAGAAAACTTTTCTTCGGTGGTTCTATCAGTTCAGTTCAGTCGCTCAGTTGTGTCCAACTCTTTGCGACCCCATGGACTGCAGCATGCCAGGCCTTCCTGTCCATCACCAACACCCAGAGTTTACTCAAACTCGTGTCCATTGGTCAGTGATGC
This sequence comes from Dama dama, assembly GCF_033118175.1. Classification (NCBI taxonomy): domain Eukaryota; kingdom Metazoa; phylum Chordata; class Mammalia; order Artiodactyla; family Cervidae; genus Dama; species Dama dama. The sequence continues at coordinate 48,437,453 of NC_083698.1, read as the reverse complement.
CATCCAACCATCTCATCCTCTGTCATCCCCTTCTCCTCCTGCCTTCAATCTTTCCCAGCATCAGGGTCTTCTCAGTTCTTACCATCAGGTGGCCAAAGTATTGGAGCTTCAGCTTCAACATCAGTCCTTCCAATGGATATTCACTACTGATTTCCTTTAGGATGGACTGGCTGGATCTCCTTGCAGTCCAAGGGACTCTCAAGAGTCTTCTCCAACACCACAGTTCAAAAGCATCAATTATTTGGTGCTCAGCTTTCTTTATAGTCCAACTCTCACATCCATACATGACTACTGGAAAAACCATAGCTTTGACTAGATGGACCTTTGTTGACAAAGTAATGTCTCTGCTTTTTAATATGCTGTCTAGGTTGGTCATAACTTTTCTTCTAAGGAGTAAGTGTCTTTTAATTTGATGGCTGCAGTCACCATCTGCAGTGATTTTGGAGCCCAAGAAATAAAGTCTCTCACTGTTTCCATTGATTTCCCATTTATTTGCCATGAAGCAATGGGACCAGATGCTATGATCTTAGTTTTCTGAATGTTGAGCTTTAACCCAACTTTTCACTCTCCTCCTTCACTTTCATCAAGAGGCTCTTTAGTTCTTCACTTTCTGCCATAAGGGTGGTGTCATCTGCGTATCTGAGGTTATTGATATTTCTCATGATGTACTCTGCATATAAGTTAAATAAGCAGGGTGACAATATATAGCCTTGATGTACTCCTTTCCCTATTTGGAACCAGTCTGTTGTTCCAAGTCTTGTTCTAACTGTTGCTTCGTGATGTGCATACAGATTTCTCAGGAGGCAGGTAAGCTGGTCTGGTATTCCCATCTCTTGAAGAGTTTTCCATAGTTTGTGGTGATCCACACAGTCAAACACTTTGGTGTAGTCAATGAAATAAAAGTAGATGTTTTTCTGAAATTCACTAGCTTTTTCTATGATCCAGCAGATGATTGCAATTTGGTCTCTGGTTCCTCTGCCTTTTCTAAATCCAGCTTGAACATCTGGAAGTTCACGGTTCACGTACTGTTGAAGCCTGGCTTGAAACATTACTTTGATAGCGTGTGAGATGAGTGCAATTGTGCAGTACTTGGAGCATTCTTTGACGTTGCCTTTCTTTGGGATTGGAATGAAAACTGACCTTTTCCAGTCCTGTGGCCACTGCTGAGTTTTCCAAATTTGCTGCCATATTAAGCGCAGCATCATCTTTTAGGATTTGAAATAGCTCAACTGGAATTCCATCACCTCCACTAGCTTTCTTCATAGTGATGCTTCCTAAGGTGCATTGACTTCGCGCTCCAAGATGTCTGGCTCTAGGTGAGTGATCACACCATCATGATTATGTGAGTCATGAAGATCTTTTTTGTATAGTTCTTCTGTGTATTCTTGCCACCTCTTCTTAATATCTTCTGCTTCTGTTAGGTTCATACATTTCCTGTCCTTTATTGTGCCCATCCTTGCATGAAATGTTCCCTGGTATCTCTAATTTTCTTAAAGAGATCACTAGTCTTTCCCATTCTATTGTTTTCCTCTATTTCTTTGCATTGATCACTGAGGAAGGCTTTCTTATCTCTCCTTGCTATTTTTTGGAACTCTGCATTCAAATGGGTGTATCTTTCCTTATCTCCTTTGCCTTTAGCTTCTCTTTTTTTCTCAGCTATTTGTAAGGCTTCCTCAGACAGCCATTTTGTGTTTTTTTGCATTTCTTTTTCTTGGGGATGGTCTTGATCCCTGTCTTCTGTACAATGTCATGAATCGCTATCCATATTTCTTCAGGCACTCTGTGCGTCAGATCTAATCCCTTGAATCTATTTCTCACTTTCACTGTATAATCGTAAGGGATGTGATTTAGGTCATACCTGAATGGTCTAGTGGTTTTCCCTACTTTCTTCAGTTTGAGTCTGAATTTGGCAATAAGGAGTTCATGATCTGAGCCAAAATCAGCTCTGGGTCTTGTTTTTGCTGACTGTATAGAGCTTCTCTATCTTTGTCCACAAAGAATATAATCAATCTGATTTTGTTGTTGACCATCTGGTGATGTCCATGTGTAGAGTGTTCTCTTGTGTTGTTGGAAGAGGGTGTTTGCTATGACCAGTGCATTCTCTTGCCAAAGCTCTATTAGCCTTTGCCCTGCTTCATTCTGTATGCCAAGGCCAAATTTGCCTGGTACTCCAGATAGCTCTTTACTTCCTTCTTTTGCATTCCAGTCCCCTAAAATGAAAAGGAAATCTCTTTTGGGTGTTAGTTCTAGAAGGTCTTGTAGGTCTTCATAGAATTGTTCAACTTCAGCTTCTTCATCATTAGTAGTTGGGACATAGACTTGGATTACTGTGATATTGAATGGTTTGCCTTGGAAACAAACAGAAATCATTCTGTTGTTTTTGAGATTGCCTCCAAGTAGTGCATTTTGGACTCTTTTGTTAATTATGATGGTTACTCCATTTCTTCTCAGGGACTTTTGTCCACAGTAGTAGATATAATGGTCATCTGAGTTAAATTCACCTATTTCAGTCCATTTTAGTTCATTGATTGCTAAAATGTTGACGTTCACTCTTGCCATCGGCTGTTTGACCGCTTCCAATCTGCCTTGATTCATGGACCTAACATTCCATGTTCCTATGCAATATTGCTCTTTACAGCATCAGACCTTGCTTACATCACCAGTCACATCCACAACTGGGTGTTGTTTTTGCTTTGACTCTGTCTCTTTAGTCTTTCTGGAGTTATTTTTCCTCTGATCTCCAGTAGCATATTGGGCACCTACCGACCTGGGAAGTTCATCTTTCAGTGTCCTATCTCTTTGCCTTTTCATACTGTTCATTGGGTTTTCAAGAAAAGAATACTGAAGTGGTTTGCCATTCCATTCTCCATGTTTTGTCAGAACTCTCCACCATAACCCGTCTGTCTTGGGTGGCCCTACACAGCATGGCTCTTAGTTTCATTGAGTTAGACAAGGCTGTGGTCCATATGATCAGATTGGTTAGTTTTCTGTGATTGTGGTTTTCATTGTGCCCTCTGATGGAGAAGGATCAGTAGCTTATGGAAGCTTCCTGATGGGAGAGACTGACTGAGGGGGAAATTTGGTCTTGTTCTGATGTGCAGGGCCATGTTCAGTAAATCTTTAATCCAGTTTTCTGTTTATGGGTGTGGCTGTATTCCCTCCTTGTTATTTACCTGGGGCCAAACTATGGTGGAGGTAATGAAGATAATGGCAACCTCCTTCCAAAGGCCCCATGCACGCACTGCTGCACTCAGCGCCCCCAACCCTGCTGCAGGACACCGCTGACCCACACCTCCACTGGAGACTCTGGACACTCACGGGCAAGTCTGGGTCAGTCTCTTGTGGGGTCACTGCTCCTTTCACCTGGGTCCTGGTTCTGTTTGTGCCCTCCAAAAGTCTGTTTCCCAGTCCTGTGGAAGTTCCGGCAGCTCTATGGTGGGGTTAATGGCGACCTCCTCCAAGAGGGCTTATGCCATACCCAGGTGTGCTGCACCCAGAGCCCCGGCGGCATCCACTGCTGGCCCGTACCCCCACAGGAGACACTCAAACACAGTTCTGGCTCAGTCTCTGTGGGGTCCCTGGGTCCTGGTGTGCGCAAAGTTTGTTTGAGCCCTCTGAGCATCTCTGGTGGGTGTGGGGTTTGATTCTAAACACGATTTAGCCCCTCCTACCGTCTTGCTGGGGCTTCTCCTTTGCCCTTAGACGTGGGGTGTCTCCTCACAGCCGCTCCAGCACCACACAGTCGCTACTCCAGCGCCAGGCAGCTGCTGGGCTGTGGCAGCTGTGGCTCCATGGCAAGTGAGCCTCACAGTGTTCGGACAGAGGCTGTGTGAGTCCCTAACAATGGAGTCCCTAGCTGCTGCGCTCAGTTCTAATTTCCTCCTGAGGATCAAGGTTGAATATGTGAAAGCCATCCAGGATTTTCGCTTTATAGAGAACAGACAGTTTAGATACCAACCTCTCACACTTTGTAGTAAAGATTTTTACAGCTGTATATACACAGAATTCCAGGCAATCCTAAAGGTTTCTTTGGCCCATGCCTCTGTGCAGAGGTAAATTTTTACCTCCAACAGGATTTCCAGTATATCTGGTGTTGGCTTAGGTTTCCTCGATGGCTCACTGGTAAAGACTGCACCTGCAATGCAGAAGATGCAGGATATACCAATTCAATCCCTGGGTCAGGAAGATCTCCTGGAGTAGGAAATGGCAACCCCCTCCAGTATGCTTGCCCGGGAAATCCCATGGACAGAAGAGCCTGGAGGGCCACAATCCATAGGGTCACATAGAGTTGGACATGACTGAACATGTACACATGGCTTGGGTGATGTTGACTCAGACCCAATCATCACACATGGCTTGGGTGATGTTGACTCAGACCCAATCATCAGTGTTATCAAAACAGGTGAATAACGAGTCTAAGAAGAAAGTCCAAATGCTTTTCTTCAGTTACAAAGATGACATGGATGACATGAACTCATGTTGCTTTGTTAGTCAGTTATTCTAAGTCAAATACACTTAACCTGTAGATGTAAACAATCACTTTCACAATCAGGGCTCTGCTAGAGTAAATGGAAAAAAGATTGGGTGTTGTTTTCCTTTGTTTGTTTTCCATTAACTCTGTAAGTGATTTAGCCAGCAGCACCTCAAAAAGCTAACCAAAGGCAGGAAATAAAAATATATTCATCAGAGTTTTCAGTTCATTGATACTGAAAAGGTTTAGGACTTGATAAAATGAAAATATTATGAGGATCTTTACAAATTTTTAAGACAAATCTGTTGATAACAGGTAAAGTGAAAGTGAAGTCGTGTCCAACTCTTCGAGACCCCATGGACTGCAGCCTACCAGGCTCCTCCGTCCATGGGATTTTCCAGGCAAGAGTACTGGAGTGGGTTGCCATTTCCTTCTCCAGGGGATCTTCCCGACCCAGAGATCGAACCCAGGTCTCCCATGTTGTAGAAAGATGCTTTACCGTCTGAGCCACCAGGGAAGTCAGCTGATAACAGGTATGGTCAGTGCTAAATTCCTTTGGCATCAAGAATCATTGCTAATTTTTGCAGGACCTTACTCTTGAAAGGGCTTCCCTGCTGGCTCAGATGGTAAAGAATCTGCCTGCAAAGCAGGAGACCTGGGTTTGATCCCTGGGTCAGGAAGATCCCCTAGAGAAGGGAATGGCTACCCACTCCAGTATTCTTGCCTGGGGAATTCAAAGCACAGAGGAGCCTGGCAGTCTACAGTCTATAGGGTCACAAAGAGTAGAACATGACTGAACGACTAACACGTTTACTTTTTACTTTCTCATGCAAAGATTAATGGAACTGTAATAAATACTCTTAACTTTTCATCCTTCAAGAAGCTTGAAGTCTTTTTAAAAAAAAAATAATGAAAATTCATTTCAGTTTAAAAGGCATTTAGGGCTTTCATTTATATTTTTCTGCATATGTTTTGGAGGATGTATTATTTTTTAATGTTTATCAATATCAAATCTTTTATTACAATATTCTATTAAGGTAAAGAAAAAAGCCAATATTTCCATAACATGCTCTACATAAATCTTGAATACAGCTCCAGTGAAGACATACATTTTACTTTTCTTCCTGAAGCTGGAAAGGGTTAGAACAATTCTTATAGTGAATCAAGAGGAGAGAAAACCCTTATGAGGAAAGACAGGTCAACACAGCCAGCTGGCTTTATATTTATCTTCTCAGCATTCTTTTAAAAACTTTTTTGTAGCTCAGCTGCTGACCCTACCTTTCATATTGTTGTTTGTTTAGTTTTTAAAGGGCTTGGTTCTTTTTATTTGAACACACATCCCATTTGCTGGAAGAACTTCTACTAAATTATCTCGTCAGCTCCCACCAAACTTTCTTTTCATGGCTCTTGTTGTCTAGGTTATAAGAACCCATGGCAAACATGAGAGGCCCTGAAGGAATGTGTGACAATCTTCCTGAAACAGTATTTCCTGGATCCAGTGAGATCTTTGCCTCTAGGAAGCAGCAGGGAGAAGGTAGGTTGGCCTGCGCACTGTCTTGCATAGTGGGTGGGTTTTTCTTTAAAGTAGCCATGTTAAGTGCTGCCTCAGGGTCTAACTGACACCAAGCTGAGGGGTTGGCAGAATGTTCTTAATGTGATATAAGTAACTCTCCTGCAGATACATCTCAGATGGTATTTACCTTATGATTTCCATGCTGTTTGGTATATCCTCTCGAGCCTAGGAAGTTGTCTGCTATTTCCCTCAGGACAAATGGGTTATTGCTTTCAAGCTTCTTTGCTGTGAAAACAAAAATCATTTTTAAAAGCCTTATTTCAGTGACTAGTTTTATTTCTTCTAATGAACAGTGCTTGCCACTGTGACTGTGCATCACTGCATTAGGTTAACATGGCCAATGGCACGTATGAGACCCTCACCTGTCCCTAGGTTATCTGTCTTTGGAGTGCAACCCCTCTTTTTTTTAGAGGAGAACTTGGAGAGAATAAAAAATCTATTTTCTTGTACTTTTAAAGCATAAAGTGTTGTTTTAATTTAAATACTATGATGCACTCACAATTTGTTTTTTTTAAAAATGATACATAAATCAGAGGAAAAAATATAAAGAATTGCCATCTTCTAGGTTTGACTGAAGCAGCCTTTTTCCTGAAATTAAGGAAATTATTGAGTTTTGTTCATGTGGCATGGAAAGATGGAAGAGTTAAATGCCCAGGCTCTGCATCAGGGGACTTGTATAATAGTGTGATGCACCCTGGGAAAGTCTTCACTTTGAAACTCAATATGAAACTTACTCCTCGCACCAAAAGGATCAGAGAAGAAAGCTACCTCCCCAAGAAATCTAGGTGGAATGCATTTAGTGAACCTTATGATACTGCTCATATTAACTACTTTTGCTCCCCCCCCAAAAGAACAATTTCATATTATTCAACACAAGAGACTCAAGCTTCTGTAAGAGGTACTGTGGCCATTTCCACCTTTTTCTTTCTCATATGCTTGAGTAGAAATTCCCAGCAAGGAGTAAAACTTGCTCTTTTCCCAGGAAAGACAAGAAATTGTTTTTCCCTTCCTCATCCTCTGCAGTATCACAAAATATCTTGAAGTATCCTATGAGATCTCAGCATTATGCCCGCTCTCTCCTAGGATCCAGCCTTCTCCATCCCAACTGGCCTCAACTTTATCCCCTAATCAAGCCTCATATGTTTGCAGGGATAGAGGGAGTGTGGGGGCAGACCTGCTGATGTTTTTCTCTACATGTATAAAATTATTTTTCCATAGGATAAGTTTATTTTTCTCAATGTTTTTTTCATGCCTTGGCTTATGGAACTTCTTCAGTATTGTTAATGATATATATCTATAACCTTAACTGATTATTTCAGTTAAGATTGTTTTATAATGAGTGTAGGCCAAGCAAGCATCATTCCTTACATAATGCTGCTGTTTTATGAATGTGTACCTGTCTAGGTGTGTTACATGTTATATAAATTTTGGCTTTTCTAGAGGCTGTCTCAGGATATATTCATCTGACTCAACTACTTCTGTGTTCTTGGCTTTCTGTCAGTAAAGCTAATCACCAGCTATTACACTGAGCACCTATCCCCTGGCATGGGGAAATATCTTCTCATTTCTTCAGGCAAATATTTAGCAGGCCAAGACAATTTGTCATTAGTTTCTCACTGTGAACAATCTTGTCTTTAATAGAAACTCCAACACTCAAAATGAAAGAGCTTCTAGATCACTATCAAACTAAAATTTTTTTTATATTGACATCTTTTGATTAACAGGATTTTTAAAAAGAGAGATGGTGATTATAAGTTTCCTAGGAATGCTAAAACAAAGTAACAGACTGAGTAGAACAAACAACCATAACTTACTCTGTCACAGTTCTGGAATTCTAAAAGTTCAAAATCAAGTTGTTGGCAGGGCCATGCTCTCTCTGAAGGCTCTGGGGGGAATCATTCCTGCCCTCTTCCTAGCTTCTGGTAGGCACCACCAATCCTTGGGGTTCCTTGGCTTGTAAATGCATCACTCTAGTCTCTGTCACTGGTATCACATGATGTTCTCCCTCTGTATCTTTGTGTATCGGAATTTCCCTCTTGTAAGAGCACCAGGCACTGGAGTAAGTACCACCACCTTCATCCTCAACTTGAGGTGATCTCCCCTGCCAAGATACTATTTCCAAATAAGGTCACACTCACATGTTTGTTTACTCACATGGATGTAAACTTTGGGTGGACGCAACTTTGTACAGGTAGTCTTGAAGATACCCTTCTACGTATTCTAAATCCCTTTAAACTAAATGTTGTTCAAATAAATACCTAGACAGAAATGGTCACTGTTACATCCCAAGCTCTGTCAGTGTCACAGTTATATTCTTTTAATAAATGCTTAGAATCTGTCAGATGCCATGGACAGAAATGGACACTAGGGAGACAATGATAAACCAGAAACATGGTATCCCAGTTTCCAAGAAGCTTACTTTATAGTTGAGGGAGAGAGATACAAGAGAGATACAAGAGATAATTTCCCTGTGCTCACAGGCAATATATATTGAGAAGTGACTATGTGCTGGCCTCTGAGGATGACAAAAGGGAAGCGAGAATAAAAGCCCATGCCCTCCTAGAACTTACGGTCTACTGGTAGACAATGCATAATAAGTAAGCAAAATAATTTTAGCTAGCGATAAATTCCATGAAGAAATAAAAGGCAGAGCAAAGCGGTGCAGGGTATCCTTTTGATCTGAGCCTGAAGGAAGCCGGGGTATGAGTCTCATGAATGTCTGAGTTCAGTGTTCTAGTGGGAGGAACTAGAGGTCGAGGAAGTTCCTGGTACATAGAGGAACAGCAGGAGGCACTGCAGCCTCTGGGAGTCATTCAGGAGAGAACAGAAGGCATGGAGCCATAGCCTGGAGCTGAGACAGAGCCCAGTAAATGACCATAAGATAACTCTAGGGACTTCCTGGTGGTCCAGTGTTTAAGACTGGGCCATGGGTTTGATCCCTGGTTGGGGAACTAAAATCCGGCAGGCTGTGCTGTGCAGCCAAAATTTAAAAAAAAGAAAAAAAAAAATACTGTCATTCAGCACATAAAAGATTCTACCTATAGTGCAGGAGACACAGGAGATGTGGGTTCCAACCGTGGTCAGGAAGGTGCCCTGGAGGCGGAAATGTGAGCCCACTCCAGTATTCTTGCCAGGAAATTCCATGGACAGAAGCGCCTGGTGGGCTACAGTTCGCGGGGTCTCAAACAGTGGGACACGACTAAGCACACACAGCGCTCAACGAAAAGCTCTAGAAAGCATTCTGAGGGTTTTGAGCAGGAGAGTGATTTGGATTTGATAGGGAACCCCCTTGGCTATTGTGTCAGTAATGGGTGGGAAAGGCAGGTGGATTTTGACTACAGAGCCAGTGGGATTCAGGTAGTGAAAATTCTGTGAGATAATCTTGACCTGAGGAGAGGAGGGGTGTGAAGGAAGGTAATTCTATTGGGCAGCTAGTAGCCAGCGAAGGCCTCCCTGAGGAGTTTATGTCTTAAGCTCTTATGTGAATAAGCAGAAGTGGCCAGCCTTCTAAAAATCTTGAGGAAACAGACATTGGAAGGCCCTAAGTCTGGTGTGTTAAAGGATAGACAGGACAGCTGGAAGCTGGAAGATCCAGCCTAGAAAGCCAGCAGATACACCTCGGGCTCAAGGGGGAGGAGGCCGGGCAGCGGCAGGCGGGCCTGCGGGTCCTGTTTTAGTTCCCTGAGCTTCCTCAGAGCACTAGAGACGGCTCGAGGCTCTGCGACTGCCTCCAGGACCAGCATCCTGTCCCTGGGCCCCTGGAATCACTGCATTGCAAGGCACAGTGACATTCCTCAATGGAAGGAGTGACCAGTTTCTGAGATACGTTCATTTAGAGGACGTCCCCCTTTAAAGCGTTATAGCTCATAATTTTAAACACCTATGCCTTTCACACAACAAAACCATTTCCAGGAATCCCTCCTGCAGAAACATAATTGGTAATACTCAAATACAGAGTATAAAGATTTTACTGTGTCATTGATTATAACAGTGGGAAAATTTTTTAAGAAAAAAGTCTCTTTCATTGTTTTCTCAATTCCTGACTTTTTCCCATTAAAAAAAAATCTGGGTTGACTATGCATTCTAATCTCATTCTTCTAATTCTCTTGATTATATTTTCATATACTTAGTTTTGTCAAAAGCTAATTGAAATATAGTAAAATATGGATCAACCTTATACCCAATACAAAAAAAGAAAACGTTTTTAAAGCATAAATGAAAATAATTGAAGGTACATAGTGGTTTCTCACTGTGGTTCACTTTGACAGATAAATGGCTAGCTTCACAAAATTGTCTGTTTTCTTAGTGAATCAAGAGCTCTCTTCTTTGCTCATGAATTACAGATCTCTTCTGATTGCCAGTAATACTATGGACTAAATGATTAAATGAATAGTTGAATGATAATTCTTTCCTTGTACGCAACCCAAGAAAGTAAATGTGAGGGAAAATATACCCATGACTCAAACCCCAAATTTCTTTTAAGGAAAAAGAAATCACATATTAGTAATGATTTTGGCACACACAGTAAGAGATAAAATACAGGAGGGGAGGAGGGGAAACCCTGGAACAATCTGAATAAAGCCCATCAATAGGGAAATGGGTGAATAAATTATGGTACATATATAAGATGGACTTCTGTGAAGCTATTAAAAAGAATGTGTTGGATCTGTATTTGCTGACTTAGAAAAATGTTCACAGTACATTTTTTTAAGTAGTAAACTGGCCTATAGAAATAATATGTAAATAGAAAGCATAATGCTATGTAACAATCTAAAGTGATTTTTAAAAAACCCATTGTATGGTGATGGAAATGTTTGTATCTTAATTATAGTGCTGGTTTCATGAGTATTCACAGCTGTTAAAACTCGTGGAATTTTACTTGAAATGAATGCAGTTCATTTTACATAAATTATTTTTCAATAACTGAAAAAATTCCACCAGTAAAAAATTCTAAAATGACTAGGTTTGTATAAACAAAGGAAGAAAATAAAGTGTTTACATAGGGATGAATTTGGAGAGGATGGTGCCTAATCTATAATCCTGTAGTCACCTTAGCCTCAAGCCACTATGAAGCCGAAATATCTTAATGTGAAGATGCAGATTTGTCAACAGAGCTGACCTAGGTAAATATCCAGTAGTCATGTATGGATGTGAGAGTTGGACTATAAAGAAAGCTGAGCGCCGAAGAATTGATGCTTTCGAGTTGTGGTGTTGGAGAAAACTCTTGAGAGTCCCTTGGACAGCAAGGAGATCCAACCAGTCCATCTTAAAGGAAATCAGCCCTGAATATGCACTGGAAGGACTGATGCTGAAGCTGAAACTCCAATACTTTGGCCACCGGATGCGAAGAACTGACTCATTTGAAAAGATAGAAGGCAGGAAGAGAAGGGGACAACAGAGGATGAGATGGTTGGATGGCATCACCGACTCAATGGACATGAGTTTGAGTAAACTCTGGGAGTTGGTAATGGACAGGGAGGCCTGGCATGCTGCAGTCCGTGGGGTTGCAAAGAGTCGGACATGACTGAGCGACTGAACTGAACTGAACTGAAGTAAGGAAGTAGTTCCCATGTTGCTTCTACATTTTTTGTGCATAGATGATGTGAGAGATGAAGAGGGCATGGTGGTGGTCAACTGCAGTTAAACCTAAGCCAGAGATTGGATCATCAACCAAAGGGTCATAATCCTTTTATAGCCAATCTTGGAACACTGTGGAAGAGCAAGATCTTTGAGGTTAGAAATACCCAAACTGTAATTCCAGCCTTTCATCTTTGTGGTACACTAAGTTATATGTGGCTCTAGAAAATTAACCTCCTTGGTCTTTTCTTCACATTCAAAAAAATAATCACCCCCACAGGATTATAGTGGGGGTGAAGATTAAATCGATAAAATGTTCACAGGGCCTTCTATGTTGAGAATGTCAGCACATGATATTGTTACCCATTGTATAAAAAAGTTCTTTTTCTAAGATCAGTGAATTTAGTGTAGCCATGCTTATTTACATGGCTGGCCAAAATGTAGTTTATTTAAATAGTCCTAATTCAAGACTCAGCTGTGAGCCCACTCTACAATACTGTGATTTGATACGATTTTAAAAATTGAATCTGTAATAACTTCAGCATGGTCTCCAACACCTCAATGAAATCAACGATCATGTTTGGTCAGACAGTGTGTCATTCTCTGGAATTTGTTTTGTCAGGTTTAGGGCAGATGGACCTCCCCCCACTGTGAGTTTCTTGTAGCTAATAAAGTTGCTCTTATGAAGTGGTGTGCCCAGATATTCATGAATTTTAGGAGACTGACTCACCCAAGTAGCCTCTCAGACTGTGTGGTAGTGTGGTGGATTATCATCCAAGAAGACAACATTGATTTTTTTCAGGTAACAAGTAGAGGAGATGAAGTTGCCTTTTGATCTGTTTCTATAGATGCCATACTGTCTGCCAGGTGGTGTTTGAGATTAAGCCCTGTGTTCAGAGATGTGTGGAGTGAGGAGAGCGAGCTCTCCCTGAAGGATGTCTGTGTCCCACTGTTGTAGACCAGAGTCTGCTTAACAACCTGGGCTCTGTACGTTTACTCTTTCTCCCTTTGGCCACCATCTTGTAGCATGACATGCACTGCCCTCATATATCAGAATCGTGGGTCTTAGTTTCCCTTTTATGACAGACTTGCTGGATGACCTTGGGTTTATCACTCGAAGGTCTAAGCTATTCATTAGTAAATTGGAAATAAAACTATTTTCATGTCTGTCTAAAGGCAGAGATGTGAACAGGAAGTTCTTCCAATTTTAAGTTTTATGGGTTCAACTTTAATTTTATACTTTTCCCTTGTTTTCTTCTTTCTGATTTTCCTACCTTTTCTATCTGGAACATTCTAAATATCCCATTACCACTTGAAATTGAGAAAAATCAGCTCAACATTTTATGTCAGAAACTATCATCCATGTAGTTTCTTACTGAAGGGAAGAAATAAGGGTAACTTTCAAGCTTGTGTCTTTACGCTCCTGACACCTGAGATAAGGAACCATGAATAAGAACTAGTGAAGTTAAAGGAGACGTAGGTTCAGATGAGGTCATGTCAACTTTGAGGCAATTGCCTGTCATTTCACAAATAGATCAAAGTATTTACAAGCCACAACATAGATATGAATTTTTGGTAAACAACAGCATATTGGTTGTTAACACCGTGGGAGTTGGATAAGATTTCTCAGGAAAATTTTAGTGAGTAGAAGAGCAAGTGCAAAGGGAGGTTGTGCTTGAACTTTTGAGTTGAATCAATAGATTCCAGCAAGGGAAGCTGAGAAGCATCCACTAGAGCAGAAGGAAGACTGAAAGAACTTGGTGTTTTGGGGGGACCCTGGAAGGAGAAAGTGCTTTTGTGGTGGCAGTGGTGGGGGAGGAGGAGGAAGGAGAGGAATTACCAGTAGTGACAAGTACGTGGAAATGTAGTAATTTAAGGCTTAAAGACTGCCCATTGGTTCAGAGTTAGAAGATCATAGGCAATTTGGGAAATAGTAATTTCATCAATAGAATGAACACAGAGCACATTTTGGTTGATTAAATTACAGGAGGGAAAAGCTGGATGAAAAGACATGGGGAGAGATGTCAGTTGCTAGAGGTGGTTCTTTTTTTTTCATGAGGGTTTTTTTTTTTTTTTTTTTTTGGCTTACTTGTGGGATTAAAGGCAAGAACAGCAATGAGGGAATATCAAGGAGACCAAGCAGGTCATGGAAAGGAGCTAGGTTCTGGGCAGTCATATGAGTGAGAGGGTAAACCTTATTTTGTGATAAGAAGTATGTTAGTTCAGGTTCTCCAAGAATCAGACAGCAAGATGTGATTGGGTATGTAAGATTCACTGGGGAAAACACTTATTTATGAAGGATAAGGAGAGCGAGTGGAGGTGGGGAGAGCTTTCAGACGTTGGTGGTAACCTGATACCTGTGAAAGGAACGAGAATTAGGTAGGGAGTGTCTCATCTCTAACACAATTCCGAGGAAGTTTTGGGCAAGCCTGTGGAGTGCCAGTGTCGCTAGTTAAAGAAGTTCTGTGTCTCATAGGAATGGGCCGGTTAGTATCTCTCCCATATTTACTCCCTGCCTGAGGGGCAGCATGTGGGCACTGTGGGCTCATACCAGTGCAAGCATGGACCCCCCGGGGCAGCAGTGGAGTCCTCAGGGGTTCTGCTTGCTGCATGGGGAACCTGGGCAGTGCATTTTCATGGTGATGTGTTGGTACAACTGTGGCTGTATTGGGATGTAGATAAAAGAGGACAGGAAGATAAGGGAATTTTCATTTGGCAGCCTCATTTTTTTCTTTGAAGTGTGGAGCTTTATGGTTTAAACTGGCTAAAATGAGAAAAGAGGAGAGAACAGAATTGGGGAAGGGACTTGTGTGCTGAAGGTTTAGAATAGCAGAAACTGAGAGAAGATAAATGATTTTGTGCCAAGTAAGGTGTCACTGAGAATGGAAACTTAATGGACTATGCTGGGTAGTGGAACTAACAAGACATAAATGTGCTTTCCTCTGGAGCGATGTAGTAAGAACAAAGAAAGATGATCTTGTGACTGATCCCTTTTCTGTTAATACCACCTCTGGTTCCAAGGCTGCTTCAAGTTTAGACTTCTTAAGTTATTAGTAAGTTATCCTTCATTTAATTAAATATATATATACATATATATATCTTCCCAGGTAACTCAGTGGTAAAGAATCTGCTTGCCAATGCAGTTGTAGGAGATGTGGGTTCGATCCCTGAGTCGGGAAGATCCGTTGGAGGAGAAAATGGCAACCCACTCCCGTATTCTTGCCTGGAAAATTCCATGGACAGAGGAGCCTGGCTGGCTATAGTCCAAGGGGTCAAAAAGAGTTGCACATGACTGAGCACACGCGCACACACACGCATACACACACACACACACATATATATATACACACACATATACATATATACACACACATATGCATATATACACACACACACACAACTCCAGTTACTTATGACTGGATTATGACTGTATGGACTGTAACTGTATTATAATATGTGGAACCATTTGAATTTTTTACCCTTTAGTAAGAAACCTCTTATATTATTTGAGTAACTTGGGATGAAAACTACTGCAAGATTCAAGTATAACCGTGTACAGCCAGGGCCTCTATCTTACAAGGTAAAAATGAATCCCATTTTTCCTGGGAAATGTACTTACTGATCAGAATGGAGATTGTTAATGCTATTGCTAAGTTCTTCAGATGAAGCTTAATACAGTCCATCTGTATTAGTCCAACCAGCTGTACCTAGCCTTATTATCTTCATTGTTAATGCTACACAGTAGACTGCAGTCCAGGAAACGTATTTACAACTCTTTACACTTGATTAAAATTCACTCTAGGCTTCACAATGTCATACAGAAATATTAGTAAATAGTTGTGAGTGAAATTAAAGTTATAGAACCCTTGCCAACATAAACCCCTCCAACAGACTTTTCTGATGGCCAAGTACTCAGATGACCAGTGCTTAGATGTTTCATAGTTGGTGATTTTTCATCATTTCTGAAGGTTAATATTTTGGTCTCTATTTAGAGGTAAAACCCAGAGGACCAAGATTTCAGTTCTAACAGTTCTAATTTCCACTCATTACATAGCTACCATTGGTCTATGAGGGTTCCTTTTATTCAGAGAAAAAATATTTTCTTTCAGGAAACTTTGAGAAGGTCAACAGAACACAGAGTGGATTTATTTTAATAATCTTTTTGTACTAGCAGTATTTACTTTAAAGATTATTAAGATCTATTTTCCTCCCAGGTAGCAAGCTGGGTTGTTGCCACTGCAGAAAAAAAAAAGTGGAGATTGTTAGTGTTGGAAAAAAGGTTGGAAACTTAATGTCATAAAGGAAAGGAAGATGCAGTCAGATAGGACATGAGAGAAACTGAGGAAAGGGCTTGAAAGGAGGTTTACTGTTCTATCTTAGATGTGGTAGATCCTTCCATGTGAGATTCTTTTCCAACCCAGATGAAAATTCGCTTTTCATTTTCCATAGATCTAACTCTCAGTTTTTTCTTCACACTTTATTCTTTGAGGTTTGGGAAAGTGAGCCATCCTCCCTTGATTTAAGATTCTTACAAACTTTCAATTTGTAGAGTCTCTGACTGTCTGGGTCTACACACAGAGGCCATTCAGAGTTCCATTTCAACAAGTGATTGCATCTTTGATTCAATAATTCCCTAGAGTCAGAATTTCACAATCCTTCTCAAAATATTTTCCAAACAGTGTTTACAACCATCCTTTTCTAAGTAGCAGGTAGATAAGCATGGCCAAACACTTTCCATGCAGCCTTGACAAAGAAACATCTAAGACATGGATAATCGATTAAGCCATGGTTATAGGAAGTTCACATAATATTTGACCACCTCTTGTTTGCTTGTGAATGCTAGGTTACTTGTGACATAGGGCTGACATCCTACCTTTAGACATCATTATTCCTACCTGTAATGTGTAATAAAAGGATTACTTGGTCAGTGTCTCAAAACAACCAATTTATAGACCATTGAAGCCCATTGGTGGATCATGTCCAAGTCCATCCCTGAACTTCATCATAACATAAACTTTGGTGTCTGGGCCCTCTTCCTTTTTCCTTCCTCTGAGTCACTGTTAGAAATTTTCACAGTTTATGTAAATGGCTAGTTCTCAGGCCTAGGGTTAAAAATATGCCAAAGAAATTTACCATGAAGTTTAAGTTTGAGGATGTTATCTTATGTTGACTCATTCCAAACCTTCAATCATTTGCCTCAGTCGTTGCAGAGTATACAGTAGTCACAGCATGTGATGAGAGATATGGGATACTTATCCGGAAGACTTGATGACCCCAGACCAGTTCTACCTCTGTACCTCTAAAATTTGACCCTATTAGACCTTAACCAGTGTCTTTTGCCCCAAGGAGAAGAATCTGAATGAGTCACTGCTTTGCTCTCTGAGCCAGTCCACCATGGCTTAGCCTATATGACCATCTTATCCTTCCTACCTACAGCCAGGAGCACCACCTTAGCAAGAAATTTGCAGATGTGGCATTACCAATGAACCTAAAATGATTTAGTCTATATTGTTGTTGTTCACTTGCTTAGTTGTGTCCAACTCTGCAGCCCCATGGACTGTAGCATGCCAGGCTTCCCTGTCCTTCACTATCTGCCGGAGTTTGCTCAAACTCATAGTAATCTAACCATCTTATCCTCTGTCGCCCCTTCTCTGCCTGCCCTCAATCTTTCCCAGCTTCAGGATCTTTTCCAAAGAGTTGGCTCTTTTCCAAAGAGTTGGCTCTTCAATTCTTCAGCACTCAGCTTTCTTTATGGTCTGAACTCTAACATCTGTACATGACTGCTTGAAAAAACCATAGCTTTGACTGTATGGACTGTTGTCGGCAAAGTGATATCGCTGCTTTTTAATACCAGTCTACACTGATCATAGCTTTCCTTCCAAGGAACAAGCATCTTTTAATTTCATGGCTTCAGTCACCATTCTCAGTGATTTTGGAGCCCAAGAAAATAAAGTCTGTCACAGTTTCCATTGCTTCCCCATCTATTTGCCATGAAGTGATGGGACTGGATGCCATGATCTTCATTTTCTGAATGTTGAGTTTTAAGCCAACTTTTTCACTCTCCTCTTTCACCTTCGTCAAGGGCTCTTTAGCGTGGTGTTATCTGAATATCTGAGGTTATTGATATTTCTCCTGGCAATCTTAATTCCAGCTTGAGGTTCATCAAGCCTGGCATTTCTCATATATAAGTTCAATAAGCAGAGTGACAATATACAGTCCTGACGTACTCCTTTCACAATTTGGAACCAGCCCATTGTTCCGTGTCCAGTTCTAACTGTTGCTTCTTGACCTGCATATAGGTTTCACAGGAGGCAGATGAGGTGGTCTGTTATTCCCATCTCTTGAAGAATTTTCCACAGTTTGTTGTTATCCTCACAGTCAAAGGTTTTAATGTAGTCAGTGAAGCAGAAGTAGATATTTTTCTGGAATTCTCTTGCTTTTTCTGTGATACAATGAATGTTGGCAATTTGGTTTCTGGTTCCTCTGCCTTTTCTAAATCCAGCTTGTTTGTTTATATTGTGAGCATGTAGTTGCTCAGTTGTGTTCGACTCTTTGCAACCCCCTGGGCTATAGCCAGCCATGCTTCTTTGTCCATGGGATTCTTCAGGCAAGAATACTGGAGTGGGTTACCATGCCCTTCTCCAGGGGATCTTCCCAATCCAGGAATAGAACCAGTGTCTCCTGCATTACAGATGGATTCTTTACCCACTAGTCATTGTGGAAGCCTTAATCAAAATAAAGTTTGAAAAACTCTGGTAGAGTCAAGACTGAATTCTCTATTTTTTTCTATATAAAATTTTATAGTATCATTGCCACATTAAAAGGAAAAAAATGCTATATGGTCCATGAAGGGTACAATCCTTCGGCTGCAACTTTTATTTTATTTTTTGGGTAACAACTTTTCTGAAGTATAATGCACCTATAGGCTTCCCTGATGGCACAAGTGATAAAGAATCTCCCTGCAATGCATGAGACCAGGGTTCTATCCCTGGACTGAGAAGGCTACCCACTCCAGGATTCTTCCCTGGAAAATTCCATGGACAGAGAAGCCTGGCACACTACAGTCCATTAGACTGAGCAACTAACACTTTTACTTTCTTTCAATGCACCTATAGGTAGAATAACATACAATTCTTCCATTTAAAACCATTACAGTTCAGTGGTTTTTAGTGCATTGATAATTGTATTTCAACCATAACCAAAATCAATTTGAGATATCTTTATCACCTCAAAAAGAAACCCTACAACCTTCAGCTATCACCTCCCTCAATTTTCTATCTCCCCTAGGCCTAAGCAACTGCTAATCTACTCTCAATCTCTACATACTGTTCTGTTTTTTTTTAAGTACATAGTGTTTTGTAAGAAGATTTTAAAAATCTTTTAAAAAAAAAACCATTAAAAATGGTTTCTTATTTTACTCTCTGGCTTGAATTTCCTTGTTTCAATTCCATGGTGTGGAGAAACAGACACTGCTTCCTGTTCTCTGCACTCCAGTTAGCCCAGCACCCATAAGTAAACAGACTAATTTATTTCAAAATTAAGGCAAAACAGAATACAATTTTGTTCTCTCTGGCTGCACTGGATCTTCATTGCTGCATGCAGGCTTTCTCTAGTTCCTGCGAGCAGGGCTTCTCACTGTGGTGGCTTCTCTTCTTGTAGAGCACAGGTTCCAGGGCACAGGGGTCCAGTAGCTGCAGCTCGTGGGCTTAGATGCTGTGAGGCGGGTGGGAGTCTCCTGGGCCATGGATCGAGCCTGTATTCTCTGCATTGGCGGGTGGATTCTTAACCAGTGGGGACCTGGGAAGTCCCCCAAATGTAATTTTCAACTATATTATATCAAGCATTACACTGAAAAGGAAAGGGAGATCTGTGCAATGAATAGAGAATGTCTGATTAGTTTTAGATAGACTTTCCTTTTTGCAAAACTTGATCCTTGATTGTGTCTGGCATGGTATAGTTGCAAGTTATATTACTTAGAACTTTCAGTCTCAAGAGACAGAAGTCTCACTCACACTGACTTGAGGAAAATGAGAATTCATTGGCTAGTGTGAGCTTACGGTTCTCAGGTGCCACCATATTAGGTGCTCAGACCCTATTATCAAGGCTCAGTCTTGTGCTCTCTGCTTTTCTTTGCTGACTTCATTCTAAGGCAGACCTGCTCCTTAAGGTGGCAAGGTGGCTGCCAGTAGCTCCAGACTTAACAATATATCCTCTCAGCAACCTTAGTAGTGGGGATAATACCTCTATGTGAACCAGAAACATTGTTCTAGAATTGAGTGTTCTTTGGCTCTGATTGGCCTGAACTGTGTCACATGCCAACTCTTGATGCTGGAGGGGGAGTCAGCTCTGCCTGGTCCTCGTGACACAAAAAGGAAGGAATTATTTCCTAAGGGAAATTGTGTGTGTGAGCAGAATGATCAAGTGAATGCTTTGGGGGAAGATAAAATGAAAGGATAATGATTAAAGACCACTGCAGTATGACTCATAAAATCTGAGTTTTAGCCTTATTTGCTGCTAAGTAGTTTTATTATCTGAAGCACATCACTCATTCTGTAGGCATTGGTTCCCAATTTTATAAAATTATAGACTTCTGTAAGTAGTCTTTAATGATCTCTGTTTAAAATTCAAATTCACTGATGAGCTGGCTAGATATTTTGGTATTAAATGACTAACCCTGATTTTCTTTGATAAAATCAGGGAAGTGACTTTCATGTAATACAAATGTATCTTACAGCAAGCATAGTTCTGTCTGGAGTCATGAGGTTGTATGCTTTCTTTGATACTGAATGTTAACTAGAGGAATGCAAGGTTTCTAACTCAGTTTTGAACCCTCCAGTCAGTTTAAAGAAGTTTAATCCCTTATTATTTAGAAGAAGTTATACTGGATATCCAGTTACTTCCAGTGCTTTCTGTATGTTCATATCAACCCTTGTGGTGTTAAAGAATCAATAAATTCTTGGAAGTAACAGAAATCAATTAGTAAAGTGAGATAAAAGGTGAGATAAAAGTTGTTATCATAAATGGACTTTCTGATATGCTTTTTAAAAAAGGAGTTATCTTCATATGCTAGCAGCTACAGAAGTGAACTAGAGAAAAGAGTGAGCCTAAAAGAAGGGTCTTATGATATTTGGTGTGAGCCATGATGAGCAGTCGGCATCAACAACTGAGCCAGCTCAGGATGTGATTGAGAGGAGCTGGGAAAGACCTTGGTGGGGTGGGGAAACAGTCTTCATGTTTGGGTGTAGCGCATGAAGTCATTTTCTCAACTAGGGATTCTAGCTTTGGGTGTTAAAGTACTATTTAAAATAAGTTTTCAATAAAAATGGAGATATTAGATCATTGAGATTCAGATATCAATTAAAAGTCAAGAAAATTAAGATTCTTTTAAAAATTCCAACAAAACATGCTTCTTCTGTCTGTAATACTGGCAACAAACCTCTTAGCTTTTACTTTGGTATAGATGAGTCACTTGTTTGGAGCTTCAAAGAAGCACATCTTTAACTTAGGACGGGCTCTTAGCTTGGACATAAATGGTAGGTACTGGGCAGGCAGACATTGTTCACAATCCAAAGAATGCACCATTCATATGGATTTCAATATAAATGGTGTACGTGAATGAGGGCCGGTTAGCTCAGTTGGTTAGAGCTAAATTGTGTACGTGGAAGCATAAGTCTGTTGAAAGTGAAAGTCACTCAGTCAAGTCCTACTATTTGTGACCCCATGGATTAATCGAATCCATGAAATTCACCAGACCCGAATACTGGAGTGGATAGCTATTCCCTTCTCCAAGGGATCTTCCCTATCCAGGGATCGAACCCCGGTCTCCTACATTGCAGGCAGATTTTTTACCAGCTAAACCACTAGGGAAGTCCATAAGGCTACTGGGGTCTCTTTAAAGACACTATATTGTCAGATTTTACAATATCCAGGTTGGCCATTCCCAAGGGGAAATACAGTTTGATTTGAAGTTAAAAAGCAGGCATTCAATCTCAGGTCTACCCCCAAAGTACAATATGCTTCCATGAATTTGGCCACATTTTTGAAAAATCTAAAGTGGTTGTAAAGTATTGATATATCAAGGAAGGTGTGAGAAGGGGCAAAATAATGATCCATCTTGCCACTGCAAGTGCTCCATTAAGTGGGGCAGTTGGTAGACGTGAACCTAACCAGATATAGGCTTATACTGGAATGTGTATGTGCATACAAACATACTACAAGATCCGTGACTGACATGAATGCCCAGTCATGAATATTGTATGAAGAATTAGTTGGTACAGTAACATGCTTCAGGTACTTTGGGTAAACATTAGGTTTACAGGTAAAAGTACTGTGTAAGTATTTATAGGATTAAGTGAGTTATATATTAGCACCTCAAAGGGAGAGAGATAAGATGGTGTTGTGGTCACCCCAAAGAGGATTTCACAGTTGGAACCCTCCACCCAAAATTTGGTTCAGATGTCAAAACTGATGAACACACACACATCCAAGAAAATATGAAAGGTTTATTACTTATATGATGAGGTCTTCTAGGCAAAGTAGGGTGGGCTCCCATGCAAGTCCAAAAGCAAGTCCTGCTTTCAGTCAGGAAGGGCTTGTGGTTATATGGTGGTTAAGTGGTGGGGCTATGGTTAATGATTTGTTTGTATGGGTGAGGATTACATGATTTGAACTTCTCATCAGTGCTAAAGGAAGGAGAATCCAAGCTTTCTTATCTGCTTGCCCAGATGTGGGTAGGGGGAAAGGGGAGTGGTGGAGCTTGAAAGCAGCCAACAGTCAGATTCAATGGTTAGTGCTTTACATGTCCTGAGAAATCTGTACCTAATCTTAAGTTAAAGGTTTTTGCCTCGAGTTTCTTTTAAAAGTTCTATGCTTTTGCTTCTTAGATTTAGGTCTGTACCCCATTTGAATTGATTTTTATATATGATGTAAAGTAAGGATTGAATTTTTTTTTAATCTTTTTGTGTTTTACATATTGATATGAAATTGTGTCAATACCATTTATTGTAAAGAGGATCTTTTCCCCATTGACTTACTTTTCAAAATCGGGTTGGCTTTTTTTGGTCCTATTTCCATATAAATTTTAGATTCAGCTTGTAAAATCTTAAAAACAACAATAACAACAACAACAGCAATGGAGATTTTGGTGGAGATTGCTTTGAATCTGTGAATAATTTGGGGGAGAATGGATACCTGTCAGGAAGCATTCAATAGGAGGCTTCCCGTGTGCTGTTACGGATCTGTCAGGAAACCTTTGACCCTTATTAATTCCTGAATATTCAGGAATTAAGAGGAGAGGCAAGCCTTTCCCGGGGCTGAGGAATCCAGGCATTTCCTTTGTTAGTTTCTCATTATGGTGATAAGTACCCTCTTCTCTCTCTAATAGGGATCGCCTTGTGTTTTGTAAGTCTGGAATTTTAATCTTTATCTTTGCTGAGAATAACTACAATATATATGCCCACAATATATATGCCAATATATATGCCATGTTGATTAAAACACCTTTGCTCCATCAGAGCTTTGGTCCCGTGTCTTTTCTTTCTTTCTCTTCCTCTCTTTCTCTTTATCTTTTTCTGGCTGATTCCCTGGAGCGCGAAAGCCGGCTGCGTAACCCAGGGAATATTAGCCTCTTTCCTTCTTTCACTTTCTCATAGTCGACTCTGGACCACCAGGTTCCGGTCCATTAAAGGACCAACAGATACCTAAAAAATATTAGCTTTCTTCATCCACTGGCATAGTATAACTCTCCATTTTTCTGAGTCCTCATTTATTTTCACATTGCTTTACGGTTTTCAGTGTACATGCCTTACATATTTTATTGGAGGTATTTCTAATTTTTGTTAATTTAGATGATATTATAAATCAGGTATCTTTTAAAATTTTCATTTGCCACTATATAAAATTGCTATTGATTTTTTTCTCTTTTCTTTTTTTCAAAATTGAAATATAATTGATATATAACATTATTTAGTTTTTAGATTTAACACATGAAGAATCAATATATGTATTTGTATTGATATATTGTGAAATCATCACCACAATAAATTTAGGTAACATCCATCACTATACATAATTACTTTTTTTCTTTTGATGAGCACTTTTAAGAATTACTTTATTAGTAACTTTCAAATATATAATAGAGTATTATTAATTATAGTCCCCATGCTGTACATTACGTTCCCTGGTCTTGTTTAATTTTATAGCTGAAATTTTACACCTTTTGACATCCCTAACCCATTTCACTCCCTGACTCTGCTTATGGCAACCACTAATCTCTTTGCTATATTGATGAGAGGTTTTTTTTTTTTTTTAAGATCCCACACATACATGATATCCTACAATATTTGTCTTTCTCTATTTGACTTATTTAATTTAGCATAATCCTCTCAAGGTCCATCCATGTTGTCACAAATGGCAGATTACCTTCATTTTTAATGGCTGAATAATATGCTACTGTGTATATATGCCACATTTTCTTTATCCATTTATTCATTGATGGTCACTTAAGTTGTTTCCCTACCTTGGTTATTATAATTAATACTTCAATAAACATGGGGTTGCAGAAAACTTTCTGAGATGATTTATTTTCATTCTGAGAGAATTTTAAAGAACTATTCTATTAGTAAATTTCAAATATATAGTAAAGTATCATTATAGTAACCATACTGTACATGACACCCCCAGGATTGACTTATTTTGTAACTGGAAATTTGTACCTTTTGGCCACCTTCACTCATTTCACCCACCTTTACCTTACCCTACCCCCTGCCTCTGACAACCACCAGTCTGTTTGCTGCATCCATAAGTTTTACTTTTTTTATAAGATTCCCAAAGTGGAATTGCTAGATCGTATGATAATTCTATTTTTAATTTTTTGAGGAACCTTCATACTGTTTTCTATAGTGGCTGTACCAATTTACATTCTCATCAATAGTGAATAAGTGTTCCCTTTTCTATAATACTTCCTATCAGAACTAAGGCAATTTGGGCACCCACCTTTTAGGTGGCAGCTGCAAAAGTTGGGGAACAGGTGTGTGTACTGGTTCCCTCAAGGGTAATACTAGCTGTAGGGTATAGTTCTGGCGAGGCAGAAAAGGAAAGACGACCTCAACAGAAGTAGGTTACCTTTATTCAGGCAAGGAGGGGCGACAGTCAGCCTAATGACCAGGCTGAGCGCGGAGAGGGATTAGGGAGGCTTCATACTTACAGGGAGGTTTGTGGAAGTGATAAGGGAAACGTTAATCAGGCAGGATATTTTGAATATTCTTTTGTTGAGATGACATTTGTAGTTGGGCAGGAGGTGATAAGTCTTCTGGGCAGGTGTAGGGGGTGCAAAGTTCCCGGACAGGGGTTGGTAAGTCCCAGATAGATGCAACCGGCCTGGAGCATCAGGGTGGAACTAAAATCTGTTTTGTTTTCTCCGAAGTTAGATGATTCAGCAAGGGGCCTTTGAGACTGTTCTCTTTTCTAGGCCCAAAAGACTCCTTCACTAGCTATATGGAGCAGGCAGGAAGGAGGTGGTGGGTAAGGTGTCTGCTGGGCCTCTCTCATCTCTGGGAAGGATTGCACTTACCCCTAGTGAGTAGTGAAAGTTGCTCAGTCAACATGATATATAATTTATAGGTACATAAATTATTTGATGTAGTAATTCCCCATTAAATAGAGAAGTGTTAGCTGATCAGTTGTGTCTGACTCTTTGTGATCCCGTGGACTGTATCCAGACAAGCTCTTCTGTCCATGGAATTCTCCAGGCATGAATACTGGAATGGGTAGACATTCCGTTCTCCAGGGGATCTTACCGACAGAGGGATGGAACCCAGATCTCCTGCATTACAAGCAGATTCTTTACTGTCTCAGTCACCAGGGAAGTCCACATTCAGCCCCTAGGTGTATGTTAAATTAGAATTTTGACCCTCAGGCAGTAGCTTTTAAAGTGCAAATGTATGTTATTCAGGCAAAGACTCAGAAATGGGCATTTTTTGCTGCTCTCTCAGAGCTTAACCCCGTGACAGCTACAGTGAATGCTTGTGCTGTTAGAGCCTTGTGGGTCTTGTGGACCTGAGCTGTTAGGTTACAGAGGTATGTATTTTGGGGGCCCACTCCTCATGTGGGAGACTTAAACATTGAAGTACTAGATTGGGGTCTAAACTCTTTGCTTCTTAGGGAGAAGCTTGGAGTTGAGGGTTCCCCCCCCCCCAGGTGTATGGCAGTCTGCTGGGGTAAGGTTAATGGCACTCCCTTTTCTACCAGTTTCCATGTGGCTTTTCTCATTTGCCTGATGTGTAGGAATCGCTCAGCTAATTTCTGGATTTCTTTGGGAAGAAATTGTTCCATGTGTAGTTGTTCATTCATTGCATCCATGGGTGCATCCATGGGAAGAGTGGTGATAGTTTAGGAATCTCCTGTGTCACCATTTTTAAAGGCCTCCATGATTTTCATTTTTTGTAAGTGCCTTTGTCGACTAAAAATTAGTCAACCTGAGAATAGAGAGTTATTTTATTAGGCCAGAAAGTTTAGGACTCTGAGCCCGGGAGACAGCATCTCAGTAGCTCTGAGAAAACTGCTCCAGAGGCAGGGTGGGGAGTCAGGCTATTGACAAGTGTGCAACAAAGGGAGGCGGCAGTTTGAACATCAAAGATCAGGTATCAAGTTAAACAATTTGGCATTCTGTGTATGGGAAGAAGCAAGTCTCTGGGCTCAGTGAATTCATTCCTTTCATAGACACCTCAGCTATCTGGGGCCAAATCCTGTTTCCTTGTTTACCTTAAGGAGTGATAGATGGCTGCTGCTTGCATCCCCGCAAGCTCCTTAGCAATCACTGTGAGGGGTGGTGGCATCTGCTGGATCACAGTTTTGGGAGCCCTTATTCACATTTGGAGGCCAGAAATCAATGGTAACTGTGACATTTCTTATTTATTGATATGGCAGGAGATATTTTCATTTCACAGTCCCTCTCCATGTTCATAAAGTCAACCATATTTGGGAGACATTTCATGACCATTTTGTTTTGGCACTGGGAGGCTCATCCCAGATCAGGGGAAGGTCCTCTTTGATGTGTCTCTCCAAGTGTTAATTTCCAGATTAGGCCCATTGATAAATAATGAAAGATTCTCTGGATCTTCTATCTTTTAACCAAACTGAATCCAGGAGATATTTCCCTTATTGTCTCTTCCCATACCTAGAATCACACTATTACAATTATTTTATGTTATAAATGCGATCTAAGATATTTAGCTACCATTAGTTTTGGCTGAAGGCCTGGTTATACATTATGTAATACGAAAAAAAAATCATAGAGTACAAGTAATATAGCTAATTGGAGAAGGAAATGGCAACCCACTCCAGTATTCTTGCCTGGAGAATCCCATGGGTGGAGGAGCTTGGTAGGCTACAGTCCACGGGGTCGCAAAGAGTCAGACACGACTGAGCGACTTCACTCACTCACTCAATATAGCTAATAACTGATTAAGTTGTAAATAAAAATTTAAGCCATGAGCTTTCAGAACCAGACTGTCTTTTCTAAAACATCACCAAGACTAGGAAGTGGATCATATAAGACAGCAATCTGATTTTTCATGTGAGTCATTGTGTTACATTAGAGGATTCATCTGGTACATAAACACAGCATTCTGTTTGAATTATAGCACAGGTGCCCCCTTAAGATGTTGTAAGGATATCAAGGGCCATACAATTTTGTAAGACAGCTTTTCTCTTCATAGAGACCTCAGAATTTAGTAGGCTAATAGCCTGGTTGCTACCATTTAATGTGTTCTGAGTGAATTTTGCTAGGGCTTCAATGTGAGAAATAAAATTTTCCAATCCTACTGAAGGCACAAAAGTAGCTGCTAAATGATCATACCAGTGAAATACACACCTCTTGGCCCTTTGGGCTTGTATTGGTGGTAAATTTGCTGGAGTCATATCTAAATTTATATGTAAGTGGCTTTGACCCCAAGAAAATCCTAAAGTACACCTTCCAAGCTATCCTGGTGGAAGCCAGGGCCAAAGACTGAACCCATGAAGCTATTGAATCCCATTAGGTGCCAGCCAGTATATTTCTGGATATTTGACCCAATCTGTACCATACCAATCACTGTCTTTAAGAGAAGTGGTATATTGGTAGTTTTCATAAGGAACCCATCCTAATTTTCTGGTTATATATGTATGATTTAACTGTTCCCAGAATAGGGGGACCTTTAGGCTTAGATGACATAGCTTGATGTTAACCAGGTAAATCTGTCCCATAACTGAGGAAGCCTCCCTCCTAATAGTCTAGAGTTTACATTTTTTTTAAATTGGAATTTTTTTTTTGTTGCTGTGATTGAGCTTGAATAACCTTAAGGGAAAATTCATATTTATGGCCAGGGTCAGAATAAGTATATTTGATTGGCCAAGTGAGTGTATCCCCTCTAGTGATATCATTGGTGGACAGAAAGAACTATAATTCCTTTCTTCTAAAATAAACTTTCTAAGAGCCATCTAATCAGAGTCTTGGAGGGGAGAAACCCACCAAGGTAAACCGGAAGTACTGACCCATCAAGGTAAACTGGAAGTACTGGAGACAGGTGATTGACCACAAACCCAGCAATTTGATTGATTTCTCAAATCTGCATAAGATCATGCCCATGGTAGAAACTCATTTGATTTACGTGTAAAAGTCAAAGAAACCAAGGAGAAAACATTATGAACAGTCATACAGGTCGGGTCCGGCATCTTGGGACAACCATCTGTTTCAGATATCATCATCGTCTTGTCCTGGCATTGGTGTTTTCTTATTATCAGAGTATTGCTTTAAGGTGAGTTTGAGGTCAACAGGTCTTTTCATAGACCGGCCTGGTACAGGGGCCCTTTTAGGTTGGGGAGTACAAATTCAAGAGTCAATTCCTTTCAGTTTTGCTGCACATGAGCTAGTCAAAAGAACCCGATAAGGGCCCTTCCATCTAGATTGGAGGGAGTCCTTTAAAAGATGTCTTTTCTAATATACATAATCTCCTGATTGTAAGATATGGGACTTTTGATCTTCATTTAAGGATAGATTACTATGATAAGCTTCAGAAACAACTTTAGAATGACTTGTCAATAATTTGATTAAATCCTTGCAATAATATATCTCCCTTAAGTAATATAGGATCATATAGCCTTTCATCCAGTCTCATTGGTCTCCCTGCAGTAATCTCAAAGGGAGACAAATGATATTTGTCAAAAGTAGTGGATCTGAGGTTGAGGGGACCAACAGAAGGGCTTTACGCCAAGGTAAGAAATAAGCATTCGTAATTTTAACCAACTGAGTTGTTGTTCCATTTGTCCTTTCCATTAGCCCACAAGACTGGGGGTGATAGGCACAATGGAGATGTGGCATAATTGACCAAATTTTATAAAATTTTATAAATTTCCTTAACAATTTGTCCAGTAAAATGGGTCCCTCTGTCACTATGTAGTTCAGAGGGGATTCCCCAATTGGGAATCACGCTTTCTAAAAGCAGCTTCCCTACCAATCATGCTGTGGTCCTTCTACATGGTTGAAGATTTGAGTACACTGTAACTAGGAAACTTGGATATTTCTGCAACTTATAACATGTAGTATAATCACTAGAATTATAACATTATATCAGGATATGTCAGATGTTAGAGGTTCCATGTAAACTTTGAAATATCTGTATTAATGATATTTACCTATAATTACAACCTAAACTTCACCTTTAATCACTTGACAATGTTTTTGAATTAAAAATACCAAATAAACTTAGCCTAACATTCGTCTCTGAGGTTCCTCTTGAGGATCTTTCTTTGAAACATCCATACCAGAGTCAGCTAGAGGCTAAAAAGCTTAGTTAGATTTTGATGTTTGGGAAGTTTGTTAGAAATATCAAAAAGACTTTAAAACACAGGATCATAGGTCACTGAAACAATACCTATTCATTTAACTAAGGTCACAAAGAAAATAAATATAGATGATTTAAGGACACAGAAACTCACACAATCTGTTATCAAAAGGAGCACTTACAACAGAAAGAAAAAAAAATTTCCAGTCTTGCATTAGCTCATGTAACAAAGTCCATTTACTTAGTTAACTTCAACCTAAATTTAGTTAATCTTAACTATGTATAAAACTTTTTTCTCAGGGTTCTTCTTCATAATCTCTCATCACTTTTTGTATCCAGCCTGTCTTTCATTTTTCACCTAAATAAAATTAGCCAACTCATTTTTTTTTTTTGCTAAAATGTAATTACATTTCTCATATTTTCTTTACATACATTTTATTTCCTACTATATCCTGAAAAGTTACTGTATTATTTTTGTTAGTTTAAATTTGTATGTTTAAATTAGATTCCTCAACTCTTAAAATCTCAATTTTAGTAAAACTCAGAAGTAAGCAATTATGAACTATATTTGCATTGGCATGTTATCAATTGGTGAGCTTAAATATCAGTGATAATTTCTAAAAACATGTGTTTTCTTACAGAGAACATCTTAGGTGATACCAAACATTTTCATTAATATTTTCAGATACTTTTAATTTTTTTAATTTAGTAATTCATGTCTCAGTATGTTTTAAATAACTAAACTTTCATCACCTAGCTTAAATTGGCACAGTGTTAGGATCTTAAGTTACCAAACATCTGGAAAGATCATTTTAAGTAGACATTTCTACTTAAGTAGACATTTCTAAAATATGATTACCTGAAAGGTTTAATCCAAAAGTTCTTACCTCATTTACATTTACTTGAAAGTTTTATCATGTAGAGTTATTTTTGTACAAGAGATTATTAAGGTCTTATTTATTAACCTAGATACAATAAAGTATTATGCTTAATTTATAAAGAGCTCTTTATAAATCCCATTCTAATACCTTTTAGAAGTAGACATATCTCATATGTATAATGTGTTCTTGTTGTTTAGTCACTCAGTCATGTCCAACTCCTTGTGACCCCAAGGATTGCAGCATGCCAGGCTTCCCTGTCCTTCACCATCTCCCAGAGTTGCTCAAACTCACATCCTTTGAGATGGTGATACCATCCAACTATCTTATCCTCTCTTGTACCCTTCTCCTCCTGCCTTCAATCTTTCCCAGCATCAGGGTCTTTTCCAGTGAGTCAGCTCACTGGTGACCAAAATATTGGAACTACAGCCTCAGCATCAGTCCCTCCAATGAATATTCAGGATTGATTTCCTTTAGGATTGACTGCTTTGATTTCCTTGCAGTCCAAGGGAATCGCAGGGGTCTTCTCCAGCATCACAGTTCAACAGCATCAATTCTTCAGTGCTCAGGCATCTTTATGGTCCAACACTCAGATCCATACATGACTACTGGAAAAACCATAGCTTTGACTATACAGGCTTTTGTTGACAAAGTGATGTCTTTGATTTTTAATACACTGTCTAGATTTGTCATAGCTTTTCTTTCAAGGAGCAAACATCTTTTAATATCACAGCTTCAGTCACCATCTACAGTGATTTTGGAGCCCAAGAAAATAAAGTTTGATCCTGTTTCCATTTTTTTTTGCCATCTATTTGCCATGAAGTGATGGGACCGGATGCCATGATCTTAGTTTTTTGAATGTTGAGTTTTAAGCCGGCTTTTTCATTCTCTTCTTTCACCTTCATCAAGAGGCTCTTTAGTTTCTCTTCCCTTTCTGCCAGAAGTGTGGTCTCATCTGCACATCTGAGGTTATTGATGTTTCTCCTGGCAATCTTGATTCTAGCTTGTGCTTCATCCAGCCTGGCATTTCTCATGATGTACTCTGCATGTAAGTTAAATAAGCAGGGTGACAATATACAGCCTCGACCCACTCCTTTCCCAATTTTGAACCAGTCTGTTGTTCCATGTCTGGGTCTAACTGTTGCTTCTTGATCTTTGTACAGGTTTTACAGGAGGCAGGTGAGGTGGTCTGGTATTCCCATCTCTTGAAGATTTTTCCGCACTTGGTTGTGATCCACACAGTCAAAGGCTTTAGCGTAGTCAATGAAGCAGAAGTAGATATTTTTCTGGAATTCTCTTGCTTTTTCTGTGATCCAATGGATGTTGGCAATTTGATCTCTAGTTTCTCTGCCTTTTCTAAATCCAGCTTGAACATCTGGAAGTTCACGGTTCACATACTGTTGAAGCCTAGCTTGGAGAATTTTGAATATTACTTTGATAGCGTGTGAGATGAGTAGAATTGTGAGGTAGTTTGAATGTTCTTTGGCATTGCCCTTTTGAATTGGAATGAAAACTGGGGGCTGGTGCACTGGGAGGACCCAGAGGGATGGGATGGGGAGGGAGGTGGGAGGGGGGTTCAGGATGGGGAACACATGTAAATCCATGGCTGATTCATGTCAATGTATGGCAAAAACCACTACAATACTGTAAAATAATTAGCCTCCAACTAATAAAAATAATTGGGGGAAAAAAAAAGAAAACTGACCTCTTCCAGTCCTGTAGCCACTGATGAGTTTTCCAAATTTTCTGGCATAGTGAATGCAGCATTTTAATATAAGCATCATCTTTGAGGATTTGAAATAGCTCAGCTAGAATCCTATCACATCCACTAGCTGTGTTCATAGTGATGCTTTCTAAGGCCCACTTGACTTCACACTTCAAGATGACTGGCTCTAGGTGAGTAATCACACCATCATGTTTATCTGGGTCATTAAGAGCTTTTTTGTATAGTTCTCTGTGTATTCTTGCCACCTCTTCTTAATAGCTTCTGCTTCTTTTAGGTCCATACTGTTTCTGTCCTTTATTGTGCCCATCTTTGCATGAAATGTTTCCTTGGTATCTCTAATTTTCTTGAGGAGATCTCTAGTCTTTCCCATTCTATTGTTTTCCTCTATTTCTTTGCATTGTTCACTTAGGAAGGCTTTCTTAACTCTCCTTACTATTCTTTGGAACTCTGTGTTCAAATGGGTATATCTTTCCTTATCTCCTTTGCCTTTTACTTCTCTTCTTTTCTCAGCTATTTGTAAGACCTCCTCAGACAACTGTTTTGCCTTTTTGCATTTCTTTTTCTTGGCCTTGGTTTTGATAACCGCCTCCTGTACAGAGTTACCAACCTCTGTCCATTGTTCTTCAGGCACTCTATCAGATCTAATCCCTTGAATCTGTTTGTCACTTCCACTGCATAATCATGAAGTATTTGATTTAGATCTTGCCTAAATGGACTAGTAGGTTTCCCTACATTCTTCCATTTAAGTCTGAATTTGCAATAAGGAATTCGTGATCTGAGTCACAGTCAGCTCCAGGTCTTCTTTTTTGCTGACTGTATAGAGCTTCTCCATCTTTGGCTGCAAAGAATGTAATCAATCTGATTTTGGTATTGACCATCTGATGATGTCTATGTGTAGAGTCATCTCTTTTGTTGTTGAAAGAGGGTGTTTGCTATGATCAGTGCATTCTCTTGCAAAACTGTCAGCCTTGACCTGCTTCATTTTGTACTCCAAGGCCAAACCTGCCTGTTATTCCAGGTATCTCTTGACTTCCAACTTTTGCATTCCAGTCCTCTATGATGAAAAGGACATCTTTTTTTTTTTGGTGTTAGTTCTAGAAGTTCTTGTAGGTCTTTATGGAACTGTTCAATTTCACCTTCTTCGGCATTAGTGGTTGAGGCATAGACTTGGATTACTGTGATATTGAATGGTTTGCCTTGGAAACGAACAGAGATCATTCTGTCATTTTTGAGATTGCACCCAACTACTGCATTTCAGACTGTTTTGTTGACTGTGAGGGCTACTCCATGTCTTCTAAGGGATTCTTGCCCACAGTAGTAGATATAATGGTCATCTGATTTAAAATTTCCCATTCCAGTCTATTTTAGTTCACTGATTCCCAAAGTTTTGATGTTCATTCTTGCCATCTCTTATTTGACCACTTCCAATTTACTTTGATTCATGAACCTAACATTCCAGGTTCCTATACATTATTGTTCTTTACAGCATCAGACTTTACTTTCACCACCAGACACATCCACAACTGGGTGTTGTTTCCTCTTTGGCCCAGCCTCTTCATTCTTTCTGGAGCTATTTCTCTGGTCTTCTCCAGTAGCATATTGGGCACCTACTAAACTGGGGAGTTCATCTTTCACTGTCACATCTTTTTGTAGAATGTGTACACAGACATAAATGAGATCTAATGGCTTTACTTAAAGCTTAGATATGAGCTTTACATATATAAGGTATCTTTTTTTTTTTAAACAGGTGTTACAAAATTGTTGTAAATTTATTAGTTAGCAGTTGGAATATCTTAAAGTTGCTTGCTCAGATAATTAAGGCTTACTATCTGTTAGGTTTGGCTGAGGAAACATTCTTAGCAGTTTCGATTTAATACTGGCACTTTTTTCACCTCGATCTTGCAGATCCTGTCAGCTTAACTGGGCTTAGTCTAGGTCCTTGCAACCTGTATTCATATCCTGGTTTACACATTTGCCAGGCAAAGGCAATTCTTTAGTTTTTCGTAGAATGATTGTGTCACCTAAACTTTTCAATTCAGTTCAGTTGCTCAGTCATGTCCACCTCTCCTGACCCCATGGACTGCAGCACACCAGACTTCCCTGTCCATCACCAACTCCTGGAGTCTGCTCAAACTCATGTCCATTGAGCTGGTGATGCCATCTAATCATCTCATCCTGTCATCACATTCTCCTCCTGCCTTCGCTCTTTCCCAGCATCAGGGTCTTTTCAAATGACTCATTTCTTCACATCAGGTGGCCAAAGTATTGGAGCTTCAGCTTCAGCATCAGTCCTTCCAATGAACATTCAGGACTGATTTCCTTTAGGATGAACTGGTTGGATCTCCTTGCAGTCCAAGGGACTCTCAAGAGTCTTCTCCAACACCACAGTTCAAAAGCATCAATTCTTCAGCACTCAGTTTTCTTTATAGTCCAATTCTCACATCCATATATGACTACTAGAAAAACCATGGCTTTGACTAGACAGTCCTTTGTTGGCAAAATAATGTCTCTGCTTTTTAATATGCTGTCTAAGTTGGTCATAACTTTTCTTCCAGGGAGCAAGCATCTTTTAATTTGATGGCTGCAGTCACCATCTGCAATGATTTTGGAGCCCCCCAAAATAAAATCTGTCACTGTTTCCATTGTTTCCCCATCTATTTGCTATGAAGTGGTGAGACTGGATGCCATGATCTTAGTTTTCTGAATGTTGAGCTTTAAGCCAACTTTTTCACTCTCCTCTTTCATGTTCATCAAGAGGCTCTTTAGTTCTTCTTTGCTTTCTGCCATAATGGTGGTGTCATCTGCCTATCTGAGGTTATTGATATTTCTCCCAGCAATCTTGATTCCAGCTTGTGCTTCATCCAGCCCAGCATTTCTCATGATGTACTCTTCATATAAGTTAAATAATCAGGGTGACAGTATACAGCCTTGACGTACTCCTTTCCTGATTTGGAATCAGTCTATTGTTCCATATCCAGTTCTAACTGTTGTTTCTTGACCTGCATACAGATTTCTCAGGAGGCAGGTCAGGTGGTCCCATCTCTTTCAGAATTTTCCACAGTTTATTGTGATCCACACAGTCAAAGGCTTTGGCATAGTCAGTGAAGCAGAAGTGAATGTTTTTCTGGAACTCTCTTGCTTTTTTGATGATTCAAGGGATATTGGCAATTTGATCTCTGGTTCCTTTGCCTTTTCTAAAATCCAGCTTGAATATCTGCAGGAGGGGTGGGTTTGATCCCTGGATTGGGAAGACCACCAATCATATTATATGATATTTGTCTTTCTCTTTCTGACTTACTTTGCTTAGTATGATAATCTGTGGGTCCATCCATGTAGCTGCAGATGGCATTATTTCATTCTTTTCAACGGCTGAGTGCTATTCCATTACATACATAATGGAATAACATAAAATTGTTATGTGAAAGTGTTAGTTGCTCAGTCATGTCCAGCTCTTTGTGATCCAATGAACTATAACCCACTGGCTCCTCTGTCCATGCAATTCTCCAGGCAAGAATACTGGAGTTGGTAGGCATTCCCTTCTCCAAGGGGATCTTCCTGACCAGGGTTTTGTACCCAGGTCTCCCACACTGCAGACAGATTTTTTACCATCAGAGCCATCAGGGAAGCCCAAATAGTTATATATATTATTTATTCCATTATATAGATATATTCTATTATATATGTGTGTATAAACACACACACACATATACACATACACATCTGATAAAAAAGATGTACAACGTGAGAGTTGCAAGTTAATTATTATTGGGGGCAAAATGAGGACTGCAGTTGGGATACAGTACCTCAGATACCTCTGAGAAACTGCTCTAAAGAGGTCATGGGGAAAGGTCAATATAAATGTTTCTGGTGCAGGGAGAGTTCACACAATCACTTATCTTACAAAAGGTTTTCTGTTAGTCACAAGGAGCTGATGTCACCGTGAAGGGATTTAGTGCTTTTCTAGATACAAGGAGATGAAAGGATTGGGATCATAAAATCAGTTCCTGAAAATATCTATCTAAAGACCTGTTCCACCAGTTTTTCTGGAACACAACGTGTCTCATTCTCTACCCTGAACTCCCTTCAGCGCATGTCAAAGGTCAATGGCTGCAGCAGCACCAGATTCAGTCTCTGGAGAGGCAGGTGGGAAATACCCCCGGCAAGGGTCAATTTGTAGTTCACACATACCACACAACAACACACACCCCCCCCCCCACATGTTAATTATCCATTCACCTGTTGATAGACAGTGGGTTGTTTCCATGTCTTGTCTACTGTAATTAGCGCTGCTGTGAATATCTGTCTTTTTGAATTAGAGTTTATCTAGGTATATGCCCAAGAAGCGGGATTGCTGGATCATATGGTGATACTATTTTTAGTTTTTTGAGGAACCTCCATACTGTTTTCCATAATGGCGTACCAATTTACATTCCTGCAAACCTCATAAGAAGGTTTCCTTCTCTTCATACCCTCTCCAATATTTACCATTTGTAGACATTTTAAGGGCTTCTTTTATAGCACAGTTGGTAAATGTGCCTACAATGCGGGAGACCCAGGTTCCATTCCTGGGTTCTGAAGATCCCCCGGAGAAGGAAATGGCAACCCACTCCAGTGTTCTTGCCTGGAGAATCCCATGGACTGTAACCTGCCAGGCTTTTCTGTCCATGGGGTCACAAGAGTTGGACATGACTTAGCAACAAAAACACCACCACCACCAGACATTTTAATGATGGCCATTCTAACCAGTGAGAGATGGTACATCATTTTTGTTTTGATTTGCATTTCTCTAATAATTAGTGATGATGAGCATCTTTTCATGTACCTGTTGGCCGTCTATATGTCTTTGGAGAAATGTCTATTTAGATCTTCTGCTCATTTTTCAGTTGGGTTGTTTGAGGTTTTTAGTTATTGAGTTTTATGAGTTGTTTGTATATTAAACTCTTGGCCACATCATTTGCAAATATTTTCTCCCAGTAGGCAGATGGTCTTTTCGTTTTGTTCATGGTTTCCTTTGCTGTGCAAAAGCATATAAGTTAGATTAGGTCCCATTTGTTTGCTTTTGCTTTTGCCTCTGTTACCTTGGGAGACTGATCTAGGAAAATATTTGTTTTGTTGTTGTTCAGTCACTAAGCTGTGTCTGACTCTTTGTGATCCCATGGACTGCAGCATGCCAGCCTTCCCTATCCTTCACTATCTCCTGGAGTTTGCCCAAATTCATGTTCACTGAGTTGGTGATGCTCTCTAACTATCTCACCCTCTGCCACCCCGCTCCTTTTGCTTTCACTCTTTCCTAGCATCAGGATCTTTTCCAGTGAGTTGGCTCTTCGTATCAGGTGACCAAAGTATTGGAGCCTCAGCCTCAGTCCTTCCAGTGAATATTCAGGGTTGATTTCCTTTAGGATTGACTGGTTTGATCTCTTTGCAGTCCAAGGGACTCTCAAGAGTCTTCTCCAGCACTGCACTTCGAAGGCATCAATTCTTTAGTGCTCAGCCTTCTTTATGGTCTAGCTCTAACATCCATACATGACTACTGGAAAAACGATACTTTGACTAGGTGAACCTTTGTCAGCAAAGTGATGTATTTGCTTTTTAATATGCTGTCTAGGTTTTGTTACTGAATTACAAGTCCATGTGCCTGACACACAGTGAGGCCCATCGATATGTCGACTAAAAATGAGTAACTTGAGAGATGCAAGTTAAGTTTTATCTGGGGCAAAATGAGGGCTACTGCCTGGGAGGCAGCATCTCAGATATGTCTGAGAGACTGCTCTAAAGTGGCAGTGGGGGAAGGTAAATATATAAGGTTTTGGTGAAGGGGAAGTTCAATACCAGGAAGCACTCATTTTAGGAAAGTTTCTTTGTTAGTCATGAGGATCTGATGTCACCATGAAGGAATTTAGTGCCTCTCTAGATATGAGGAGATGCAAGGATTGAGATAATAAAATCTGTTCCTAAAAACATCCAACTATCTAAAAACCTGTCCCACCAGATTCCCTGGAGCACAGAGTGCCTCACTCCACCCTGACCTCCCTCAGGGGTTGTTGAAGTCAACTGCTATAGCAGCACTGGTTTTAATCTCCTTGGAGGCAGGTGGCAAATGCCTTTGTTGTTCAGTCATTGTCAATGCTCTTGGTAAGTGCCAATTTGTAGTTGACAGATACTAAAACATTAGAGTTTGGAACAGAAAGTTTCTTACAGATTCATACAAGGAGAAAGGTGGCTCACACCTTAAGAACCTCAAAGTTACTGAAAGCTTTCAGCAAGCCATTTTAAAAGCAAAAGGTGTGGGAGGGGCATGGTTAGTTGTTGCTACCTTCTTCGTGTCAGATGCTTTGATCTTGAGGTCTGGTCATGGTCAGGTAACAATGTTCCTGTAAATCCATACAAAACGAATGTTATTCTCTCTTTTGACAAGAAAGGGCAAGGTTCCAATGCACAGCTTTCACCCTCCAAGATCTCAGGCCTGGCTAAGAGGAGGCAAATCTCAGTTGGCAGATCCTTCAGGACCAAGTTTCCACACTCTGCCCAGCTGACACCCCTGAGGGAGCCAGGCACCCAACCCAGCTGGCCCTCAATCTCCTCAGGATGCCCCAGTGGGAGACCAGGTCTCACAGACTGCAGTCAAGGCACGTGGCCACTGCTATTCACAGAGACAGGGATGGGGGAGAGGTTCGCCGCTCCTCAAGGCTAGCGGAGGGCCTCAGTGAGGGCCCTGGAGCCCTGCAGGATGTAGCCTCCAATCTGTTCCCTGGGGCCTCTAGCATTGACCCAAGCCTGGGTGAGCTGAAGGGCCTTCAGGAGGAGGCCTGAATCTGCCTCTTACCTCCCTCTCTACCTGATGACCACCACACCACTAACAGTTGGCCGAATTGCTTCTCTAAATGGCCCTCATTGACAGTTACTTGTAGGGAAGGCCCACTACGTCACTGACCAATAACTGAGCTGGACAGCTAATGGTTGCTC
This sequence comes from Dama dama, assembly GCF_033118175.1. Classification (NCBI taxonomy): domain Eukaryota; kingdom Metazoa; phylum Chordata; class Mammalia; order Artiodactyla; family Cervidae; genus Dama; species Dama dama. The sequence goes on along the minus strand of NC_083698.1, from coordinate 48,398,446 downwards.
ATTGACAGTTGGTTGCTTGTAGGCAGGGCCCACTGAGGCACCGACCAATGGCTGAGCGAGATCTGTTGCCTGGTAACGGGGTGGGGCGTAATCAGGCACAGCAATGGCTGCCTGCTAAGGGCTCTGCTCATCCTGCTCCTTACAGTTTGTCATAGCTTTCCTTCCAAGGAGCAAGTGTTTTTTAATTTCATGGCTGCAGTCATTGTCCACAGTGGTTTTGGAGCCCAAGAAAATAAAATCTGTCACTGCTTTCACTTTTTTCCCATCTGTTTGCCATGAAGGGGTGGGGTTGGATGCCATGATCTTAGTCTTTTCAATGTTGAGTTTTAAGCCAGCTTTTAGTGTCCTCTTTCATCCTCATTGAAAGGCTCTTTAGTTCCTCTTCACTTTCTGCCATTAGAATGGTATCATCTTCATATATCTGAAGTTGTTGATATTTCTCTCAGCTATCTTGATTCCAGTTGTGATTCATCCAGACTGGCATTTCTCATGATTACTCTGCATATGAGTTAAATAAGCAGGGTGACAATATACAGCTCTGTCATACTCCCTTCCCAATTTTGAACTGGTCCATTGTTACATGTAAGGCTCTAACCGTTGCTTCTTGACCCACGTACAGGTTTATCAGGAGACAGGCAAGGCGGTTTGGTATTCCCATCTCTCTCTTTTTTGTGTGTGTGTGGGGGGGTTATATATTTATTTTTAAAATTTTTATTTATTTTTAATATTTTTTCCATTATTTTTATTAGTTGGAGGCTAATTAGTTTACAGTATTGTAGTGGTTTTTGACATACATTGACATCAATCAGCCATGGATTTACATGTATGCCCCATTCCGATCCCCCCTCCCACCTCCCTCCCCACCCCATCCCTCTGGGTCTTCCCAGTGCACCAGTCCTGAGCACTTGTCTCATGCATCCCACCTGGGCTGGTGATTTGTTTCACCCTTGATAATATACATGTTTTGATGCTGTTCTCTCAAAACATCCCACCCTCGCCTTCTCCCACAGAGTCCAAAAGCCTGTTCTGTACATCTGTGTCTCTTTTTCTATTTTGCACATAGTATTATCGTTACCATCTTTCTAAATTCCATATATATGCGTTAGTATACTGTATTGGTCTTTATCTTTCTGGCTTACTTCACTCTGTATAATGGGTCCAGTTTCATCCATCTCATTAGAACTGATTCAAATGAATTCTTTTTAATGGCTGAGTAATATTCCATGGTGTATATGTACCACAGCTTCCTTATCCATTCGTCTGCTGATGGGCATCTAGGTTGCTTCCATGTCCTGGCTATTATAAACATGCTGCGATGAACATTGGGGTGCACATGTCTCTTTCAGATCTGGTCTCCTCAGTGTGTATGCCCAGAAGTGGGATTGCTGGGTCATATGACAGTTCTATTTCCAGTTTTTTAAGAAATCTCCACACTGTTCTCCATAGCGACTGTACTAGTTTGCATTCCCACCAACAGTGTAAGAGGGTTCCCTTTTCTCCACACCCTCTCCAGCATTTATTGCTTGCAGACTTTTGGATAGCAGCCATCCTGACTGGCGTGTAATGGTACCTCGTTGTGGTTTTGATTTGCATTTCTCTGATAATGAGTGATGTTGAGCATCTTTTCATGTGTTTGTTAGCCATCTGTATGTCTTCTTTGGAGAAATGTCTGTTTAGTTCTTTGGTGCATTTTTTGATTGGGTCATTTATTTTTCTGGAATTGAGCAGCAGGAGCTGCTTGTATATTTTTGAGATTAATCCTTTGTCTGTTGCTTCATTTGCTATTATTTTCTCCCAATCTGAGGGTTGTCTTTTCACCTTGCTTATAGTTTCCTTTGTAGTGCAAAAGCTTTTAAGTTTCATTAGGTCCCATTTGTTTGTTTTTGCTTTTATTTCCAATATTCTGGGAGGTGGGTCATAGAGGATCCTGCTGTGATTTATGTCAGAGAGTGTTTTGCCTATGTTCTCCTCTAGGAGTTTTATAGTTTCTGGTCTTACATTTAGATCTTTAATCCACTTTGAGTTTATTTTTGTGTATGGTGTTAGAAAGTGTTCTAGTTTCATTCTTTTACAAGTGGTTGACCAGTTTTCCCAGCACCTGGACCAGCTAGACCTAACTGATATCTATAGGACATTTCACCCCAAAACAATCAATTTCACCTTTTTCTCAAGTGCACACGGAACCTTCTCCAGAATAGATCACATTCTGGGTCATAAATTTAGCCTTGGGAAATTCAGAAAAGTTGAAATCATTCCAGTCATCTTTTCTGACCTCAGTGCAGTAAGATTAGATCTCAATTATAGGAAAAAAATTTTTAAAAATTCAAACATATGGAGGCTAAATAACATGCTTCTGAAGAACCAACGAATCATAGAAGAAATAAAAAAAAGAAATCAAAATATGCCTAGAAATGAATGAAAATGAAAACACAACAACCCCAAACCTATGGGACACTATAAAAGCAGTGCTAAGGGGAAGGTTTATAGTATTACAGGCTTACCTCAAGAAACAAGAAAAAAGTCAAATAAATAACCTAACTCACCCAAAGCAACTAGAGAAGGAAGAAATGAAGAACCCCAGGGTTAGCAGAAGGAAAGAAATCTCAAAAATTAGGGCAGAAATAAATGCAAAAGAAACTAAAGAGACCATAGCAAAAATCAACAAAGCGAAAAGCTGGTTTTTTGAAAAAATAAACAAAATTGACAAACAGTTAGCAAGACTCATTAAGAAACAAAGGGAGAAGAACCAAATTAACAAAATTAGAAATGAAAATGGAGAGATCACAACAGACAACACTAAAATAGAAAGGATCATAAGACTACTACCAGCAGCTCTATGCCAATAAAATGGACAGCTTGGAAGAAATGGACAAATTCTTAGATAAGTATACCTTTCCAAAACTGAACCAGAAAGAAATAGAAGATCTTAACAGACCCATCACAAGCAAGGAAATCTAAACTGTAATCAGAAATCTTCCAGCAAACAAAAGCCCAGGACCAGATGGCTTCACAGCTGAATTCTATTTCCATCTCTTTAAGAATTTTTCACAGTTGTGATCCACACAGTTGTGATCCACACAGTGAAAGGTTTCAATGCTGTCAATGAAGCAGAAGTAGATTTTTTTTCTGGAATTACTTTGGTTTCTCTATGGTTCAACAAATGTTGCCAATTCAATCTCTGGTTCCTCTGCCTTTTCTAAATCCAGTTTGTGCCTCTGAAAGTTCTTGGTACACGTACTACTGAAGCTAGCTTGAAAGATTTTGAGCATAATCTTACTAGTATATGATATGATCCCAGTTGCATGGTAGCGTGAACATTCTTTGGCACTGCCCTTCTTTGGGATTGGAATATTAACTGACCTTTTCCAGTCTTGTGGCCATTGGTGAATTTTCCAAATTTGCTGATATATTGAGTACAGTAATTCAACAGCATCATCTTTTAGGATTTGAAATAGCTCAGCTAGAATTCCATCACCTCTGTTAGCCTTGTTTGTCATAATTCTCCCTAAGACCCACTTGTTTTCAAACTTCAGGATGTCAGGCTGTATGTGAGTGACCACAGTATTATGGTTATCTGGGTCATTAAAACCTTATTATTATTATTATTTTTTGTATAGTTCTTCTGTGTATTCTTGCCACCTCTTCTTGATATCTTCTGCTTCTGTTAGGTCCATAGCATTTCTGTCCTTTATTGTGCCCATCTTTGCATGAAATTTTCCCTTGGTATCTCCAATTTTCTTAACTATATCCCTAGTCTTTCCCATTCTGTTGTTTTCCTCTGCCTCTTTGCACTGTTCATTTAAGAAGTCCTTCTTATCTCTGCTGGCTATTCTCTGGAACTCTGCATTCAGTTGAGTATATTATATCTTTCCCTTTCTCCCTCTCCCCAGACAATCACCTTGCCTTCTTGAATTTCTTTTTCTTAGGGGTGGTTTTCATCACCACCTCCTGTACAATGTTATGAACGTCTGTCCATAGTTCTTTAAGCACTCTATCTACCAGATCTAACCCCTTGAATCTGTTCATCACCTCCCCTGTATAATCATTGGGGATTTGCATACCTGAATGGCCTAGTGGTTTCCCTTACTTTCTACCCTATAAGTCTGAATTTTAAAGTAAGGAGCTCACGATCTGAGCCACAGTCAGATCCAGGTCTTGTTTTTGCTGACTGTATAGAGCTTCTCCCAAAGAAAGGCAATGCCAAAGAATGCTCAAACTACCGCACGATTGCACTCATCTCACAAGCTAGTAAAGTAATGCTCAAAATTCTCCAAGCCAGGCTTCAGCAATATGTGAACCGTGAACTTCCAGATGTTCAAGCTGATTTTAGGAAAGGCAGAGGAACCAGAAATTAAATTGCCAACATCCACTGGATCATTGAAAAAGCAAGAGAGTTCCAGAAAAACATCTATTTCTGCCTTATTGACTATGCCAAAGCCTTTGACTGTATGGATCACAATAAACTGTGGAAAATTCTTCAAGAGATGGGAATTTCAGACCACTTGACCTGCCTCTTGAGAAACCTACATGCAGGTTTGGAAGCAACAGTTAGAACTGGACATGGAACAACAGACTGTTTCCAAATAGGAAAAGGAGTACGTCAAGGCTGTATATTGTCACCCTGCTTATTTAACCTCTATGCAGAGTACATCATGAGAGATGCTGGGCTGGAAGAAGCACAAGCTGGAATCAAGATTGCTGGGAGAAATATCAATAACCTCAGATATGCAGATGATACCACCCTTATGGCAGAAAGTGAAGAGGAACTAAAAAGCCTCTTGATGAAAGTGAAAGAGGAGAGTGAAAAAGTTGGCTTAAAGCTCAACATTCAGAAAACTAAGATCATGGCATCCGGTCCCATCAGTTCATGGCAAATAGATGGGGAAACAGTGGAAATAGTGTCAGACTTTATTTTTTTGGACTCCAAAATCACTGCAGATGGTGATTGCAGCCATGAAATTAAAATATGCTTACTCCTTGGAAGGAAAGTTATGAGCAACCTAGATAGCATATTAAAAAGCAGAGACATTACTTTGCCAACAAAGGCCCGTCTGGTCAAGGCTATGGTTTTTCCAGTGGTCATGTATGGATGTGAGAGTTGGACTGTGAAGAAAGCTGAGCACTGAAGAGTTGATGCTTTTGAACTGTGGTGTTGGAGAAGACTCTTGAGAGTCCCTTGGACTGCAAGGAGATCCAACTAGTCCATCCTGAAGGAGATCAGTCCTGGGTGTTCATTGGAAGGACTGATGCTGAAGCTGAAACTCCAATACTTTGGCCATCTCATGCGAAGAGTTGACTCATTGGAAAAGACCCTGATGCTGGGAGGGATTGGGGGCAGGAGGAGAAGGGGACGACAGAGGATGAGATGGCTGGGTGGCATCACCGACTCGATGGGCATGAGTTTGAGTAAACTCCGGGAGATGGTGATGGACAGGGAGGCCTGGCATGCTGCGATTCATGGGGTCGCAAAGAGTCGGACACGACTGAGCGACTGAACTGAACTGAACTGATAGAGCTTCTCCATCTTTGACTGCAAAGAATATAATTAATCTGATTTCTGTATTGACCATTTGGTGATGTCCATGTGTAGAGTCATCTCTTGTGTCCTTAGAAAGGGAATTTGCTATGACCAGTAAGTTCTCTTGATAAAACTCTGCTAGCCTTTGCCCTGCTTCATTTTGTACTCCAAGGCGAGAGTTGCCTATTACTCCAGGTATCTCTTGGCTTTCCTAGCACCAATTGCTATAAAGACTGTCTTTTCTCCTTTGTGTATTCGTCCCTCCTTTATTAAAGATTAATTGTCCATAGATGTGTGGGTTTATTTCTGGGCCCTCTGTTCTTTTCCATTGGTGCATATGCCTGTTTCTGTGCCAATACCATGATGTTTTTGATTACTATTGCTTTGTAGTATTGTCTGAAGTCTAGGAGGGTTATGCCTCCTGCTTTGTTCTTTCTGCTCAGGATTGCTTTGGCAGTTATGACTCTTATTGTTCTATATAAATTTTAGGATTATTTGTTCTAGTGAAAAGTATCATAGATAATTTGATAGGAATCACATTAAATCTGTAGATTGCTTTGGGTAGCATGATTATTTCAACAATATTAATTCTTCCAATACAAGAGTATGGGTTATCTTTCCATTTCTATGAATCATCTTCAATTTCCTTTATTAATGTTTTAAGTTCTTAGCATATATCTTTCACCTCCTTGATGAGGAGTTTATTTCTTCAAGTTTATTTCTAAGTAATTTGGAAGGTGTAATTTTTTTTTAATTTAAAAAAATTTAATTGGCAGATACTTGCTTTACGATTTTGTGTAAGACAGGGTGTGCTTTTTTAAAGGAATGCTTGTTTACATTCCCCTTTTGTTATTTCATTGTTAATAAAGAGATGCAACCAATTTCTGTATGTTAATCTTGAATCCTGCTACCTTGCTGAATTCCTTTGTCAGTTTTAATAGATTTTGTGTGAAGTCTGTAGGGTTTTCTGTATGTAATATCATATTGTCTACATATAATGGCACTTTACCTTTTCCATACCCGTTTGAATATCTTTCATTTATTTTTCTCATCTGCTTGCTATGTCTAAGACTTTCAATACTATGTTGATGAGAAGTAGTGAAAACAGGCATCCTTCCCTTGTTCCAGATTATTTGGGGAAGGTTTTCAGCTTTTCATGTTGAGTATTTTATGGGTGTGTGTTTGTCATAGATTTGGTTTCCCTGATGGCTCAGCTGGTAAAGAATCTGCCTGCAATGTGGGAGACCTGGGTTCAATCCCTGGGTTGGGAATCCCCTGGAGAAGGGAATGGCTACCCACTCCAGTATTCTCGCCTGGAGAGTTTCACGAACTGTATAGTCCATAGGGTTGCAAAGAGTTGGACATGACTGAGTGACTTTCGCTTCATTTTTGTCATAGATAGCTTTTATTATGTTGAGATATGTTCCCTCTATACCTACTTTGGTAAGAGTTTTTATCACAAATGGATGTTGAATTTTATTGAATGTTTTCTGTATCTGTTGAGATAGTTGTGTAAAAGGTTTTGCCTTTTCTTTCGTTAATGTGGTATATCACATTGACTAATCTGCATACATTGAACCATCCCTGTGAACTTGGGATTAGTCTCACTTGGTTGTGGTATATGATCTTTTTTATGTGTTGTTGGATTTGAGTTTGCTAATATTTTGTTGAGAATTTTAAAATCTGTATTCATCGAAGTTATTGGTCTCTAATTTTATCTTTTTGGTAATATCCTTGTCTGGTTTTGGTTTTGGGGTGATGGTGGCTTCATAGGATTTCTTTGAGAGTATTCCTTCCTCTTCAGCCTTTTGAAAGAATTTGAGAAGGATAGTTGTAAGTTCTTCATTGTATGAATGATAGAATTCACCTGTGAAGCTATCAGGCCCTGGACTTTTGTTTGTAGGCAGTTTTTGTTTTTTTTTTTTTAATTACAGATTCTGTTTCTTCTAGTGTTTGTTGTTTTCAAGTTATTTAGTTCTTCTTGATTCAGTTTTGGTGGGCTGTATGTTTTTAGAAAATAGTCCATTTCTTCTAGGTTGAAAATCTGTTGTCAAATAATTGTTCATAGTATTCTATTATGGTTCTTGTATTTCTGTTGTTAATCTGTTGTGATTTCTCCTCTTTCATTTAATATTTTGTTTAATTGGGACTTTTTACTTTTTGGTGAGCTTGGCCAGAGGTTTGTCAGTTTTGTCTACCCTTTCAAAGAACCAGCTCTTGGTTTTATTTTTTCCTATTGTTTTTAATCTCTGGGTTTTTTTTTTTTTTTTTTTTTAATTTCCTCTCTGATCTTTATTATCTCCTTCCTTCTGCTGGCATAAGATTTTCTTTGTTCTTCCTTTTCTAATTCTTTTAGGTGGTGGGTTAGGTTATTTATTTGAGATTTTTCTTTTTTTAAAGAAAAGAAGGGACTGTATCACTATGAACTTCCCTCTAAGAACTGTTTTTGCTGCATCTCATAGATCTTTTATGATTGTATTTTCGTTGTCGTTTACCTCAAGGTATGTTAAAATTTCTTCTTTGATTTTGTCATTGACTCATTGATTTTTTTAGTAACATGTTTAGTCTCCATATATTTTTTTTCTCATTTCTTTTTCTGTGGTTGATTTCTAGTTTTATGCTATTGTGGTTGGAAAAGATGTTTGGAATAATTTCCATACTCTTACAATTTTTGAGTCTTATTTCGTGGACTGGTACATGCACTTGAAAAGAATATATGTTCTACTTCTCTTGGATGTAATGTCTTGAAAATATCAAGTATAACTGTTCTATTATGTCATTTAGGATCTCTATTGCTTTATTGATTTTCTGTCTCAAAGATCTGTTCATTGATGTAAGTGGGGTTTTAAAGTCTCTTACTATTAAGTTATTCCTATTAATTTCTCCCTTTATGTCATTTAGTATTTGTTTTATATATTTGGGTGTTCCTGAATGGGGTGTAATTATGCTGACGAGTGTAATATCTTCTCCTTGTATTGATCCTTTTTTCGTTATATAGTGCCCTTATCTTTCTTTAGAGCCTTTGTTTTAGTTTATTTTGTTTGAGTATTGCAAGCCCCGCTTTCTTATTTGTTTGCATGAAATATCTTTTCCCACCCTTTCACTTGCCATCAACATGTGTCCTTTTCCCTAAAGTGGGTCTCTTCTAGGCAGCATATTGGAGGCTCTTGCTCTTTTTCTTTTTTAAATTTAATCTGCCATTCAGTGTTTTTTGATTGGAGCATTTGGTTCATTGACATTTAAGGTAATCGTTGATAGAGATGTATTTACTGTCATTTTAAACCTTGTTTCTCTGTTGATTTTACATTTCTTCTTTTGTCCTTTTCTTTTTCCTTTTGTAGTTTGATTTTCTTTTGTATTATGTTTATGTTCTTTTTGATTTATATGAATATGTTGTATGTTTTTAATTTGTGGTTACCCTCTTTTTCAGATATGTTTACCCATTCCTATATCTACTCGCCTTAGGCTAGTAGTCATATAGACTCAAACACATTCTAGAAAAAAAAAAACAAAACTACATTTTCTTATTCTCCTCTCCGCTTCATTTCTTATTTTGATATCCTCTTTTACATCTTCATGTCCAACCTGTTGCTGCCCATTGTGGTTATCATTGCTTTCACTTCTGTGTACTGGCTTATTTAAGTGATTTACTTTCCAATTGTGTTTTTCTCTTTTCTATACAGATTCTTTCTTCTTTTCTGTTTAGGGAAGACCTTTCAGTATTTCCTTTAGGATAGGTTTGGTATTACTTTATTCTTTTAGTTTCTGAATTTCTGAGAAATTCTTTCTCTTTCTCTACTCTGAATCATAATCTTGCTGGTTAGAATATCCTAGTTTGCAGGTTTTCCTCTTTCAGGACATTGAATATATCTTACTACTCCCTTCTGGTCTGGAACCATTTCTGTAGATAAATCAGCTTATAGCCTTATAGGGTTCCTTTGTAATTAAACTCTTTTTCTCTTGCTGCCTTTAGAATCCTCTTTTTTAAAACTTATTTATTTTCTTGTTTTTTTATTGGAGTACAATGACTGTACAATATTGTGTTGGTCTCTGCCACACATCAACATGAATCAGCCATAGGTATACATATGTGTCATCTCTCTTGAACCTTCTTCTACCTCCCACCCATCCCAACCCTCTAGGTTAGAATCTTCTCTTATTTTTAACTTTTGATATTTTTATTATAATATGTGTTGGTGTAGGTCTGTTTGGGACCCTCTGTGCTTCCTGTACCTGGATATCTATTTCCTTCTTAAGGTTTAGAAAGTTTTTAGCCGTAATTTCTTCAAATACATTTTCAGTCTCCTTTCCTCTCTCTTCTGAAATCACTGTTATCCATAGATTGGCATGCTTTTTATTATCCCATAGATCTCTTATATTGTTTTCATTTCTTTCATTTGGTTTTCTGTCTACTATTCTGATTGAATGATTTCCATTATTCTATCTTTCAGGACCCTTATTCGTTCTTTTGCATTATTCATTCTGCTATTCAATGCCTTTAGCTCAACTTTTATCTCAGCCGAAATTTTTCCTGTGTGTTTTTTTTTTTTTTTCTAGTTTGTTTTTATAGTAATCTGCATTTTTGTTGATAGACTTTGTTAGTCCCTACAGTATTTTCATTATCTCCTTTTTGAGTTCATCGTCTTTTAAATTGAAGAAGTCTGTTTCGTTTGTTCTTTCAGGGGAATTCTCTCGACCTTTTAATTAGGCATAGTTTCTCTGCTTCTTCATTTTACTTATATTTCTCTTGCTGTATGAGTTTAGGAGGAACGATTTTCTACTGCGGTCCTAGAGGGCTATTTTTATGTGGGAGTATCCTTGTGTAGCCCTAGCCTGTGTGGGTTTAATATTTTTCGGTGTGAGGACTGTTTTCAGTGTACTTGCCTGCCAATTCTTTCCTTGGTGTATGCTGGACATATTATCCCCTTGGTAGGAGGTGTGACTGGTGTGGTGATCAGAGCCTGCCCTGGTTATTGAGTGGGTCCTTCTCTTTGCTCTGTGACTGCCAGTGCCCTGTCAGGGCCTGGATCTGTTCCCTCGCTGTTGGAGTGGAAGCCCACAGATCTGTTTCTGAGCTGCCTTTCTGAGCTGCAGTGCCAGGCAGTTGGGAATAGAGCACTCCCACTGGGAGAGGAGCCAGGGTGTTTCTCTGCTTGAGCTGTTCACTGGTGAGCGTGCTCTGTTGTGCCACCTGCCACTCCTTGCTCTGATACACAACGTGCACCGTTGTTGGCCCCATCTGTTGGCCCCAGCTCAACCTTAGAAAGCCAGCAGTTGGCCCTGGGGTCCCTCAGTTGTTGTTTTCACAAGTCTACCAGCACGGATCCACTGAAGTCATGTCCTGGGACTGTAGTAGTTGTGCACCTGGACCCACTGTGGGAGCTCTTGAGGCAGTTCAGACTCTGGCCCAGCCCAGCCCCCATGCACATGCCCTGCGGCAGCCCCCGCTGTCCTCTTGGATGTCTTACAGGTGTTGAGTCTACAGAGCTGGTGATGGAAGTGGAAATTTGCAGCCTGTGCAACCCCAGGGAATTTTAGCCCTGCTTTCTAAGTCATGTGGCTCCTGGGGCTCCCCTGTGGTTTCAGCCCCGCCTCTGTGAGTGGGCAACACATTGGCATCTGCTCCCTGAGCTGGCTGAGGTGGCAGCTGGGGTGTGAGGGCCCACGGAGGCAGGAGTGCCCCCCAGTGGTGGCTGAGGCAAGTTCTCGGGTAGTCCACGCTGTGGGCCTGGTGCTTGGGAAAAGAGGCCATAATAGCAACCCCGCCCCTCCCTTCACACACCGCTTAACAATGGTGCTTTGCCTCTGTGGTGGTTCTGGGTTTCTTCTGTGAACACCCCTAGTTGTGGCCTACACACTTCAGCCCCTTTTGGCTGTTTCTGCACAGCCAATAGTGGTTCTCTCCCTTGTCTGTCCTCTAAATCCTGAGTTCCAGCACCCAGCCCTGGCCTGTACCCATGGACACGCCTGTCTCAAGCTGGGGCTTGCAGGGTGGTGGCAGGGACCATTTGTACTGGTTTCTCTCTGTTCTGCCCACCACAAACCAGTTGTTGCTCTCTCCGCTGAAACTTCCTGTCTATATCGACCATTCTCTCTGCCAATGAGAGGGATTCTCGTGGTACAGGAACTTTTCCACTTCTTCAGTTGTCTCCCAGGGATGCAGGTCCTATCCTCCTTCTTGTTTCTTTTTTCCTTTCATCCTACCTGACTGTGTGGAGATCTTTCATTTCCTTTCAAATATTTGAGGTCTTCTGCTAGTTTCAGTAGGTGTTCTGTGAGAACTGTTCCATTTGTAAATATATTGTTGATGTGTTTGTGGGAGGAGGTGAGTTCCATGTCCTTGTACCCTGCCATGTTTTCATGCAAAATGTTAGATGTTGCAAGTGATAGAAAGCTGAGATGTCACCAGACTTCTAAAAAGGAGTTATGTGAGCTCTTGGTGTTTACTTTCTTTGAAGGTTTTCTTTTTTAAAAAACATCTTAAATATGAGGCAAAATTTGATCTAAGATTCTTTCATAATCACCTGATAGTGAGGTTGAGGAAAGTAATTATCCCTTGAAAGTTGAAAGTGAAAGAAAGTGAAGTCGCGCAGTCATGTCCAACTCTTTGTGACCCCATTAACTGTAGCCTACCAGGCTCCTCAGTGCATGGAATTTTCCAGGCAAGAGTACTGGAGTGAGTTGCCATTTCCTTCTCCAGGGGATCTTTCCAACCCAAGGATCGAACCCGGGTCTCCCGCATTGCGGGCAGACACTTTACCATCTGAGCCACCAGGGAAGCCCTATTATCCCTTCAGATCAGTTCAGTTCAGTCACTCAGTCGTGTCCGATTCTTTGCAACCCCATGAATCGCAGCACGCCAGGCCTCCCTGTCCATCACCAACTCCCGGAGTTTGCTCAAACTCATGTCCATCAAGTCGGTGATGCCACCCAGCCATCTCATCCTCTGTTGTCCCCTTCTCCTCCTGCCCCCATTCCCTCCCAGCATCAGGGTCTTTTCCAATGAGTCAACTCTTCGCATGAGATGGCCAAAGTATTGGAGTTTCAGCTTCAGCATCAGTCCTTCCAATGAATACCCAGGACTGATCTCCTTCAGGATGGACTAGTTGGATCTCCTTGCAGTCCAAGGGACTCTCAAGAGTCTTCTCCAACACCACAGTTCAAAAGCATCAACTCTTCAGTGCTCAGCTTTCTTCACAGTCCAACTCTCACATCCATACATGACCACTGGAAAAACCATAGCCTTGACCAGACGGGCCTTTGTTGGCAAAGTAATGTCTCTGCTTTTTAATATGCTATCTAGGTTGCTCATAACTTTCCTTCCAAGGAGTAAGCGCCTTTTTGAAATAGCTCAACTGGAATTCCATCACCTCCACTAGCTTTGTTTGTAGTGATGCTTTCTAAGGCCCACCTGACGTCACATTCCAGGATGTCTGGCTCTAGGTGAGTGATCACACCATCATGATTATCTGGGTCATGCAGATCTTTTTTGTACAGTCCTTTTGTGTATTCTTGCCACCTCTTCTTAATATCTTCTGCTTCTGTTAGGTCCATACCATTTCTATCCTTTATCAAACCCATCATTCCCTGAAATGCTCCCTTGGTATCTCTAATTTTCTTGAAGAGATCTCTAGTCTTTCCCAGTCTGTTGTCTTCCTGTATTTCTTTGCATTGATCACTGAGGAAGGCTTTCTTATCTCTCCTTGATATTCTTTGGAACTCTGCATTCAAATGGGAATATCTTTCCTTTTCTCCTTTGCTTTTCGCTTCTCTTCTTCTCATAGCTATTTGTAAGGCCTCCTCAGACAAACATTTTGCCTTTTTGCATTTCTTTTCCATGGGGATGGTCTTGATCCCTGTCTCCTATACAATGTCATGAACCTCCATCCATATTTCATCAGGCACTCTGTCTATCAGATCTAGTCCCTTAAACCTATTTCTCACTTCTACTGTATAGTCATAAGGGATTTGATTTAGGTCATACCTGAATGGTCTAGTGGTTTTCCCTACCACTTTTTTTTTTTTTCAAATACTTTTTTTTTTCTCTTTTTTTTTTTTATTAGTTGGAGGCTAATTACTTCACAACATTTCAGTGGGTTTTGTCATACATTGATATGAATCAGCCATAGATTTACACATATTCCCCATCCCGATCCCCCCTCCCACCTCCCTCTCCACCCGATTCCTCTGGGTTTTCCCAGTGCACCAGGCCCGAGCACTTGTCTCATGCATCCCACCTGGGCTGGTGATCTGTTTCACTATAGATAATATACATGCTGTTCTTTTGAAACATCCCACCCTCGCCTTCTCCCACAGAGTTCAAAAGTCTGTTCTGTATTTCTGTGTCTCTTTTTCTGTTTTGCATATAGGGTTATCGTTACCATCTTTCTAGATTCCATATATATGTGTTAGTATGCTGTAATGTTCTTTATCTTTCTGGCTTACTTCACTCTGTATAATGGGCTCCAGTTTCATCCATCTCATTAGGACTGATTCAAATGAATTCTTTTTAATGGCTGAGTAATATTCCATGGCATATGTGTACCACAGCTTCCTTATCCATTCGTCTGCTGATGGGCATCTAGGTTGCTTCCATGTCCTGGCTATTATAAACATGCTGCGATGAACATTGGGGTGCACGTGTCTCTTTCAGATCTGGTTTCCTCAGTGTGTATGCCCAGAAGTGGGATTGCTGGGTCATATGGCAGTTCTATTTCCAGTTTTTTAAGAAATCTCCACACTGTTTTCCATAGCGGCTGTACTAGTTTGCATTCCCACCAACAGTGTAAGAGGGTTCCCTTTTCTCCACACCCTCTCCAGCATTTATTGCTTGCAGACTTTGGGATAGCAGCCATCCTGACTGGCGTGTAATGGTACCTCGTTGTGGTTTTGATTTGCATTTCTCTGATAATGAGTGATGTTGAGCATCTTTTCATGTGTTTGTTAGCCATCTGTATGTCTTCTTTGGAGAAATGTCTGTTTAGTTCTTTGGCGCATTTTTTGATTGGGTCATTTATTTTTCTGGAATTGAGCAGCAGGAGCTGCTTGTATATTTTTGAGATTAATCCTTTGTCTGTTTCTTCATTTGCTATTATTTTCTCCCAATCTGAGGGTTGTCTTTTCACCTTACTTATAGTTTCCTTGTAGTGCAAAAGCTTTTAAGTTTCATTAGGTCCCATTTGTTTATTTTTGCTTTTATTTCCAATATTCTGGGAGGTGGGTCATAGAGGATCCTGCTGTGATTTATGTCAGAGAGTGTTTTGCCTATGTTCTCCTCTAGGAGTTTTATAGTTTCTGGTCTTACATTTAGATTTTTAATCCATTTTGAGTTTATTTTTGTGTATGGTGTTAGAAAGTGTTCTAGTTTCATTCTTTTACAAGTAGTTGACCAGCTTTCCCACCACCACTTGTTAAAGAGGTTGTCTTTTTTCCATTGTATATCCTTGCCTCCTTTGTCAAAGATAAGGTGTCCATAGGTTCGTGGATTTATCTCTGGGCTTTCTATTCTGTTCCATTGATCTATATTTCTGTCTTTGTGCCAGTACCATACTGTCTTGATGACTGTGGCTTTGTAGTATAGTCTGAAGTCAGGCAGGTTGATTCCTCCAGTTCCATTCTTCTTTCTCAAGATTACTTTGGCTATTTGAGGTTTTTTGTATTTCCATACAAATTGTGAAATTATTTGTTCTAGTTCTGTGAAAAATACCGTTGGTAGCTTGATAGGGATTGCATTGAATCTATAGACTGCTTTGGGTAGAATAGCCATTTTGACAATATTGATTCTTCCAATCCATGAGCATGGTATGTTTCTCCATCTGTTTGTGTCCTCTTTGATTTCTTTCATCAGTGTTTTATAGTTTTCTATGTATAGGTCTTTTGTTTCTTTAGGTAGATATACTCCTAAGTATTTTATTCTTTTTGTTGCAATGGTGAATGGTATCGTTTCCTTAATTTCTCTTTCTGTTTTCTCATTGTTAGTATATAGGAATGCAAGGGATTTCTGTGTGTTAATTTTATATCCTGCAACTTTATTATATTCGTTGATTAGCTCTATTAATTTTCTGGAAGAGTCTTTAGGGTTTTCTATGTAGAGGATCATGTCATCTGCAAACAGCGAGAGTTTCACTTCTTCTTTTCCTATCTGGATTCCTTTTACTTCTTTTTCTGCTCTGATTGCTGTGGCCAAAAGTTCCAACACTATGTTGAATAGTAGTGGTGAGAGTGGGCACCCTTGTCTTGTTCCTCATTTCAGGGGAAATGCTTTCAATTTTTCACCTTTGAGGGTGATACTTGCTGTGGGTTTGTCATATATAGCTTTTATTATGTTGAGGTATGTTCCTTCTATTCCTGCTTTCTGGAGAGTTTTAATCATGAATGGGTGTTGGATTTTGTCAAAGGCTTTCTCTGCATCTATTGAGATAATCATATGGTTTTTCTCTTTCAATTTGTTAATGTGGTGTATTACATTGATTGATTTGCAGATATTAAAGAATCCTTGCATTCCTGGGATAAAGCCCACTTGGTCATGGTGTATGATTTTTTTAAATATGTTGTTGGATTCTGTTTGCTAGAATTTTGTTAAGGATTTTTGCATCTATGTTCATCAGTGATATTGGCCTATAGTTTTCTTTTTTTGTGGCATCTTTGTCTGGTTTTGGAATTAGGGTGATGGTGGCCTCATAGAATGAGTTTGGAAGTTTACCTTCCTCTGCAATTTTCTGGAAGAGTTTGAGTAAGAAAGGTGTTAGCTCTTCTCTCAATTTTTGGTAGAATTCAGCTGTGAAGCCATCTGGTCCTGGTCTTTTGTTTGCTGGAAGATTTTTGATTACAGTTTAGATTTCCTTGCTTGTGATGGGTCTGTTAAGATCTTCTATTTCTTACTGGTTCAGTTTTGGAAGGTTATACTTTTCTAAGAATTTGTCCATTTCATCCAAGTTGTCCATTTTATTGGCATAGAGCTGCTGGTAGTAGTCTCTTATGATCCTTTGTATTTCAGTGTTGTCTGTTGTGATCTCTCCATTTTCATTTCTAATTTTGTTAATTTGGTTCTTCTCCCTTTGCTTCTTAATGAGTCTTGCTAATGGTTTGTCAATTTTTTCAAAAAACCAGCTTTTAGCTTTGTTGATTTTTGCTATGGTCTCTTTAGTTTCTTTTGCATTTATTTCTGCCCTGATTTTTAAGATTTCTTTCCTTCTGCTAACCCTGGGGTTCTTCATTTCTTCCTTCTCTAATTGCTTTAGGTGTAGAGTTAGGTTATTTATTTGGCTTTTTTCTTGTTTCTTGACGTAAGCCTGTAATGCTATGAACCTTCCCCTTAGCACTGCTTTTACAGTATCCCATAGGTTTTGGGTTGTTTTGTTTTCATTTTCATTCATTTCTATGCATATTTTGATTTCTTTTTTTATTTCTTCTGTGATTTGTTGGTTATTCAGAAGCGTGTTATTTAGCCTCCATATGTTTGAATTTTTAACAATTTTTTTCCTGTGATTGAGATCTAATCTTACTGCACTGTGGTCAGAAAAGATGACTGGAATGATTTCAATTTTTTTGAATTTTCCAAGACCAGATTTATGGCCCAGGATGTGATCTATTCTGCAGAAGGTTCCGTGTGCACTTGAGAAAAAGGTGAAGTTGATTGTTTTGGGGTGAAATGTCCTATACATATCAATTAGGTCTAGCTTGTCCATTGTGTCATTCAATGTTTGTGTTTCCTTGTTAATTTTCTGTTTAGTTGATCTATCCATAGTTGTGAATGGGGTATTAAAGTCTCCCACTATTATTGTGGTACTATTAATTTCCTCTTTCATACTCATTAGTGTTTGCCGTACATATTGCGGTGCTCCTATGTTGGGTGCATATATATTTATAATTGTTATATCTTCTTCTTGCATTAATCCTTTGATCATTATGTAGTGTCCTTCTTTGTCTCTTTTCACATCCTTTATTTGAAAGTCTAGTTTATCTGATATGAGTATTGCGACTCCTGCTTTCTTTTGGTCTCCATTTGCGTGAAATATTTTTTTCCAGCCCTTCACTTTTAGTCTGTATGTGTCTCTTGTTTTGAGGTGGGTCTCTTGTAGACAGCATATATAGGGGTCTTGTTTTTGTATCCATTCAGCCAATCTTTGTCTTTTGGTTGGGGCATTCAACCCATTTACATTTAAGGTAATTATTGATAGGTGTGGTCCCATTGCCATTTACTTTGTTGTTTTGGGTTCACGTTTATACAACCTTTCTGCATTTCCTATCTAGAGAAGATCCTTTAGCATTTGTTGAAGAGCTGGTTTGGTGGTGCTGAATTCTCTCAGCTTTTGCTTGTCTGTAAAGCTTTTGAATTCTCCTTCATATCTGAATGAGATCCTTGCTGGGTACAGTAATCTAGGTTGTAGGTTATTCTCTTTCATTACTTTCAGTATGTCCTGCCATTCCCTTCTGGCCTGGAGGGTTTCTATTGATAGATCAGCTGGTTATCCTTATGGGAATCCTTTTGTGTGTTATTTGTTGTTTCTCCCTTGCTGCTTTTAATATTTGTTCTTTGTGTTTGATCTTTGTTAATTTGATTAATATGTGTCTTGGGGTGTTTCGCCTTGGGTTTATGCTGTATGGGACTCTCTGGGTTTCTTGGACTTGGGTGGCTATTTCCTTCCCCATTTTAGGGAAGTTTTCAGCTATTATCTCCTCGAGTATTTTCTCATGGCCTTTCTTTTTGTCTTCTTCTTCTGGGATTCCTATGATTTGAATGTTGGGGCATTTCACATTGTCCCAGAGGACCCTGAGGTTGTCCTCATTTCTTTTGATCCTTTTTTCTTTTTTCCTCTCTGCTTCATTTATTTGCACCATTTTATCTTCTACCTCACTTATCCTATCTTCTGTCTCCATTATTCTACTCTTGGTTCCCTCCAGAGTGTTTTTGATCTCATTCATTGCATTATTCATTTTTAATTGACTCATTTTTATTTCTTCTAGGTCTTTATTAAACATTTCTAGCATCTTTTCAATCTTTGTCTCCAGGCTATTTATCTGTAACTTCATTTTGTTTTCAAGATTTTGGATCATTTTTATTATCATTATTCTAAATTCTTTTTCAGGTAGATTCCCTATCTCCTCCTCTTTTGTTTGACTTGGTGGGCATTTTTCATGTTCCTTTACCTGTTGGGTATTTCTCTGCCTTTTCATCTTGTTTAGATTGCTGTGTCCGGAGTGGGCTTTCTGTATTCTGGAGGTCTGTGGTTCCTTTTTATTGTGGAGGTTTTACCCAGTGGGAGGGGTTAGATGATTGGCTTGTCAAGGTTTCCTGGTTAGGAAAGTTTGCGTCGGTGTTCTGGTGCGTGGAACTTGATTTCTTCTCTCTAGAGCAATGGAGTGCTCAGTAATGAGTTTTGAGATGGGTCTATGTGTTAGGTGTCACCTTGGGCAGCCTGTATGTTGACGTTTAGGGCTATGTTCCTGCGTTGCTGGAGAATTTGCTTGGTATGTCTTGCTCTACAACTTATTGGCTCTTGGGTGGTGGTTGGTTTCAGTGTAGGTATGGGGGCTTTTGGACTGTCACTTAATACTTAAAGTTCCATGTAGTCAGGAGTTTTCTGGTGTTCTCCGGTTTTGGGCTTAAGTCTCCTGCCTCTGGATTTTAGTTTTATTCTTCCTGTAGTCTCAGGTCTTCTCCAACTATACAGCACTGATAATAAAACTTCTCTGTTAATGGCGAAAAGATTCTCCGCCGTTAGGGACACCCAGAGAGGTTCACAGAGTTACATGAAGAAGAGGAGAGGGAGGAGGGAGATAGTGATGAGCAGGAGGAGAAAAAGGGGGACTCAAGAGGAGAGAGACAGATCTATGCAGTTGTCTGTTCCCAGAGTGTTCTCCGTAGCCCAGACACCCACCAAGAATCACAGAATTGGATTGGGAAGAGAAGGGGAAAGGAAGAAATAGAGGTGTTCTGAGGTAGAAAACAGAGAGTCAAGATTGGGAGAGAATAATCAACACACTCCTGAATAAAAATGGGAACTGAATATTGGATTCTTAAATGTTCCCAATTTATATCATATATTGAAAAACAAAAATTAAAAATCTAGAGTAGAGATTAGACTCTTAAAAATACTATATTAAAAACAAAAACAAAAACACACACAGAAAAATTTTAAAAATATATATGAAGTTCAGTTTAAAAAATAGGGCTTCTCTTCTTTTTTTTTTTGGTAAGGTTATAGTGTATTGAAAATGAAAATTAAGGAGTAGTAGAGGAGTACTAGAGGACTTTAAAAGAAATATGAGAAAAAGAAAAAAGAAGAGAAAAAGGAGAAAAAAAGAAAAAAAAATAAAGAATTTTCCCTAATTAAAAAAATGATAAAAATCTATGAAAATGAAAGTCAAGGAGTAATGGGGGAGTAATAGGGAATTTTAAAGGAAAATAAAAGAGAAAAAATAAAAAATAATTTTTTTTTTCTTATTTAAAAAAAAAAAAAGAGTAAAAATATATCTAGGAATTTCTCTGGAGCTGTTGTGGTCAGTGTCGGTTCGGCTCAGTTTCAGATATCTCCTCGTTCCAGCTTATACTTCTCGATATCTACAGGCCTCTTCCGGTGTAATCGGTGTTTTCTACAGGGATTTTAATCTGTTGCACCGCTCTCTTCTGAAGCGGTTCCCTTTGTTTATTTGGCTTCTGTTTACCGGTCTCTTCATAGCCTTATTTCCGCCCTGACACAGGCGGGCGGAGGTGGACTCTTATTCAGGTAGCTAGTTCCGTCGCGCTGCTGGGAGGGGCTGGCGCTGCCGGGAGGGGCTGACGCTGCTTTCTCCGTCTGCGCTGCTCAGGCTCCCGGCTGTTCTATATGGAGCGCGCCCCGTGCTGCGCGCAGCTCCAGCCCTCGGGTGTTCCACAAAAGCGCGGAACAAAAGGCTGAGTCCGCTCTTGTGCCTTCCCCGTCAGAGTGGTCCAGGCAGCCAGGGACTTGACAGGCGCACTCTCCCCAGGTGCGGCGCGCCCACTACCTTCCGCGGTCCCAATCTCGGTTTCCGCTGGCACCAGTCGGGTGCGTGCGCCTTCTGCCCTCTGCGTCCCCAGCCCCAGTCCCTGCCCGCGCCGGTCGGGTGCCTGCGCCCTGTGTCTCTCCGCGACCTGCTCCCGCCTCCGGCGGGTCTGGGCCGGTCCGCAGTCTGCGAGCTCTTCTCTGGACTTTCTCGGTCCCTTAGTTCTGCGAACGGCCGGCAGAGTGTTCTGGCCGGTTAATTTTCTCTCTCTTCCCTGCTCTCCCACAGTTCAAGTTGGCAACTCACAAAAGCTCCCTCCGATTGTCCTCAGGGCACTCAGGCCCGGACCCTACCCCAAGCAATGCCGCCCGCTCCTCTCCATGCCGCCCCCACTTGCTGGTGGCGGATGCGGGTGTCTGGGGTACTTTTCTGCTGAGAGTTGCTTTTAGGCGTGTAATCTGTGGGTTTTATTTATTGTTTCCCTCCCAGTCAGGTTGCCCTCCTAGATTCAAACACTTCCCCCAGGCCCGCCAGTGCGAGGGTTTCCCGGTGTCTGGAAACGTCCTCTAAAGACTCCCTTCCTGGGAATGGATCTCCGTCCTTAGCTCTTTTGTCTCACTTTTTATCTTTTATATTTTGTCCTACCTCCTTTCGAAGACAATGGGCTGCTTTTCTGGACACCTGATGACCTCAGCTAGCGATCAGAAGTTGTTTTGTGAAGTTTGCTCTGCGTTCAGATATTCTTTTGATGAATTTGTAGGAGAGAAAGTGGTCTCCCTGTCCTACTCCTCCGCCATCTTGGCTCCTCCCTCTTCCCTACCACCTTTAATTGTAGGTGGCTATCGGTATTTACCAAAAAACCTAAGAGTTGTGCATGACTGATTTATAACAGGCTCCAAAGTAGTTAATGGTCTTTATAAAAATGATTATTAAAATGTACTAGATGTATAAATAGAAAAAAGATGAAAAACTATGAAATCACTCAAGTAACTTTTTTCTGTCCACAATATTCATCTTGAGAAACATTACAAAACTTCAATCACAGGCTTAAGTCACAGAGTCAGGTAGGTTATAATTGAAAGAAACTTTCAGTGTCATTCAGGATAGTCCTTTAATTTGTTATTGTCTTTCCCTAGACCTTTGATTTAATTGTTCCAAGGATTAATCAAGATCCTCTCTGAAATCTGTCTCAAGTTCTGATCAATCCTTTGTTCTTTCTGTTGAACCATAAGGTTTAATTATTAAAAATTTTATCTGTGAAAATAAAATTTCATCTGTTTACCCACAGACTTTTGTTTGCTCATCTGAATTTGTCTAGAATTTTAAGATCACACTTTCTAATGTTTTGACAGTATAATAGGTTCTCCGTGGTATTTAATTTTCATCAGTTCATTTGACCTTTTTTTTTTTTTTTTTTAGTTCATTTGATCTTTATAAAATGCTATGAATTAGGTATTATCTCCCACTATTCAGATAAGGAACTTGGAGTCAGAAATGTAAGTAATTTCCCCAACATCATTCTTGGTAAATGAAGGAGTTGTTACTCAAACCCAAGTCTATATACAGAGCCAAAACTCTTGATATGATAAACTATATGATACAATAAAATATAATACTGTTTCTCAATCTGTTAGGTGGGGTACTATATGAGATTTAACACAGTACCTGTCATAACTATATTTAGATCAATAAATATCTAATTTAGTAGGTAAATAATCTTTTCTTTTTTCCTTTGCCTTTTTAAATGGATACTTTTTAGCTTTTCAAGTTTAAACTAATTGGCCATGAAAATTTTGCAAAATACTAAAGACTTCTCGTCTGCAAAGGAAAAGATGGAAGTTGGGAAGAAAAGACCAAAGAAAGGGTGGCCGAACTCCAGAGCCCAAAAAACTGGGGGTCCATTAGGAAACATGGTTGGAAAGAGAAGCCAGTGTTTAGAGGGAAGAGCCATGGCAAGGGGCCTCATTTGGATGCTTAGGAACATGGATGACCAGGGTGTTTACAGGCTGATGGTTCACACTTTCCACTTGCCAGTTCTTTTTCTTTGGTCTTTGCCCTACTATTATCAATCTAATCAATTCCATGAACTCCGGGACCTCTAAAATCCCAAATGAAAGACATTGTTATCTATGGTGGTGGTGGTGGTGAGGATAAGAAGCCATTACATACTTTCTTAAGAGGATTTTAAACTGAACTTGGCCTCTTGGTTAGTCTAGTCCACCATCATAGCATCATATTTTTATCAGTTCTTGTGAAATAGTTACTATTGTTCTACTATACAGTAGTACTAGGTATTGGAGGTAAAAAGAAATGAGTAAAGTATGAATGATCTTTGCCTACAGGAAACAGAGTGCCTTCTGTTTGTGAAGTGAAGTGAGGTCACTCAGTCATGTCCGACTCTCTGCAACCTCATTTGGTACAATATTTTATTTTCATTCAGAGTTCCTGGACTCAGCTAGGATTAGCTGGATAAAGTATCTCTTCACCAAAACTTCAATCTTCAGCCTGTGTTTCTTTTTCATTATCTACTTTTTTAGCTCTTGTGTATTTTCTTCTTGGATTTTTTGCTCCTTCCTCACTTTCTGTACCAGCATGGTGTCTTTCACTGTTCCCCTCCCTGCACCCCGCACCTGGGGCATCACTTGATGTTGAGGGACCCATGTCCTTTACCCTATCTGACAGCTTCCTTCTAACTAAATGTAGGGATTCTGGTGTCAGCCCTCAGTGTTCAATTGAAAAGAATAAAAGAAAAACAGCTAATCTGAGGTTACTTGAGGTTACTTGATAAATTATAGAAGCAAAGATTTCTGGAGCTAGAAGTTCCTTTCATTCCAAATCAAAAGCCTAGGCTAAGGAAAGTTAGGTGTCACCAGGCTGATGATACAGCTTACTCAAGGGGGTAGAACAGGAAATTTTTTACTTCAGTTCATGTGCTCTCTTTACTAAAGCACTGCTGCTGCTAAGCCGCTTCAGTCGTGTCCGACTCTGTGCGACCCCATAGACGGCAGCCCACCAGGCTCCCCTGTCCCTGGGATTCTCCAGGCAAGAACACTGGAGTGGGTTGCCATTTCCTTCTTCAATGCATGAAAGTGAAAAGTGAAAGTGAGGTTGCTCAGTCCTGTCCCACTCTTAGCGACCCCATGGACTGCAGCCTACCAGGTTCGTCTGTCGATGTGATTTTCCAGGCAAGAGTACTGGAGTGGGGTGCCATTGCCTTCTCCATTACTAAAGCACAAAATGCCACAGTATATATCGCATCTAAGACAGTTTAGAAATGAGAAAGAGTGGAGCAGGCAAAGCTTGCCTCACCTCTCAAATGATACCATACAACTTATGCTACATCTTATGCTAGTTCCTATTTCATTATGTGGCCAGTTTGAACGTTCCAGGGTAAAATGAATAAATTGTCTGAAAGATCTAAATAACAAACTGATTTGACAAGACCAACTCAAGCTGCTTTTGCTTTTAAGAAATATTTTAGCTAAAATATTATTACATCTTGACTTAAACACTCCTTGAGGGATTTATCTGGCAGAGAATAGAACATGGATTGTAAATGGCCCCTTGGCATAGAGGCCCAGAAACCAAATGAATTTAAAGAAGAAAATTCCCCAAACCAGTGGCAGTTTGTGTGTTGTTTTCCAGGTCAGAGGGCTAAGTGTATACACCAGAACTTTCCAGATTAAAAGGGCAGATATATGTTTCAAACAGCTTGTCACCCCCTCTCTCTTTTTTTTTTTTTTCTGGGATTTTTGTTAGATTGTGTTATATCTATAGATTTGAGACAAATTGACTCAATGTTGTGTTCCTAGCCACTAAAATGCTGTGTCTCTACATTTATTTAGCAATATTTTGTATTATTCAGCATATAGGATTTATACGTGTTACATTTATTTCTGTATTTTATTATATAGTGTATAATCAATATATATTTATATATAATAAATATTATATAATTAATATTAGCATATAAAATACTATTTTATATATTCGATGCTACAGTAAATTACATTGTTTTCTATTTGCTTATTTGTAGAGTATAAAAATACAATTGATTTTTGTATACTGACCTTATATCTTGGAACTTACTAAATTCACTTATTAGTTAGTTCCAGAGGCTCTTTTTTAGATTCTTTAGGACTTCCTACATATATGATCATGTCATCTGCAAATAATGATAGTTTAACTTCTTCCATCTCAATATGTAGGGCTTTGTTTTGTATGTGCCTATTTTCAGTAAAAGAGGTAAGAATATCTTTACCTTCTCTTGATTTTAGGGGAATATATGATGTTTTTCACCATTAGGTGTGATATTGGCTGTTGGTTTTTCCTAAATGTCCTTTCACAGGTTGAGGTAGTTACCTTCTTTCTGTTCCTTGCCTCCTGAAAGTGTCTGTCATGAGTGGGTGTTAAATTTTATCAGATAGTTTTCTAAATCTATTTAGATGATCTTTTGATTTTTTTCTATATTCAGTAAGTATGCTGAGTTGATTTTTTCCAGCTTTCTTGAAATACAATTTATGAAAAATATTGTGTAAGTTTAATGTCAACACAATGATATATGTACACAATCTGAAACAATTACCACAATAACTGTAGTTAACATATTTATTACCTCATATAGTTACGTTGTGTATGTGTGAAAGAGAGAGAGATAAGATCTTTTAAGATCTACTCTCTTAGCAGCTTTCAAATATATAATACATTATTGTTAACTACAGTACCATGCTATACATTACCTGCCCAGGGCTTATTTATATTATAACTGGAAGTTTGTACCTTTTTACCCCTTTTACTTATTTCCCCAAGGTCCTAACTCTTGCCTCTGGCAACTGCCAATCTTTTGTCTATTTCTCTGAGTTTGATTTTTTAGATTCCACATATAAGTTAGAGTGTACAATATTTGTCTTCTCCAACTTATTTCCTTTACCATAATGCCCTCAAGGTTCATCTATGGTGCCAGAAATGGCAAGATTTCTTTCTTTTTTATAGCTGAATGATATTCCATTGTTATATCTACCACATTTCCTTGATTCATTCATCCATAGATGGACACTTAGGTTACTTCCATAGCTTGGCTATTGTGAATAATGCTGCAGTGAACATGGAGTTACAGATATCTTTTGAGTTAGTATTTTCATTTCCTCCAGATAAATACCCAGAATTGGAATTGCTGGATCATATAGTAGTTCTGTTTTTAATTAATTAATTAAAAGTATAGTTGATTTATGGAGAAGGAAATGGCAACCCACTCCAGTATTCTTGCCTGGAGAGTTCCATGGACAGAGGAGCCTGGTGGGCTACAGTCTGTGGGGTCATAAAGAGTCAGACATGACTGAGTGGCTAACACACACACAAATCACTAAATCAACATAGTTGATTTAGAATGTTGTGTTAATTTCTGCTGTGAGCAAAATGATTCAGTTATACATATATACATACATATTTTCTTTTTTATTCTTTCATATTATGGTTTATCATAGAATATTGAGTATAGTTCTCTGTACTTTACAGTAGGACCTTTTTGTTTATCCATTCTGTATATAATAATTTACATCTGCTAACCCAAACCTCCCACTCCATCCATCCCCCAGTATCCCCCCTCCTAGTCAACCACAAGACTGTTCTTTATGTCTGTGAGTCTGTTTCTAAATCATAGATAGGTTCATTTGTGCCATATTTTAAATTTCACATATAAGTGATATATGGTATTTGTCTTTATGTGACCAGTTTTGACTTCAATTAGTATGATATTTCTAGGTCCATCCATGTTGCTGCAAATGGTAGTATTTCATTCTTTGTTATGGCTGAATAGTGTTTCATTGTATATATGTACCACATCTTCTTTATCCATTCATCTATTGGTGGACATTTAGGTTGTTTCTTTATCTTGGCTGT
This sequence comes from Dama dama, assembly GCF_033118175.1. Classification (NCBI taxonomy): domain Eukaryota; kingdom Metazoa; phylum Chordata; class Mammalia; order Artiodactyla; family Cervidae; genus Dama; species Dama dama. Next base: position 48,372,063 of record NC_083698.1, on the reverse strand, counting down.
TGTGAATGTAATGAACATGGAGGTGCATGTATATTTTTTAATTATAGTTTTGTCTGAATATATGAACAGGAATAGGATTGCTGAATCATCTGGTAATTCTATTTTTAGTTGCCTGAGGAACTTCCATACTATTTTCTGTAGTGGCTGTACCAACTTACATTCCCATATTCAGTATAGGAAGGTTCCCATTTCTCCACACCATATCCAGCACTTATTTGTAGACCTTTTGGTTGTTGTTCAGTCATTAAGTCATGTCTGACTCTTTGTGACCCCATGGACTGCATCACACCAGGCTTCCCTGTCCTTCACTCTCTCCCAGAGTTTGCTCTAACTCATGTCCATTGAGTCGGTGAAGCCATCCAACCATCTTGTCCTCTATCACCCCCTTCTCCTATTGCCTTCAATCTTTCCCAGCCTCAGGGTCTTTTCCAGTGAGTTGGATCTTTGCATCACATGGCCAAAGTATTAGAGCTTCAGCTTCAGCATTGGTCCTTCCAATGCATAATTGGGGTTGATTTTCTTTAAGATTGACTGATTTGATCTCCTTGCTGTCCAGGGGATTTTCAAGAGTCTTCTTTGGCACCACAATTCAAAAGCATCAATTCTTGGGCCTTAGTTTTATGAGTGTTTAATTTTAAGTCAGCTGTTTCACTCTTATCAAGAGCCTCCTTATTTCCTCTTCACTTTCCGCCATTAGAGTGGTATCATCTGCATATCCGAGGTTGTTGATATGTCTCTAGGCAATTTGATTTAATCTTGTGAGTCATCCAGCCTGGCATTTTGCATGATGTACTCTGCATGTAAGTTAAATAAACAGGGTGACAATATCCAGCTTTCTCTCACTCCTTTCCTAATTTTGAACCAGTCCATTGTTCCATGTCCAATCCTAACTGTTGTGTCTTGACCTGCAAATGGATGTCACAGGAGGCAGGTAAAGTGGTCTGGTATTCCCGTCTCTTTAAGAATTTTCCACAGTTTGTTGTAGTCCACACACTCAAAGGCTTTCGTGTAGTAAATGAAGTGGAAGTAGATTTTTTTGTGTGTAATTCCCTTGCTTTTTCCTATGATCCAGCAGTTGTTGGCAATTTGATTTCTCGTTGCTCTGCCTTTTCTAAATTCAGCTTGTACATCTGGAAGTTCTCAGTTCATGTACTGTTAAAGCCTAGCTTGAAGGGTTTTGAGCATTACCTTGCCAGCATGAGAAATGAACACAGGTATATGGTAGTTCAAACGTTTTTTGGCATTGCCTTTCTTTGGGACTGGAATGAAAAACTGACCTTTTCCAGTCCTGTGGCCACTGCTGAGTTTTCCAAATTTGCTGACATATTTAATGCAGCACTTTCACAGCATCATCTTTTCAGTTCAGTTCAGTCACTCCATCGTGTCTGACTCTTTGTGACCCCATGGGCCACAGCACACAAGGCCTTCCTGTCTATCACCAACTGCTGGAGTCTGCCCAAATCCATGTCCATTGGGTCAGTTGGACTCCATCCAACCATCTTATCCTCTGTCATCCCCTTCTCCTCCTACCCTCAATCTTTCCCAACATCAGGATCTTCTCAAATGAGTCAGCTGTTCGCATCAGGTGGCCAAGGTATTGGAGTTTCAGCTTCAACATCAGTTCTTCCAATGAACACCCAGGACTGATCTCCTTTCGGATGGACTGACTGGATCTCCTTGCAGTCCAAGCATCATCTTTTAGGATTTGAAATAGCTCAGCTGGAATTGTATCATGTCCACTTACTTTGTTTGTAGTAGGGTTTTCTAAGGCCCACTTGACTTCACACTCTAGGATGTTTGGTTCTAGGTGAGTGACCACACCATTGTGGTTATCTAGGTCATCAAGACCTGTTTTAATAGTTTTTTGTGAATTCTTGGTACCTCTTCTTAATGTCTTCTGTTTCTGTTAGGTCCTTACCCTTTCTGTCCTTTGTTGTTCCCATTTTTGCATGAAAGATGTACCCCCTTTGTATCTCCAATTTTCTTGAACAGATCTCTAGTCTTTCCCATTCTATTGTTTTCCTCTATTTCTTTGCACTGTTCACTTAGCAAGGCTTTCTTATCTCTCCCTGCTATTCTCTTGAACACTGCATTCTGTTGGTGTATCTTTCTCTGTATCCTTTGCCTTTTGCTTCTCTTCTATTCTCAGCTATTTGTAAGGCCTCCTTAGACAACCACTTTACCTTCTTGCATTGGTTTTTTTTGGGGATGGTTTTGGTCATCACCTCCCATTCACTGTTATGAACTTCCATCCATGGTTCTTCAGGCACTCTTGTCCACCAGGTCTAATCTCTTTAATCTATTTGTCACCTCTGCTGTATAATAAAAAGCTTTGATTTAGGTCATACCTAAATGGTCTAGTTGTCACCCCTACTTTCTTTAATTTAAGGCTGAATTTGGCAATAAGGAGTTCATGATCCGAGCCACAGTCAGCTTCAGTTCTTGTTTTGCTGACTGTATGGAGCTTTTTAATCTTCAGCTGCAAAGAATATAATCAATCTGATTTTGGTGTTGATCATCTGGTGATGTCCAGGTGTAGAGTCATCTCTTGTGTTGTTAGAAAAGGGTGTTTGCTATGACCAGTGCATTCTCCTGGCCAAACTCTATTAGCCTTTGCCATGCTTCATTTTGTACTCCCAGGCTAAATTTGCATGTTGTTGTGGTTATCTCTTGACTTCCTACTTTTGCATTACAAGCCCCTACAATGAAGAGGACATCAGTTTTTGTACTAGTTTTAGAAGGTCTTGTAAGTCTTCATAGAACCATTCAACTCCACTTTCATTGGCATTTGTCACTGGGGCACAGACTTGGATTACTGGAATGTTGCATGGTTTCCTTTGGAAACAAGCTGAGATCATTCTGTCATTTTTGAGATTGCACCCAAGTACTGCATTTCAAACTCTTCTGTTGACTGAGGGTTACTCCATTTCTTCTAAGGTATTCTTGCCCACAGTAGTAGATATAATAGTCATCTGAATTAAATTCTCCTATTCCCGTCCATTTTAGTTCACTGATTCCTAAAATGTTGATGTTCACTCTTGCCATCTCCTGCTTTACCACATCTCATTTACCTTGATTCATGGACCTAACATGAATCAAGTTTCCTATGCAGTATTGTTCTTTACAGCATCAGACTTTACTTTCACCACCAGACTCATCCACAACTGAGCTTCGTTTTCACTTTGGCCTAGCCTCTTCATATCTGAATGGTCTAGTGGTTTTCCCTACTTTCTTCAATTTAAGTCTGAATTTGTTAATAAAGAGTTCATGATCTGAGCCACAGTCAGCTCCTGGTCTTGTTTTTTGCTGACTGTATAGAGTTTCTCCATCTTTGGCTGTAAAGAATATAACCAATCTGATTTCAGTGTTGACCATTTGGTGATGTCCATGTGTAGAGTCTTCTCTTGTGTTGTTGGAAGAGGGTGTTTGCTATGACCAGTGTGTTCTCTTGGCAAAACTCTTTTAGCCTTTGCCCAAGGCCAAATTTGCCTGTTACTCCAAGTGTTTCTTGACTTCCTACTTTTGCATTCCAGTCCCCTATAATGAAAAGGACATCTTTTTGGGGTGTTAGTTCTAAAATGTCTTGTAGGTCTTCATAGAACCATTCAACTTCAGCGTTACTGGTTGGGGCATAGGCTTGGATTACCGTGATATTGAATGGTTTGCCTTGGAAATGAAGAGAGATCATTCTGTTGTTTTTGAGATTGCATGCAAGTACTGCATTTCGGACTCTTTTGTTGACCATGATGGCTACTCCATTTCTTCTAAGGGATTTTTGCCCACAGTAGTAGATAAAATGGTCATCTGAGTTAAAACCACCCATTCCAGTCCATTTTAGTTCGCTGATTCCTAGAATGTCAACGTTCACTCTTGCCATCTCCTGTTTGACCACTTCCAATTTGCCTTGATTCATGGACCTAACATTCCAGGTTCCTATGCAATATTGCTCTTTAAGCATCAGACCTTGCTTCTATCACCAGTCACATCCACAACTGGGTGTTGTTTTTGCTTTGGCTCCATCCCTTCATTCTTTCTGGAGTTATTTCTCCACTGATCTCCAGTAGCATATTGGGCACCTATGGACCTGGGGAGTTCCTCTTTCAGTATCCTATCATTTTGCCTTTTCATACTGTTCTTGGGGTTCTCAAGGCAAGAATACTGAAGTGGTTTGCCATTCCCTTCTCCAATGGACCACATTCTGTCAGACCTCTCCACCATGACCCAACCATCTTGGGTGGCCCCACATGGCTTGGCTTAGTTTCATTGAGTTAGACAAGGTTGTGGTCCATGTGATCAGATTGGCTAGTTTTCTGTGATTATGGTTTCAGTGTGTCTGCCCTCTGACGCCCTCTCGCAACACCTACCATCTTATTTGGGTTTTTCTTACCTTGGACGTGGGGTATCTCTTTACGGCTCTGCTCCAGCAAAGCGCAACCGCTGCTCCTTACCTTGGATGAGGGGTATCTCCTCATGGCCGCCCCTCCTGACCTTGAATGTGGAGTAGTTCCTCTCAGCGCTCCTGCCTCGGCGCAGCCACCACTCCTTGGATATGGGGGTAGCTCCTCTCGGCTGCTGCCCCTGGCCTCGGACGTGGGGTAGCTCCTCTTGGCCGCTCCTGCGCTATCGCAGCCTGGTGCTCTCCGTCGCTGCCCCTGACCTTGGGTGAGGGGTAGCTCCTGTCCGTCATGCTTCTCTGTTGCAGCTGCCACTCTTCTGTGTGGTCCATCGCAAATAGATTTAAGGGACTAGATCTGATAGACAGATTGCCTAGTGAACTATGGACGGAGTTTCGTGACATTGTACGGGAGACAGGGATCAAGACCATCCCCAAGGAAAAGAAATGCAAAAAAGCAAAATGACTGTCTGAGGAGACCTGACAAATAGCTGTGAAAAGAAGAGAAGTGAAAAGTAAAGGAGAAAAGGAAAGATTTTCCCATGAAGAGTTCCAAAGAATAGCCAGGAGAGATAAGAAAGCCTTCCTCAGTGATCAATGCAAAGAAATAGAAGAAAACAATAGAATGGGAAAGACTAGAGATCCCTTCAAGAAAATTAGAGACACCAAGAGAACATTTCATGCAAAGATGGGTTCGATAAAGGACAGAAATGGTATGGATCTAACAGAAGCAGAAGATATTAAGAAGAGGTGGCAAGAATACACAGAAGGACTGTACAAAAAAGATCTTCATGACCCAGATAATCACGATGGTGTGATCACTCACTTAGAGCCAGACATCCTGGAATGTGAAGTCAGGTGGGCCTTAGAAAGCATCACTACGAACAAAGCTAGTGGAGGTGATGGAATTCCAGTTGAGCTATTTCAAATCCTGAAAGATGATGCTGTGAAAGTGCTGCACTCAATATGCCAGCAAATTTGGAAAACTCAGCAGTGGGCACAGGACTGGAAAAGGTCAGTTTTCATTCCAATCCCAAAGAAAGGGAATCCCAAAGAATGCTCAAACTACCACACAATTGCACTCATCTCACACACAGGTAAAGTAATGCTCAAAATTCTCCAAGCCCGGCTTCAGCAATACATGAACTGTGAACTTCCAGATGCTCAAGTTGGTTTTAGAAAAGGCAGAGGAACCAGAGATCAAATTGCCAACATCCACTGGATCATCAAAAAAGCAAGAGAGTTCCAGAAATACATCTATTTCTGCTTTATTGACTATGCCAAAGCCTTTGACTGTGTGGATCACAATAAACTGTGGAAAATTCTGAATGAGATGGGAATACCAGACCACCTGACCCACCTCTTGAGAAACCTGTATGCAGGTCAGGAAGCAACAGTTAGAACTGGACATGGAACAATAGACTGGTTCCAGGTAGGAAAAGGAGTATGTCAAGGCTGTATATTGTCACCCTGCTTATTTAACTTCTATGCAGAGTACATCATGAGAAACGCTGGGATGGAAGAAGCAAAAGCTGGAATCAAGATTGCCAGGAGAAATATCAATAACCTCAGATATGCAGGTGCCACTACCCTTATGGCAGAAAGTGAAGAGGAACTAAAAAGCCTCTTGATGAAAGTGAAAGAGGACAGTGAAGAAGTTGGCTTAAAGCTCAACATTCAGAAAACTAAGATCATGGCATCTGGTCCCATCACTTCAAGGGAAATAGATGGGGAAACAGTGGAAATAGTGTCAGACTTTATTTTTTTGGACTCCAAAATCACTGCAGATGGTGATTGCAGCCATGAAATTAAAATGCGCTTACTCCTTGGAAGGAAAGTTATGAGCAACCTAGATAGCATATTAAAAAGCAGAGACATTACTTTGCCAACAAAGGTCCATCTGGTCAAGGCTATGGTTTTTCCAGTGGTCATGTATGGATGCAAGAGTTGGACTGTGAAGAAAGCTGAGCACCGAAAAATTGATGCTTTTGAACTGTGGTGTTGGAGAAGACTCTTGAGAGTCCCTTGGACTGCAAGGAGACCCAACCAGTGCATCCTAAAGGAGATCAGTCCTGGGTGTTCATTGGAAGGACTGATGCTGAAGCTGAAACTCCAACACTTTGGCCACCTCATGCAAGAATTGACTCATTGGTTGGGCTGATGCTGGGAGGGATTGAGGGCAGGAGGAGAAGCAGACGACAGAGGTTGGATGGCATCACCGACTCGATGGGCATGAGTTTGAGTAAGGTCCGGGAGTTGGTGATAGACAGGGAATCCTGGCGTGCTGTGATTCATGGGGTCGCAGAGTTGGACACGACTGAGCGACTGAACTGAACTGAACTGAGCCTCTTCATTCTTTCTGGAGCTATTTCTCCCCTCTTCCCCAGTAGCATTTTGGATACCTGCTGATGTGGGGGGCTCCTCTCTTGGTGTCATATTTTGTTTGCTTTTGCATGCTGTTCGTGGGATTCTCACAGCAAAAACAGTGAAGTGGCTTGTCATTCCCTTCTCCAGGGGACCAAGACTTTTTAATGATGGCCATACCGACCAGTGTGAGGTGGTACCTCATTTTAGTTTTGATTTTCACTGCTCTAATAATTAGCAGTGTTGAGCATCTTTTCATGGGCATATTGGCCATTTGTATGTCTTTTTTTAATAATATGTATTTAGGTCTTCTACCCATATTTTGATTGGGTTGTTTCTTTGTTGAGCTCTAAGAGCTCTTTGTATATTTTGGAAATTAATCCCTTGTCAGTCACATCATTTGCACAATATTTTCACAATTTGTCACAATTTTTTATCGTATTCTATAGGTTGGCTTTTCATTTTGTTTATGGTTCCCTTTGCTGTGCAAAAGTTTGAAAGTTTATTTTTGCTTTCAGAGACTGACTCAAGAAAATATTGGTATGATGTATGTCAGAGAATGTTTTGCCTATTGTCCCTTCTAGGAGTTTTATGGTGTCATATCTTAGGTTTAATTCTTTAAGTCATTTTGAATTTATTTTTGTGTATGGTGTGAAGGTGTGTTCTAATTTTCTTGATTTACATGCAGTTGTTCAACTTTCCCAAAACCACTTGCTGAAAAGACTTTGTTTTTCCCATTGTATAGTCTTGCCTCTATTGTCAAAGATTAATTGTCCATACGGGAGTGGGTTTATTTCAGGGCTTTCTATTCTGTTCAGTTGGTCCATACCTCTGGTTTTGTGCCAATATTATGCTGTTTTGATTATTGTGCTTTGTAGTATTGTCTGAAGTCTGGGAGGCTTATACCTCCTGCTTTGTTCTTTTTCTTCAGGATTTCTTTGGCAATTTTGGGGGTCTTATTGTTTCATATAAATTTTGGGATTATTTGTTATAGACACTGAAAACTGTTATGGGTAATTTGACAGGAAGAGAGTGAAAGTCGCTCAGTTGTGTCTGACTGTTTGGGAATACATGGACTATACAGTCCATGGGATTCTACAGGCCAAAGCACTGGAGTGGGTAGGGATCTTATTAAATATGTGGATTGCTTTGGGTAGTATGACTATTTCAACAATATTAATTCTTCCAATCCACAAGCATGCGGTATCTTTTCATTTCTTTGAATTATCTTCAGTTTCTTTTATTAATGTTTATATTTCTTGTCATATAATTCTTTCACCTGTCATCATCTTGGTCAGGTTTATTCCTAAATATTTTATTTTGGTGGGTGTGATTTTAAAAAGTATTGTTCTTTTACATTCCCTTACTGATATTTCATTGTTATTGTAAAGAAATGCTACCAATTTTTATGTGTTAATCTTGTATCCTGCTGCCTTGCTGAAATTATTGATCCGTTCTAATAGTTTTTGTGTGGAGTCTTTAGGGTTTTTCCATATGTAGTATCTCATCATCTCCATATAATGATAGTTTTATTCCTTCCCTTCTAACTTGGATATCTTTTATTTATTTATTTATTTATTTTATTGTTGTCTGATTGCTGTGGCTAGGACTTTCAATACCATTGGAAGGGGTTAGGAAAGAACCCAAAGTAACTTTTTGGCTAACTCAATATGTTGAATAGAAGAGGTGAGAGTGGGTGTCCTTCCCTTGTTCTGTATTTTAGCAGGAAGGCTTTCAACTTTTCACCATTGAGTATTATATTGACTGTGGGTTTGTCATTGATAGCTTTTTTACATTGACATATGTTCCTTCTATACTCATTTAGTAAAAGTTTTTATCATGAATGGATGTTGAATTTTGTTAAGTGCTTTTTCTGTATCCATTGGTTTTTCTCTTTTCTTTTGTTGATGTGGTGTATCACATTGACTCATTTGCATATGTATAATCATCCTTGTGGAGAAGGCAATGGCACCCCACTCCAGTACTCTTGCCTGGAAAATCCCATGGACGGAGGGGCCTGGTGGGTTGCAGTCCGTGGAGTCGCTAAGAGTTGGACATGACTGAGTGACTTCACTTTCACTTTTCACTTTCATGCATTGGAGAAGGAAATGGCAACCCATTCCAGTATTCTTGTCTGGAGAATCCCAGGGATGGGGGAGCCTGGTGGGCTGCCATCTATGGGGTCACATAGAGTCAGACACGACTGAAGCGACTTAGCAGCAGCAACCATCCTTGTGAACTTAGGATGAATCCCACTTCATTGTGTTGTATGATCTTTTTTATGTATTGTTGAATTTGAGTTTGCTAATATTTTGTTGAGAATTTTTACTGTATTCATCTAAGATACTGGCCTGTAATTTTCTTTTTTGGCAGCGTTATTGCATGAATTTGGTATCAGGGTGACAGTGGCTTCACAGAATGTCTTTGGTTATGTTCCTTCCTCTTCAGCATTTTGGAATAATTGGAGAAGGATTGGTGTAAGTTCTTTGTATATCTGGTAGGATTAGCCTGTGAAGTCATCTGGTCCTGTACTTCTGTTCCATATTCTCTTTCATTTCTTGTGACTTGTCTGTTCAAGTTGATAAGCTAATGCAGCGGCTGATGCCTGGTTCAGGTACCCAGTAGTGGTGGTGGCTCCCGCATGCCCTCTGAGATCACGATGAGAGCAGAGGCGGCTTGTGACCTCCCCTGGAGTCTGCAAGGATGTTTTTAGTTTTTGAGAAACCTCCATACTGTTTTCCATAGTAGCTGCCTATTTACATTCCTTTCAACAGTGCATGAGGGTTCTCTTTTCTCCAGATCCTTGCCAACACTTGTCTCTTGTCTTTTTAATGTTAGCTAGTCTAACAGGAGGGCTTCCCTGGTGGCTGAACTGGTAAAGAATCCACCTGCAATGCGGGACACCTGGGTTCAACCCCTGGGTTGGGAAGATCCCCTGGAGAAAGAAACAGCTACCCACTCCAGTATTCTGGCCTGGAGAATTCCATGGACTGTATAGTCCATGGGGTCACAAAGAGTTGGACATGCCTGAGCGACTTAAAAAAAAAAAAAAAAAAATTCTAACAGGTATAAGGTGACATCTCACTGTGGTTTTGATTTGCATTTTCCTTATCATTAGTGATGTTGAGCACCTTCTCATGGACGTGTTGGTCATGTGTATGTCTTTGGAAAAATGTTTATTTGGATCCTTTGCCCATTTTTTGACTTCTTTTTTTTTTTTTTACTGTTATATGAGTTTTTAAAATATGTTTTGGATATAATCCCTGATAATATATATGTGGTTTACAGTTATTCTATTTTCTAGGTTGGATTTTCCTTGTTTTGGTTTCTTTTCCCATGTGCAGAAGCTTTTGGTTTTTATGTAGTCCCCCTCATCGATTTTTTGCTTTTGTTTCATTTACTTTTAGTGTCAGATCAAAAAATCATCACCAATACCAATGTCACAGAGCTTTCCCCTCTGTTTTCTTCTGAGTTTTATTTTTGTAGGCCTCACATTCAACTCTTTAATCTGTTTTGAGTTAATTTTTGTATATGATATAAAATAGTGGGTTTAGTTTCATTCTTTTGCATGTAGCTGTCCAGTATTCCCAACACCATTTATTGAAGAGACTGTCCTTTCCTCATTGTATATTATTGGCATCTTAATCAGAAATTAATTGTCCATATATGCATGGGCTTATTTCTAGGCAATCTATTCTCTACCATTGATCTGTGTCTGTTACTATGCTAGTACCATACTATTTTGATTTGTTATAGCTAATATAGTTTGAAATCAGGAAGCATGACACCTTCAGCTTTGTTCTTTTTCAAGATTGCTTTGGCTATTGGGGTGCCATACAAATTTTAGACTTATGTGTTCTATTTCTGTGGAAAAAAACATTGGAATTTTAATAGCGATTTCATCGACTCTGTAGGTTGCTTTGGGTGCATGCATGCAAAGTTGCTTTGGTAGTATTTGTGACTTCGTAACCCTAAGGACTGTAGCCCGCCAGGCTCCTCTGTCCATGGGGATTCTCCAGGCAAGAATACTGGAGTGGGTTGCCATGGCCTCCTCCAGGGGATCTTTCTGACCCAGGGATCAAACCCACATCTCTTGAGTCTTCCTGCATTGGGGGGGGGGGGGGCGGGGGGGGGGCAGGGGTTCTTTACTCCTAGCGCTGCCTGCTTGGGTTAGTAGGGACATTTTAACAGTATTGAATTTTTAATTTGTGAGCACACAGAATCTCTCTTATTTGTGCCCTCTTCAGTTTCTCTCATTTGTGTCTTTTCAGTGTACGGGTCTTTTACCTCCTTGGTTAAATTTATTCCTAGGTATTTTGCTGTTTTTAGGGCAATTGTAAAATAATTGATTTCTTATTTCTCTGATACATTCTTGATTTCCTTAAAATATAACCCAAGTAACTTTTTTTTGGGGGGGAGGGGTATATTTAGCTGATGCTCTTCCTGATTAAAGTATCAGAATGTGTAGGAACAACTCTGGGGATTTCTGATTTTCCTATTGTGCTTTTCTTTCTGGGACAAGAATAATCCTATTTTTTGTTTTTCCAATGAAGTCATTGAAACCAAGAGATGTTACATGATGTCTTAGCCTTCTGGCTAGAACTGCAGCTCTTGACTTGATAATTCAATGTTATCTTCTTATATCTGTTATATTAAGGGCAGAATAGATAAGGTATGTATCTTATATCCTTTCCCCATGTATTTCCATAGTCCTCTTTCTCAAATTAACAATGGCATCTTGGTCTACAACAACTATTTATTTGTAGTAAAAACCAAACTAACAGGATTATCTATTCACTAATTTATTCCTTTCACATCTGTGGAATGTTTTCTTGAGAAAATATTACAAAAGGGATCAGATAAAATTCAGAAAGTATCATGTAACTTCATAGAGAAAGTTTTGTGTAATAGTTGTTAGGAATAAATCCCTAAATCAGGTGTTGTCTATGTCTAGTCAACTGAACTTAATTTGCATTAAGTGTTAACTGCACAGGAAAAAAAATTATGAAAGTTGAGCCTTGTCTATCAAAATTGGCTTTTTTCATGAATAATCAGATTTTATGACGTTTACTTGTTTTCTGTTTTTTTTTGGTAACTGCAAAATGTGTTAGGTCTATTTAGGAGAAGCTCATCATCAAGTTAACATAAAAGGAAAATAAAATTTGCTAATGTGTTATAGTTATCAATTTCCAATTAGATATTTCTTTTAATTAGGTGTTTTACAACAACTACAATTCTACAACTCTAGTAAAATCTGATGCTCATAATACAGCTGTTAGTATTTGTGAGTTTATTACAACTAGATGGGATGTTGGCATGCCACAAAGACTTCTGGGACATAATTTATTGCTTTTAATGTATGAGGGCGGTAACTAGGAACATTGTATTGTTACCTCATTTTAATGCTCAAGGACAACTTGTAGGGTTGTCATGATCCTACATAACTATTGTGGAATCTGGGTCAAAGAGATTAAGTGACTTGTCTTTGGTCACACAGCTAATAAACGTTAGTGCTTAATTCAGTCGCAAGGCTGTATATCACCAAAGACCTTTTTACCCCTGAAGTACCCTGACCCTCACCACTAATGGCATTGAGCTTCAAAGACTTGTGGCCATGACCCAGAGAAAGTTATATTTGACATCACAGTCCAGTGCTTACATCCATGTATCTACATAATTAAACAAAAGCTTCACAAAAAATTCTTTTATTGATTGTGATACCATGATGTGCTCTGATATTTTCTATTCTACCCTATTTTCAAAAAATGGTAGTTGTGACTCCCTAAATTGATAAAACAACCCATTACTAGGTTTTCATATGTATTTTGAAAGCTTCTAATCTAAATGCCCTCTTTAGACATCTTGTAGTCTACTATCCAATTACGTAAGTATACGTGTTGAATTACTAACCAATCAAAACTATATGGATAGGTTACTAGATGTCATCTTAATAATTATTCCAAATTTGTTTTTTCTCTTTTCTGGTCCTTGACTATAATAATGAGGTCTATATCTTCAGAAAAATTGCTAATATAAAACAATGACTTATCACTAAAAAATAAAATTCAATATAATCTAAGGTGTATATCAGCAGGATGACATGCAGCAGAGCCACCTCAATCTAGGTATGTTGGTCTGTGACATGGAGAGCATTGCGTTTTGTCCCCAGGATTAATGTCCTGTGAAACACTTGAGAGTGTCAAATACCACCAGGGCACCAAGGATTTTAAGTCCAGCTCAAAGGCGTTGTGTTCAAGCCTAAGACTATTTCTTCCAGCCTCTCCCTCTCCTACTGACCCTCGGTCCCTTGCTCTAGTTCCCCTTCCTGTCACGGGTCCATGCTGTACACCCAAGGATGGCAGAGATGAAGCCTGGGCTGACAGGTACTGGAACTGATCTCTTCCTTGATTCTTCCTCCACTTCACTTCACTATACGTTTTTTTAAAGATACTTGCAAAATGTAATATAGTTTTCATGCACACGTGTATACTTTAAATAACCATTCTGGCCAAGAAAGGACTTTAAATACTCTAAGACAAGCAAATGATTGTTGGTATATAATTATACTTTTTTTTTGTAAGTATGAAAAATTTGTTTTCAATGAGCACCTCATTCCAAGAGCTCCATTGAAATGTTTATTTTAGTTTAAACCAACTAATACTTTGTAACAAAAGTCTTTCTCTAAATAGCTACTGAAATACAAACATGGAGGACCAGTTTAAATGGCTCTAAATTGAACACAAGTATCTTTTGCATGGATAAACTACTAACAGCAATAGATAAAAACTACAGCAAAGTTATTTCACTAATTCAATATTTTATTTGGTGTCAAGGCATATAACTTTGAGTTATGTCATTTCATTAGTAATTTGAGAAGAAACTCTAGAAAATATCAATTGTGCCACTAGAAGAGGGAGTTAACTTATTTATTGAAGCATTTACAGTTATTCTTTTTTATATCTACTTAGGTACAAAACTTTTGTAAGAAAGATAACACTTTTATTGCATTATATAAGTTCATATTTACAGAAGTCATAATGCAAACTCATAAGCATAAATATACATGATGCAACCATTAAAAGTTTTGAAACTGAAAACTAGAGTTTAACAGGCAAAATACTTAATATGGCTTTTAAGAAAAGTAACTATTTAGAAATGATTTGTTATTGCCCCATTCTAGTAGTTTCTCATCAAGTGAACATAAAATTATGATCTCTTTAAAATGATACATGTTATCTAAGCCAATGCTGTACACATTTTTAATGTAGTATGCAATGATGCATCGCTTTCTTAAATGTACATATGTACATATGTATAGATATACAGTACACAGACAGTTGTTTTAATACCCTGAACATCTTGAGTAAAACTATTATGACTTTTCTATTATAAAACTACTTGAAAAGTGGGTATAACTTATTGGTATTGCAGTTCAATTTGACAGAATTGAAAAAAAAGAAGTTGGTTATAAATACATTCTTTACAAAAAATTGAATAGTGGTCCCGCACTCATACTTTATGTTGCAGTGAAAACATTTGATTCATTTAAAGGTATTTACATCTTGCTGTCCTTGGTTTTTGTGTGAAATATACAAAAGAATGAGAATACTGTAGGCAGGCCTAGTTGTTAGATTTTTCTACTTGTTCATTTTTGCGTAGGTTCCAAATCGCTTGAGTTGTTGTTTATTTCTATTTGCCTTGTATTACTGCTGCTGCTGCTTCTTTTGGTGTTCTGGGAACACTGGGTGACTTTACTTCTAGGAACAGGAAGAAAAGATTTAACTCTTGAAACACCCAACTCAGTCTTTGATTTACTGTTGCTGCATTCAGTCGTTTGATGGCTGCTGAGAGGACTGACCTCCTATAAGAAAGGAAAACAGAATAGCTTAATTTGACATTGTTCCCAACTTCTGTGATCGGCACTAACTTCCTCCTCTCTGTCCCTGTACAAGTATGTATGAGTTTCTCCCTTAACACAGGTTCTCATGGGGGGAAAAAAACACAGGGGAGGAGAGAAGTTGAATGCTTAATGTCCTATAGAATCACTGTCTGATCTCCCTTAGGTCCTCTGTGGTATGCCAGATACAGGAGTCAGTGAAACTAGTGCCTGAGTCTGGAGTCTCCTCATCAACAGAAATTGTATGAAGTCTTAGGCCTGAGGAAGTCCAACTGGACTACTCCAACCATTTGTAAGCAGTTCTACAATCCAACACTTTTACCTTGAGTGTGTCACTGAATTTTTCTGCCTTTAGATCTAACTGGACTATTACTCACATATTCTGAATGTTTATCAGACAAGCACTGTTCTCGGCTTACAGTGGAGAATGTAAAAGGGCACCATCCTTGTGCTAATGGAGCTTCTGCTGTATTGAATTGTTTCCTGGTGATGAGTCTGTAACTAAGGGAGCTCAAGATCTTTAATTCTTGAGAACTGCATGCTAGCATTCTTCTAGTACTTCTGATCACCTGGCCCAGGTCTCTTTTTGCCCATGAGGAAACACAGTTGGACAGGTAAGTGTGACTCATGATGCTGCAGTAAGACCTTTTACTCAGTTTTCGCTGATCATGAGTTCACTTGGGCAGGTCCCCCTTCATGTTTACCCATCAGCAGAACTAAACTCAAGTGAGTGGTGAAGTGGGGAAGGAGGAAGGGTGAACATGGACATAATTTGGAAAGAAATGGGGTAGAAAATGTGAATGATGGATCAAAGGTATGTGCTACAGAACAGGTCTAAGCCCTGATTGCACATGAGAGTCCCCAAGGAGCTTTTAAGAACTCCAATGTCCAGGTTGTACCTTAGACCAATTACATCAGAACCTCTAGGGCATGTGGTCCGGGTACAAGGGATTAAAAAACAAATCCTCAAATAGTTTTCATGATGAATCCAAAATGGGAATTTCTGCTTTAGGGGACTGAACTTTCATCTCCATAAGAAGAAAACATTGATTATTATATTTTCTATGGATGATTTAAATATGTATTTATGTAAATAAGGGCTTTTCTGTTTAAGAAGGCCGGCTGACAGGCTGCCTGATTAACAGGCCCCTCTCTGACCACATAGGAGAAAGTGATTTCAGCTAACACAGAGAGCTTTTCCTCCTAAAGGGAATTACTTCCTGATAACAGAAGAAACTGGGCATCTAACCAAGAAATGCTCACTGCCTTTTTCAGGATAGAAAAGGCATGAGCTTGGAAGGGTTCAGGACTCTGGCAAATGCCAAATGAGTACTACTTCGCCCTCTGGTGGCAGGTTCTAAGAAAACAACCAATCACGGGGGAATAGTCCTTAGACTGCTCAGTGGGCAAAGAAATACAAGGCAGGCCCAAGGAATGTGTTCTGCACCATAGTTCAGGGACAGCCCCTGAACGAAAATATATTCCAGCCAGAATTATCAGCAGGGACCCCAGGTGTCACCTCCTCAGTCATTCTTATCTGCTCCCAACTATGTTTTTACTGTGCTTCTAAGCCATTCCGAATTGGGGTGGTGGGGGGGGGGGTGGGAAGGGATGGCGGAGACGACCAAATACTATATAGAGTAAGCCACACAGGTCATGCTCTTCTTTGTAGATCGTCATGTTGTATATTTTTATATACGACCCCAGCCTTGTTAGTATTTCCCCCAATACACACAGCTTCACAGGAAACTAGTCAGGACTGAAACCTCTTGAAGCCGTGAGAGAGCAGGGGACGGGAGCCCAGGGCTGTCCAGTGATCAGAGGAGGATTAATAATGGGATAGTCTCACCACGCTCACCATTTAATCCTGCTCTTTGCACTCCCTCTCCCCACAGGTCTGTGTCAGCTGCCACGTGAGGGGACGTGAACCACAATGGACATAGCTTGGTAAGCAAACCACACATTATTAAATACATCTTACAAAATGGACCTCCTCATAAAAGCACTACTGGGTAAGAAGTATTTTTATTGTTTCCATTCACTCAGTAGTACCATACTGGGACATCTCATCTCTTGGCATTTATTAACCAATCATAAAAGTTATTTCAAGAGGGTAAGGAACTCTATGGGAATCCTGGCTCTTCTACTGGACATTCTGATTTGCTTGCAAAGGACATTCTGTCTCTGAAACATGCATGGTACGGAAGTTCAAGTAAATCATGTATGTGTAGATTTTTCTGTTATCACTTAGCACTTTGCTATAATTAACTCCAGTTTTCCAAAATGGTGCTCAAAAGAAATTCAGTGTTCCATTTTAAAATACAGCAAAGAAGAGAGATGTTACATTAATTCTAGGTTTGGCATAAACTAGTGAAAACAAATAGAAGAGACACTCAAATTTTGGAATCCAATTTTTTGGCATCAAATAGAAGGGGGGAAAAGTAATGCTTTTCTATGTGATTCCTTCAAGCTATTAGCCAAACAGTACTTTTTTCTAACCTTGATTACCTAGTGAACACTTACACCTTTATCCTGATTATTTCCCTGCTATAGTGTAAAAGTAACTTTGTAATGCACATTGAAAGATTTGTAAAGTCAATTTCACAACAATCCTTCTTTGTCCCATTTTGGAGGGAAAAGGGACACTTACCTTTTGTGACACTGGCATTCTTGGATTATTAACAGTTGCTGAAAACACAGGATTGTTTCCTGAACTATCAAACCTCCTTAAATCATCCCTGGAATCAGCAATCTGGAAAATACACAAGTCATGTTTTCACAGGTAAACTGTGACATACTCAAGGTAAGATGTAAAGTCACTGTGGAAAACCCACAGTGAGAAGTGTGGTCCTTGTCTTACTGTCAGGAGCTTAGGTCCTAAAATGCTCACATAAGGACTTTAAGCTTTCATGTGAAACTAACAGCAGATGCATGAGACATAGTTTCTAAGAAAAAAAAGAGTTTTTTAAAGTCAAAAGAAGACAACCAGATAAGCCCTATTTAAAAAAAAAAAAAAAAACTTTTGGCACAAAATGAAAGGATATAACGTTTGCAAGATTTTTCATTGTAACCTTATTTTTCCAGGGTTAACTATTTTGACTCACTCCCAGCAAGATTAAATAAGCTAGTGAGTTCTTTATCCCAAGTAGACTGTCCAAATACAACAGGTGAGTTTTTGGGTAGAACCTGCACAAGATATAACTACCCTCTTTCGCTCCCTTTCAAGCAAAAGGCATTTATCAAAGAAGCCTGGTAAAATTTGCTGCAGATATCAGAGTGCAAAAACAGGTTGAACTTGATGCTGTTAATGCTTCAAGATTTTGGGTCACTGATTTCCATCTTTGGATCTCAAATTTCACAGTTTAAACAAATTACACAGGTCACTTATTTTTCTTATTTTATAAGTAAAGTTGTTCCTCTCTGCAGAATGCAAGGCTGCTGTCATGCGCTTACTGATTGGTGACAGCCCAGGTTAGGAATACGGAAAGGAAACGGTGGTATTGGTTTAATTTGTGATAACACATGCAACTTTCACTTTGGGTTTTTCAGAGAAGCCGTGCTAAATAGAGCTCCCTTGTATAAGTGGGTTTTTTTGGAAGGAAGGACTTTTCTAAGCAAGGTAATGGAAGTTTTGATTTGGAGCATTAATCATACTATCCGATAAGGGATTTTTCTCAGGGAAAGCGATATGATGTGGCTCCAAGAAGTCTGTCTGCTGCTGGGGGAGCCACTCAATGCCCTCCCCACTGTGTCCTGCTTACCTTGCTTATATCAGATTCAGATTTGCTAGAGCACATGCTCTGAAGTTCCTTGACAAGATCTGCTTCATCATCCGAACCCAGAGAGAGTCTTTGATCCAGATTCAATGTCAATGACAGATCATTCTCTAAGGACCTACCACAGAGTTCAGAAAAGAGTTTTTCAAACCCAGAGCAACCACCCAACTTCCAATATGGAAACCTAGACCCCACACCTTTCTGGGGGATTTGTGGAGGAAAAAAGTTTTTAACATCTTTTAAAGGCATCCATAAATGTCACTTTATACAACAACCCATTCCCATCTGATTTTGCTAACTCCCAGTCAGAATTCTCAATAGGATAAAATTTTATTACACAAAGAAATCCACTTTGACTTACAACATTCCAGTCTTCTTACTCTTCCCTTTCCTACTCTGTCCCCAAGGATGACACTAAACACGCTGGTGTACGGGGCAGTGTGACAATGGCGTAAATGTGAATTTATCACTTTTTATTAGCAACGTGACCATGGGTCGGTTTTTTTTTTTTGTACTCAACACCTCAGTTCATGGGTTCCCTTCTATCAAATGCCTACATCATAGAGTTATTACAAATACTATATAGGCTGTTGAATACAACAGATCTAACAGTGGGCCTGGCACAAACAAGCATGTGACACAGATTCATTGACCCCTACCCCTCTTGTAATTCTATGATAAATCTTTATTTCAGTTTACAGATTTGGAAGCATAGTCGACAATTCCCTAGGAGCAGCATGAGAAAAAGTCAGTCATGTTATGTTTCTGTAAATCTGTCATTAAAATCATCAGTCCTCTAAAGCCTGTTTACTGCTGCTGCTAAGTCGCTTCAGTTGTGTCCGACTCTTAGCGACCCCATGGACTGCAGCCCACCAGGCTCCTCCGTCCATGGGATTTTCCAGGGAAGAGTACTGGTGTGGGGTGCCACTGCCTTCTCCAAAGCCTATTTAAAAGTTCACAAATACAGGATTTTACCATATCTTTGTGAACTGTATTGATAATAACTATAAAATTTGATACAAAATGAAGTCAGTGACATTTCTAATCTTTCAAACTAAAAGCAAAATAGCCTTTATAGTTTTTTAGATTTCATTCATTCAATTTCAGCTTAATACTAGCATTTGAATTACCTCTACTGCTTTTTAAAAAATTATATTAACAGCATAACAGTTGCACAAACTAATGCTTCCCAGGGGGCGCTAGTGGTAAAGAACCACCTGCCAATGTATGAGACATAAAAGATGAGGGTTCGATTGCTGGGTCTGGAAGATCCCCTGAGGGCAGGGCAACCCACTCCAATATTCTTGTCTGGAGAATCCTAGGGAGAGAGGAGCCTGGCGGGCTACAGTCCATGAGGTCGCAATGACTGAGATGACTTTGCACACACACACACAATGAGAATGTGTACTGTTTTTTATGAGTTAAATCTGCAAGGGAAACTTACTTTTGGTTTGATAGCGAAGCATTCCTGTTACAATTCAGCTGTAATATAGTGTTACTTTTGATACCTGTTTAGAGAGAAAAAAATGTAGTCATTTCCATAGAATGTCCCTGTGCATCTTGAACTCTGTATTTAAAAGAAATAGTCTCTAGACTCTGATGTATTTTCATACTGTTTTTGGACTAAATCCATCTCTTGAGGCTCTGTGGAAGACTAGGGAATGAGCAACGACCTCATGTATATTTATGACTAAAATCAGTACAACTCACACCACCTGAGGCTCAATTCAGGCCTCCTCAGCTCCACTTTCATCAGTGGATCCTATTCTAACCAGGCAAGTTCCCACAGCCTTAGGCCTTTGTTCTCCAAGTGCCTAAAAGAGGGTTAATACCTGCCTTTTGAAGATGGTAATCCCTTTATTTCCCTTTGTTTGCCTTCCAAGGGATCCTGACTGTGTAGACCCAACAGTTTTTGATGTGTGGGCCTGATGATGTATTATACTGCAGGTGGCTTTAGCGGTATAGAAACTTAACTTTTGATTGCTTTGCATTTTACAGAAAACTAAATAGGAAAAGTAAACAAAAAATCACAGCATTAAAACAAATACTGCATATCATACCAATGTTTTTCTAACTGCAAATTTCAACCCATTTTAAAAAACAAAGAGAATAGGAAACACCGGATTGCACAGCTTGTATGTAGTAAATATATAAATTGGTATCCATTTACAGAGACATGCAAATGCATAGGTCTATGTGTACTGGTCAGGCTTTAAAACACATTTCTCAAAAAAAAAAAAAATACATTTCTCACTGTGGCTTATGGTCAAAAGTTTGAGAAACACTAAACCATTTTAGACTCAAAATCTATTTCTATAATACTCTACATTTTATCGGAGAAGGCAATGGCACCCCACTCCAGAACTCTTGCCTGGAAAATCCCATGGACAGAGGAGCCTAGTGGGCTGCCATCTATGGGGTCGCACAGAGTCGGACACGACTGAAGTGACTTAGCAGCAGTAGCTACATTTTATAAATGCATTAATACAGCTGCTTCTGAGTGGATTCTAAAATTGTATAAATGGTGCTAGCATAAATTATCTCTAAAGAATGATTTTGAGAAGTCTGTCAAACTTGGTCTATCCTGATTAAAAGCAGATCATCATCAGGTGTCTACGTTTCCTCATCCACACTTCTGTTCTTACTGTCAGAAAGCATTAACTAGTAGTTTTCCTCTAATTAGCATGGAAGTACCTAAGCTTGGACTCTGCCCTCCAGAAGCAGTGACCATAATCTCAGCTTGGTTTAGGTCAGGACAGAAAAGGGCTGTGTCTTTATCAAAGTTTATGAACTTCCCCAGTGGTCTGCATGGAATGCAAGAGAGTTCTGTTTTGGTATTTTTTAAAACAATGATGTCCAAAAATATCAACCCAAACATTGGTGTAATAATTTTGTATGAAGTGTAATTATTGGACAAGGTGACTATTATTTAAAAAAATTAAAATTAGAGGCATGTCCACCTTTGGTTGTTAACCAACCAGTGGTTCATTCACCTAAACCCTGGCCAATGCATTTTATAAATCTCTATGTTGATGTCAAACTATGGTTGCATACAATTTTATTCACCTTTCAATTAAGTTTTCATGTTTGAAAGAACATTTGATATATCCACTAGCTCTGCAACTAATAAATATTACAAATATAAATTTAAAATAATTTATATCAGCTTTTTTCCAAATATATATTTCCAAGTTAGATTTATCTCCATAATACTGTTTGAAGTTCATATTTATTTTATGGATTTTGTCTGACAGCTCTACAGTATTGCAATATATATTGACAGTGCTTATTGTTTAGGTACTCACTTAGCTCAGGAAAGCAGTTGATCCTGAATCCTACAGGAATTCTAATGAACTGGGAAGTGACACAGTGAAGAGCCTGCAGAGGTGTCCTTATTTGAGTACCAGGATTATTATGAGTGGCACAGACTGAAGGAAACAGCTCTGGACTCATAAGAAACAAAAACATGGATTGCAGAACCCCGTTTGTTGGAGAAGTGGTCTGGAGCAGGTGATCAAGGGGATCTGAGTCTCAGTTCTGCCATCTGTAAATGGGGATGGCAGTCCTCACTGTCGAGCTCTTTTGGATACTTTCAAAGGATAAACGGGTATAATCCTTGTTACAGAAAGCCAGCTGAGGGAGTCTCTTTGCTCTATTGGGGGGCTATAGTCTAATGATTTTATTCCCTGAAGCAAACACTCTAACTTTAGGAAGTAAGGGCAGGCCTTGGAGATCAGAATGTATCCTATTATAAATAACACTTACCTTTACAATGAGAGTTTATGTATTTTTTTCAGGGACTATCCATTCAATTACTTTAAAACTTACGTGACTTTAAGTCACAACTTATGATCACATACTTGGGGTAATCACACAACTCTGGCATGTATTGATATAGTTAAAATTACATTAGTTTTTATTAAAAATCAATACAATCTTCCATATGAAAACTATGGTAACAAAAGCAACTGCTTCTATTTTAAGAAATTTAGGACTTTAGACATCATATTCCTTTCACTTAGGAATCCCACTGCTGTAAGGCTGCCATGAGTGCAGGCCTGCTGAGTTACTTGAGTCCTGTCCGACTCTTTGTGACCCCACAAAATGCACCCTGCCAGGCTACTCTGTCCATGGAATTCTCCAGGCAAGAATACTGGAGTGAGTTGCCATTTAGAACAGTGTGGGGTACAAGGGGCTCCCGAAGACGTAAAGTTAATTACATGTATTAGAAATCCATAATGCATATGAGGTTGGAACATCTTTTCAT
Source organism: Dama dama (assembly GCF_033118175.1). NCBI lineage: Eukaryota > Metazoa > Chordata > Mammalia > Artiodactyla > Cervidae > Dama > Dama dama. The sequence continues at coordinate 48,349,366 of NC_083698.1, read as the reverse complement.
TCTTACTCAAATATGATATCTTTTAGGGGAGGATATGAACAAAGCTAGTGGAGGTGATGGAATTCCAGTTGAGCTATTTCAAATACTAAAAGATGATGCTGTGAAAGTGCTGCACTCGATATGCCAGAAAATTTGGAAAACTCAGCAGTGGCCACAGAACTGGAAAAGGTCAGTTTTCATTCCAATCCCAAAGAAAGGCAATGCCAACGAATGCTCAAACTACTGCACAATTGAACTCATCGCTCACGCTAGTAAAGTAATGCTCAAAATTCCAGGCTTCAACAGTATGTGAACGATCAACTTCCAGATGTTCAAGCTGGATTTAGAAAAGGCAGAGGAACCAGAGATCAAATTGCCAATATCTGTTGGATCATCAAAAAAGCAAGAGAGTTCCAGAAAAACATCTATTTCTGCTTTATTGACTATGCCAAAGCCTTTGACTGTGTGGATCACAATAAACAGTGGAAAATTCTTAAAGAGATGGGAATACCAGACCACCTGACCTGCCTCCTGAGAAACCTGTATGAAGATTAAGAAGCAACAGTTAGAATTGGACATGGATAACAGACTGATTCCAAATTGGGAAAGGAGTACATCAAGGCTGTATATTGTCACCCTGCTTATTTAACTTATATGTAGAGTACATCATGAGAAATGCCAGACTGGATGAAGCACAAGCTGGAATCAAGTTTGCCAGGAGAAATATCAATAACCTCACATGTGCAGATGACACCACCCTTATGGCAGAAAGTGAAGAAGAACTAAAGAGCCTCTTGATGAAAGTGAAAGAGGAGAGTGAAAAAGTTGGCTTAAAGTTCAACGTTCAGAAAACTAAGATCAAGGCATCTGGGCCCATCACTTCATGGGAAATAGATGGGGAAACAATGGAAACAGTGACAGATTTTATTTTTCAGGGCTCTAAAATCACTGTAGATGATGACTGCAGCCATCAAATTAAAAGACACTTGCTCCTTGGAAGAAAAGTTATGACCAACCTAGACAGCATATTAAAAAGCAGAGACATTACTTTGCCAACAAACGTCCATCTAGTCAAAACTTTGGTTTTTCCAGTGGTCATATATGGATGTGAGAGTTGGACTATAAAGAAAGCTGAGCACCGAAGAATTGATGCTTTTGAACTGTGGTGTTGGAGAAGACTCTTGAGAGTCCCTTGGACTGCAAGGAGATCCAACCAGTCCATCCTAAAGGAAATCAGTCCTGGGTGTTCATTGGAAGGACTGATACTAAACTGCAACTTCAATACTTTAGCTACCTGATGTGAAGAACTGACTCATTTGAAAAGACCCTGACGCTGGAATGATTGAAGGTGGGAGGTGAAGGAGACAACAGAGGATGAGACAGTTGGATGGCATCACCAACTCAGTGGACATGAGTTTGAGTAAGGTCCGGGAGTTGGTGATAGACAGGGAAGCCTGGCATGCTGCAGTCCATGGGGTTGCAAAGAGTCAGACACGACTGAGCAACTGAACTGAACTGAGCAAGGATATTTAAAATTTGTACAACTGATTATCCTAATATCAAAAGCAAAAGGAATAGGTCTAATAATTTATTAGAATGAAACTTTGTGGGGAAGGGATTTTTATCTCCTGTTTTCACTGCTCTATTTCTAGTGTTTAGAAGAAAACTTGGTACATGGTATACATCTCATGTAGGAAGAAATATGTAAAGCTGACTCACTTATAAACACCTTAAACTGGTATTAAATATGTCTATAATCAAATAACACATACTTCTAAAAGTTTAAGGTTCACTTCTGAATGCACATTTGCATATTTCTTTCTTTTTATGTGTCAGCTTTTATTACATAAATATAACTGTGTGGATCCCAAGAAAATCAAATTGCTGAAAAGTAGATGATCATTAACATGGTAAAGATAAATTTAATTTCAGCATTCTAGTATGAATGTTTGTTTTTTTCTGGTAGAGGGCTCTCAACTATTTGTGGAATGTACCTTCCACATGCTTTATTCCATGAAAATACACATTGAAATCCTCAAAATTTTGCTTTGTTGAGTGCATAGTGATAAACATTAAAGCACACTGGCATTCAGAAACCACCTCATGGGTACACACGTCTCATGCCCCTTACCTTCTTCTCTCAAGTCCGGCTTGTTCCAGGTGGGTGAAGAGAACCGGCCAGACTTCTTGCGAGGACTGGTGCTCACCTTTCTCCAGGCACCACTCTCTTTCTTCTTGTTGCAACTGCCGTAACTTGAAACTATGGACAGAGGGAAGCTTCCTCCTTTGAAATCAGCTGTATGTTGGTCCAGCTCTGAAACAACATAAACCACATTCTGTCAGAAGGACAAAAGCAAGAGCGCAGTTGCACAGAGTCAAGCAAAATCCAACATTTCTAACACTTAAAGAAATAACCTCTTCAAAAATCAGGGGCCTATCATACCCAAGCAGGGGTTTGTCAACCAGCAAACATTACTTTGAAGTCTCATATTTAAACATGAGCCAGTAATTAAGAGAGAGCAAGTGAGTTCGTTTTAAAGCAGTGCTGTGCAACATCCATTACATGGAGATAATCTCACTCGTTACAAAGAGAGAAAATAGAGTTCCCTAAAAGCCAGTTCAAGCAAGCATTACATAAGAGCGAATTTCCTCTCCTCCCAGCATAAACCCACATACCTGCTCTCTGGAGGGGACAGCCATGCAGAACAGCTTTATTAAGCAAAATGCTGAGAGCAGCTCTAACCACAGCCTGCTGCCCTTGGCTAGGGTTTTTAGTTGTTTGCCCAAGGCCGGGTTGTCTTTTCACAGAGGCTCTTGACAATATTGCTTCTTGAACTCTGGGTGCAATGACAGCATTCCATAGCTTAGACATCCACCTTCCAAGAAAGGGTTCATAGTTAGGACCCAGGCTCCCAGCAATCACACACAACTCTACCCAGGACAGAGCTGAAGACCCTGAACAAAGCCTAAGTGTTTCTATGGATAGGCTAACTTTCCCAAGGTTGTTTTGGAATAAGTGAAATTATCCAACACCAAAGTAGTTTGAATCTGCCTTACAAATAACAATGTATTTCTAATGAAACTGTTTACCTGTTTCTGTTTTTCTTTATAAGATCCTGGAGCACTAGAGTGCTGAATAAATGAATGCACATGGAAGGGAAAAATACATGGAAAACTTTACAGACTAAAGAAATCAGGAGAAAAAAAGAGCAAGCAACATATGGATCTGATGAGAGTTTTGAAAACAGAGGAAACCTATGATCTATCTAGTCTTAGCAAAAATTGTTTCCTTAGGACCTGCCTGACACACAAGTCATGGTCATCCTCTGATTTCCATGTTGATGACAGGAGTGGCATAGCTTTCTCACTCTCAAAATATTCCCAACTGGGCAGGGCTCTACTTTAAACACTTTAAAGGGAAAGAAGGACCAATGACACTTACTTCACTGTTGCTTGGGCGTGCCCTGGGATTACAGGACAAGATAGGAAGTACTTTGGCCCAAGAAGTGCTTCTGGTGTGCCCAGGCGGGCCAGGCACGAGTTGAGCTGGCGCCACACGGCCAGGGCCCAGTCGACCGTCTTGCACACAGGGTCACAGGGAGACGGCACCTGACCTCTGAACTGGAGACAGAGAGGAGGAAGACGGGGGCTTGGGTTAGAGCAGTGCCGTTGTCCTTTTGTTTCTAACCATTCAAAGTTAAAGCTATAAAAATTTAAGACTATAAAACAAAGCTGTAGCCAAATCTGATCTTACCTTCACTTGGGGTGGGTGAAAGAGCGATTAGGTAATAACATACCCTGTTATGTGTGAGCATGAGATACAGATCTGTGGTTTGTTACATCAAATGAAAGGATGCCGACATGACGGTTCAGTGAGACACCCTGGATGAGGTATCTTACTTGGATGAATTCTTAAACATCAGTGCTGGAAGAAATCATTTTTCACATGTGTATGGAATATGTCACAAGGACTTGCAAATAGTAGGTGTTCAAAAAAGGATTTTGAATAAATGAAATAAAAATGACATTAAATATTCTAATATGGGTAAGTGATAAGATGGCATATCAGAGTCTATGGCATGTTCACTTTGTCTTATTTTTAATTTCCCTAGAAGGAAAGTCTCAGCTAAAATGCTAACTTAAAATGTACACAACTCTGCTAGCATGAAGATATGTTTTCAAATTTTAAAATGTGCAAATTTTAAGTAATACTGTGTAACACACATGGTTGAATGGGGGCAATTCTTTTTAGAGTTATATCTTATATAAGAGTCCCTTTTTGGTATTACAGCAGATTCACAAAAGGACAAAGATTTATATACTATGAAGAGAAATCTCTCAACTATTTAGAAGTCAGATATAACAATTAACTATTTTTATAAGAAACACATTCATGTAAATCTCTACTTTACCAAGGAATTATGATATTAAGACTGAGGATAATATGTGAATGTTTGTATATCCTACATCAAGGGATAGAATTTGGCACAGACGAAAATGCAAGAGTGGTTCAGTGATTCTAGCAGCTTCATTAAAGTGACATCACTGTGTCACATGAGGCTTTGGGATCTGTTATAATATCCCATGTTTTTCAAAAGAGGATCATATTTCTCCCACTTTCTCTGATAGTCTCCCAGTGAAAATGAGATCATGGGCTACAATTAATAGGTGAATATTAATTTCCTTGGGTTTCCCTGGTGGCTCAGACAGTAAAGAATCTGCCCACAGATATTTCAAAAGAACAGCATGTATACTATCTATGGTGAAACAGATCACCAGTCCAGGTGGGATGCATGAGACAAGTGCTCCAGCCTGGTGCACTGGGAAGACCCAGAGGAATTGGGTGGAGAGGGAGGTGGGAGCGGGGATCGGGATGGGGAATACGTGTAAATCCATGGCTGATTCATATCAATGTATGACAAAACCCACTGAAATGTTGTGAAGTAATTAGCCTCCAACTAATAAAAAAATAAAAATAAAAAAATAAAGACACACCAAAAAAAAAAAAAAAAAAGAATCTGCCCACAATGCAGGAGGCCCAGGTTCAATCCCTGGGTGGGTAAGATCCCTTGGAGAAGGGAATGGCAACCCACTTCAGTATTCTTGCCTGGAGAATTCCATGGACAGCGGATCCTGGTGGGTTACAGTCCATGGGGTTGCAAAGAGTCAGACACAACTGAGTGACTAACTCTTTCTTTCACTTTCAATTTCCTATTAAAGAAGGTATAATTATTTTTTTTTATTAAATACTAGAAGCTTGGTCTTTTCCAAAAAAAGACCTGTTTATTTTTATTCCTGTGAGAAACTGGAAGAAGAAATTTTGATCACATGCCAGTGTGCTTCTAAGCACCCCCAAAGATATGGTTCCATCCTGCAGTTACAAGATTTCTGTTGTTTTTGCAGTTGTCTTCATTCCCACTGTAAACCTACCCCAGGAATCCGTTTTATTAACCTACTTGAAGTGATTCCTGGTAAACTGAACACATTACCCTTCCTCCCCACTTTCTGTTCCTTATAGCACAACCCACTTGCCCATCCTCAAACACAATGGAGGAAAGTGTAGAGCTTGAAGATCAGAACTTTCCTTTCAAAATAAGTAAAATCAATCCTTTTCAAACTATGTTTACCAGAGAGCCGGAAGAGGGAGAGGATTAGGGAAGATTTCAAGGAAGATGAGCATGGCCCCTGCGCAAGAAAGACAGAAATTCGTGAAGCAGTCCCTGTTCTTCTCTTAGATAAACCAGGCACTTGGCCGTGTTGGTGTAGGCTCCTCAATGAAAAAATGCAGCCTTCTGGGGAGAAGTGGGTACTTGGGAAATCTCTGTATCTCCCTTTCAATTTTACTGTAAACCAAAAACTGCTCTAAAAATAATAGTCTTTAAGAAAAATACTGGTATCTTTTGCAGTTCTTTAGGTGAGTTTTTTAGCAGTGAGACTTAAATATTAATAGTGATGAAGTTAATGGAAACATCAATGATTTGAAAAGCTACAAAACCCATGACTGTCTTTACCTCACCTCTCTTCCTACTGGCTGAGGTCATATAACAGATGTGCTTTGGTCAAAAGAGTATATATTTATGATCAGGCAACTGACTTTAGCAGAGCTTGGGGCAGATGATTTCTGATTCAATTAGGAACTTCAGGAACTAACTGAAATCACCACTAGTAGGGACTGTTCACTAAATTACCAAAGGCATTCCTGCCGCACCCTTCTCCCTCCACCACCCTCCCCCAGCCCTCTGCTATGAATGCATGTACATTCACATGCTCTAACACAACATACACAGAGATTTTGTTCAGGAACTTGGTGAAGCACTCTGGTGTTGGGAAGATAGCTCCAGCCAAGGTCTATGGCAGAAGGGTGGGCATGAAACCAGTTCTGGATAATGAACCATTAAGGGGAAGTCTGATTCTGGCAATTTCAGAAAAAGATGCTGTCCCTGCTGATAAGAAGGAGGCAAAAGAAGCCTAAGTTCCCTCTCCGCACAGCGCAGCATCCTGCTCCCTACCTGTGAACAAGTCTGTGTGAGGGTCTGGTGCCTGAAGCCCTGCAGAAGCCAGGCAGTCGTGAAGAGAGGCCAAGAGATTAACCCAGACCTGGGACCTGACATAACGAAGGTGTGAATGGACATCGGCAACACCCACTGCAAGGCATCTGGTTATGTAAGGGAAAAAAGCCTCTTTTTGTGTGTGAAGCAGCTAACAGTGGGGTGTCGTATTACCTACACTTTAAAATCCTCTGCTGCTACAATAAAGATCCTGTCCTCCAAGTGCGGCCCCACTGTGCAGGATTAAACAATAAAATCTTACTAAATTGAGCTCTTTTATTTCAAATCCTCCCAGACACTTAGCTCTGGCCTAATTTAAGAATATGACATTAGAGAATAATGTGCTCAATTTGGTAAGCACTACATTAATTTTGTTATTTTGATAGAACGTAGAATATTTACTATGAAAAGTCACTAAAAGTGATTATTCTTCTTAAAAATGTGTCAACAGAGATTTCTATTTTTTTATATGACTTTTTAATAGTTACTATAGCACAATGTAACAAATATTAAAACCAGCTTGAGTAGATGGATAATGAAGGCTCCAAGGAAACAATAGCTTTTCCTTAAGAAGAATGATTAATTTTCTAATCTAGTCTCAGATAGCAATTAAACTCAGGGAGACTCCTTGAGAATAGTTAATAAAACAATAAAACCTATCTGCTTTTTTGGGGGCGGGGGGGGGGGGGCGTGCCACACCACATGGTATGTGAGATCTTAGTTTCCCAATGAGGATCAAACCTGCATCCCTTGCACTGGAAGCTCAGAGTCTGAACCACTGAACCACCAGGGAAGTCTGTTTTTTTAAAAACTACTTAACATAGTACAGGTACTGTTATGAGTTTTACATGCATTATCCTATTTAACCCTTGAAGTGTTAATTGCTCAGTTGTGTCCAACTCTTTATGACCTCACTGACTGCAGCCCGCCAGGTTCCTCTGTCCAAAGGATTTTCCAGGCAAGAATACTGGAGTGGGTTGCAAAGCCCTCCTCCAGGGGATCTTCCTGATCCAGGGATTGAACCTGAGTCTCCTGCAAACCCATATCTCCTGCACTGCAGGCAAATTCTTTACTGTCTCAGCCACCAGGGAAGCCCCACTTGACCCTTGCCTACCCCCGATTTTTACTTGCCAGAAGCCACACAGTAAGTGGCAGAGCTCAAGCCCAGGTTGCCTGACAGCGATGCCAGGGAATGTCAAGGAGCCTCTCCCAACAACGGGCCGCGTGTGGTCTGTTACCTTACTCACAACCTTCCTCCTGAGGAACCTGCGCAGCAGCCCCTGCATGGGCTCGCCGTCCCAGCGCAGCTGCACCCAGCGGAAATGCTGCTGCACCAGCAAGTCCGAGCCCTGGAGACAGGCCTTGGCGATCGTTCCCATCAGAAAGCAGTTCTCATGAAAGTAGTAGCATTCAGACGTTCCGTTTCCTAAAACAAACCAAAGCAGCAGTCCAACGTCAGGAAACCACAGCAGAGAACAAGTTCAACAAGTGAAGGAAAGACGGCCATGAAGCGTGACGTGTGCTCCAGGGGACAGAGAAAGCTCTTAAAGCAGCTGGCTTCTTGGGGTGGTCTCTCCACTATCTTTACCTTTTTGGAAGGTACAGGGGCTTTCAGTACTGTGATTTTCCAGAGGTCCCAAAAAGTCCCCCAGTAACTCAGACAATGAAGATTTTTCCAAGTTCTCCAAGATGACGATGATTTTCTTGTTAGCAGGAGATTGTTTCACTGGGATCAGACAGGCTGTGGTCAAAACAGAAATTCAATGATTAAAATGTATCAATGATTAAATGACCAATGATTAAAACATAAAATGACAGAGATGTACAAACTTTTAAAAGTTTACGTGTTAGCAAAGATGTGACACAGCGCTCTGACATGGCTGGGAAAGTATAAAGACTCTGGGAAACAGTTTGAAATTACTGAATACAGCTGAGGATACTGCCCCACACACAATGATCCAACACTAACTAGTTCCATAACAGATCCCAAACAGAATCAACCCAAATGTCCACCAACAACAGAATAGAAAGTATGTTCGTACAATGGATTTGAAAATGAACAAATTGTATCTACAAGCAGCCACATGGAAGACTGTCACAAACGGTATATTAAGAAACATATCACACAAGGATACAAACAATATGACACTATCATTTAGAGTTCAAACGGGCAACATGACACATACACTTTAGGAATTCATAGATAGTAAAACTGTTTTTAAAAAGCAAAGAAATGATTACAAAAGCAAGACTAGTGGCTACCTCCAGAAGGAAGGGTTTGTGAACAAGGGTGGGGCAAGTGGGCCCATTCTGGAAGCTAGGGATGTTCTATTTTGTGACCTGGTCAGTGGTTAAATTATCATTTTATTTTAAATTATTCACTGATCTATAAAAATAGGTAGTATGTATTTTATAGATGGAAATTTCAGAATACAAAGGGTCAAAAATCCTCCAGTGAGGATTGAATCCTTTAAATTTATTTTGATAAATTAAATTTAATCCTTTAAATTACACATATGTAAAATGTTCATAAAATTATGGAGACAGGACCTCAGAGACAAGCAGATCCCTCCTTTCATTTCATAGATCTCAGAGATGTTAAGGAGATTTGACCAAGGCTTCAGAAACAGTGATAAGGAAGGACCACAATCTGGGTCTTGTGATTCTTATTTTAGGGGTCCTCACACTAAAGACAGGGGGTGTGAGCTGCATAAATGGAGGATTATTATTATATGTATTAGACAAATCGGTAGATAAAGTGTAACTGAAAGACTGCCTGGGCACCTGCTAAGCACTCAAATGTTGTTAATACTGTAGTTGAAATACATCTATAATACTAGCTAGATAGCAATGAATAAAAAATTTATATCACCTTTTAATATTTTAGAAGATTCTAAGATGCCCTAGTCTTAGCTAAATTAACCTTGAGAAAAGATCAATTTAGAATACTCAGCAGTGATTTTGTCAAGTAATTCCACTTTCTGCAAACACTTATGATAGTGCATTATACCCATTCCGCCTCCATGTTACTATAGACACAAATGCATTGTCACTTTCAAGAGAACTCCTTGAACACTGTAAATTAATCTTTTCTGAGACTGAAATAACTTTTCTGGATGCTACAAAGCTTTAAAAACTAAAAGACCAGAAACAAAACCAGCTGTCTCTCCATCAAGTTGTTTCTGTGGGGGTGGGTACACTAGCATTTGGCATGTGCCACATCCCCTTCAACACGGCTATTCAGTAAAGAGTGCTAACACATTTGTGCTTCTCAGGGTCAAATATTATTTCGGAACTATATTTATTATGGAAGTATGATGGCTTTACCAGCTAAGCTGGTAAAGAATCCACCTGCAATTCAGGAGATCCCAGTTCGACTCCTGGGTCAGGAAGATCCCCTGGAGGAGGGCATGGCAACCTACTCAAGTATTCTTGCACAGGGGCATTCCATGAACAGAGAAACCTGGCAGGGGGTCGCCAAGAGTCGGCCACAACTGAGCGACTAAGTACACTATGTTGTTTTTAAAAACAATAATGATAAGCTAACAAATCTTTTATACCCAGTGATTAAAAAAAAAAAAAAAAGACAGATTGAATGGTTTATGTATCTGCTTTTCTGTAATTAAGGACTGAAGGTCTCCAGTTTTTCCTTGATCTGGATTAGGTGTACAGCTAGTTCTAGTGGCCTTGAAGCTCCTACATACAGCTAGAATGTGTCTTCAGGAACATGTAATTTGTTGTTATTTAGTTTCTTAGTCATGCCCAACTCTTTTGTGACCCTGTGGACTATATCCCATCAGGCTCCTCTATCCATGGGGTTCTCCAAGCAAGAATACTGGAATGGGCTGTCATGCCCTCCTCCAGGGGATCTTCCCGACACAGGGATCAAACCCACATTTCCTGTGCTGGCAGGCAGATTCTTTACTACTGAGCCATTAGGGAAGTGTTTGGCTAGTTCTAATAGCCTTGAAGCTGTGCATCTAGCTAGAATGTGCCTATAGGAACACGTAATTGCATCTCTACAATGTCTTCCATGGCCCCCTTGCCCTGTGTACTGTGCTAAGCACTAGCATGCTGGAGGTAACTGATTCTAACTGGGGGAATGTGGCATTTTAAACTCTACCCATTATGAAGAATGGCATCTTGACAGATGGGAAGAAGGGTTTCTAGGTTTAAGAAATGGCATAGGTGGAAGAATGGACTCCAGGCAGGGCTCAGTCCTTGAAGGGACTGGAACCTCAAACTATGGTTAGAGTAGTTTCAAGAATGGCATGAAGGTGAGCTCAAAGCTGACCCAGGCCTCCAGTCAGGATGGACTGAGAGCTCGGGGGCAAAGCCACATCCGTGGGGTAGAATCCAGGAGCCCCACCTGTGGGCAGCAGGGTGGCAGGCAGCATCCTCACTCTGCGCCACACTCTGTGGTCACCTGGGATCCATCCCCAGAGGCCGTGATGCAGTCGGTCATTGCTGGGCCTGGGGCACTGGCGTTTTATGTGCAAGCCTGCATGAAACTGGTTGATATGAAGTCTCAGAACCCAGCCACAAATGAAAAGTGGGAGGCCCGGGATGTCATGCTGAAAGGGAGAAACTACCAGCTCTGGGAATCACTGGAAGTCTTTAAGGGCAGGCAGAAACACGATTTGGCTCCTCCTCTGAGATCTTGCTCTGGTGAGTAGAATTGATGGGAGAATAAAGAAACAAGAGAACATATCTACAGGCTTTTACTGCTCAGGTGAGGACAGGGGGTAATGGGAGCCTCCTCCAAGGCCAAGGCTCAGAACAAAAGGGTATTCTGAGATGAGTCAGCAAAGCTCAGTGGAAAAGACCCTGATGCTGGGAAAGACTGAGGGCAGGAGGAGAAGGGGGTGACAGGATGAGATGGTTGGATGACATCACCAACTCAATGGACATGGGTTTGAGCAAATCCTGGGAGACAGTGAAGGACAGGAAGCCTGGCACCCTGCAGTTATGCGGTTGCAGACAGTTGGACACGACAGTGACTGGACAATAACAAAGCTCAGTGGTTGACTATCTTGAGAGAGGGGCAGGGAGGGAGTATCAGAGGCAACTCAGAAGTTCCCACCAGAGGAGCAGCCATGCAGTGAATGAAGGCAGACAGCACATGAGCGGGAGCACACCTGAGGCAGGACAGGTGATGATGGGCTATGTTTCCACCCTGAGTGTGTGATGAGTGAGGCATCTCTCCTGAGATGTCCAGCAAGGGCTGGACCAGAGGGAGGGAGGCAGCAAGGAAGGATTCAGGCTGGAGATAAATGAGTTTATAGGATTGTAGGAGATCTGGAAAAAGATGCCAACTCATTCTCCTGGGTCCATAAGCAAGGATTGTATTTATAGTGACTCAATTAATCCCACATTTAATGAACAGCTTGTGCCCTAGACAAAAGATACACGGGGTGCTGTTCGTAACAGTTGGGTTGGGTTTCCACCTCAATTTTGTTGATAGCGGTCTCCCCTAAGGTATCGATCCCAGGTCAAATAGACTGGGTTGTTTTTTGGTGAAAAGCTTTGTCTTCAACACTGAAGACTGCATATGTTCAATTTTTCCTACTTCTCCATCTGACCACTTAAGTTCAACATCCTAAAACAAGTTCATCCAAATGTAAATTTCACTTTAGTTGTGAAATAGCATGTCTAGTTCAAATTATTTAACATGGATTCATTTCTATAATATTAACCAACCACAGAAGCAAAAACTCATCACACCTTTGGGATTGAAGGATTGTTCAGCCTTTGATCAGGGTTTTAGATGGCTATTCATGCCATGTTATATCTGGAGATTTCTTCTGGCCTGTTGTGGGAAAGTTGACCATTTAAATTCCCTTTATCAGGAGAAGAACCAAATTAACAAAATTAGAAATGAAAATGGAGAGATCACAACAGACAACACTGAAATACAAAGGATTATAAGAGACTACTACCAGCAGCTCTATGCCAATAAAATGGACAACTTGGATGAAATGGACAAATTCTTAGAAAAGTATAACTTTCCAAAACTGAACCAGGAAGAAATAGAAGATCTTAACAGACCCATCACAAACAAGGAAATCAAAACTGTAATCAGAAATCTTCCAGGAAACAAAAGCCCAGAGCCAGATGGCTTCACAGCTGAATTATACCAAAAATTGAGAGAAGAGCTAACACCTATCTTACTCAAACTCTTCCAGAAAATTGCAGAAGAAGGTAAACCTCCAAACTCATTCTATGAGGCTACCATCACCCTAATTCCAAAACCAGACAAAGATGCCACAAAAAAAGAAAACTGCAGGCCAATATCACTGATGAACATAGATGCAAAAATCCTTAACAAAATTCTAGCAAACAGAATCCAACAACATATTAAAAAAATCATACATCATGACCAAGTGGGCTTTATCCCAGGAATGCAAGGATTCTTTAATATCTGCAAATCAATCAATGTAATACACCACATTAACAAATTGAAAGAGAAAAACCATATGATTATCTCAATAGATGCAGAAAAAGCCTTTGACAAAATTCAACACCCATTCATGATTAAAACTCTCCAGAAAGCAGGAATAGAAGGAACATACCTCAACATAATAAAAGCTATATATGACAAACCCACAGCAAGCACTACCGTCAATGGTGAAAAATTGAAAGCATTTCCCCTGAAATCAGGAACAAGACAAGGGTGCTCACTCTCACCACTACTATTCAACATAGTGTTGGAAGTGTTGGCCACAGCAATCAGAGCAGAAAAAGAAGTAAAAGGAATCCAGATAGGAAAAGAAGAAGTGAAACTCTTGCTGTTTGCAGATGACATGATCCTCTACATAGAAAACCCTAAAGACTCTACCAGAAAATTACTAGAGCTAATCAACGAATATAGTAAAGTTGCAGGATATAAAATCAACACACAGAAATCCCTTGCATTCCTATACACTAACAATGAGAAAACAGAAAGAGAAATTAAGGAAACAATACCATTCACCATTGCAATGAAAAGAATAAAATACTTAGGAGTATATCTACCTAAGGAAACAAAAGACCTATACATAGAAAACTATAAAACACTGATGAAAGAAATCAAAGAGGACACAAACAGATGGAGAAATATACCGTGTTCATGGATTGGAAGAATCAATATTGTCAAAATGGCTATACTACCTAAAGCAATCTATAGATTCAATGCAATCCCTATCAAGCTACCAACGGTATTTTTCACAGAACTAGAACACATAATTTCACAATTTGTATGGAAATACAAAAAACCTCGAATAGCCAAAGTAATCTTGAGAAAGAAGAATGGAACTGGAGGAATCAACCTGCCTGACTTCAGACTATACTACAATGCCACAGTCATCAAGACAGTATGGTACTGGCACAAAGACAGAAATATAGATCAATGGAACAGAATAGAAAGCCCAGAGATAAATCCACGAACCTATGGACACCTTATCTTTGACAAAGGAGGCAAGAATATACAATGGAAAAAAGAAAACCTCTTTAACAAGTGGTGCTGGGAAAACTGGTCAACCACTTGTAAAATAATGAAACTAGAACACTTTCTAACACCATACACAAAAATAAACTCAAAGTGGATTAAAGATCTAAATGTAAGACCAGAAACTATAAAACTCCTAGAGGAGAACATAGGCAAAACACTCTCTGACATAAATCACAGCAGGATCCTCTATGACCCACCTCCCAGAATATTAGAAATAAAAGCAAAAATAAACAAATGGGACCTAATGAAACTTAAAAGCTTTTGCACAACAAAGGAAACTATAAGCAAGGTGAAAAGACAGCCCTCAGATTGGGAGAAAATAATAGCAAATGAAGCAACAGACAAAGGATTAATCTCAAAAATATACAAGCAGCTCCTGCTGCTCAATTCCAGAAAAATAAATGACCCAATCAAAAAATGGGCCAAAGAACTAAACAGACATTTCTCCAAAGAGGACATACAGATGGCTAACAAACACATGAAAAGATGCTCAATATCACTCATTATCAGAGAAATGCAAATCAAGACCACAACGAGGTACCATTACACGCCAGTCAGGATGGCTGCTATCCAAAAGTCTGCAAGCAATAAATGCTGGAGAGGGTGTGGAGAAAAGGGAACCCTCTTACACTGTTGGTGGGAATGCAAACTAGTACAGCCACTATGGAAAACAGTGTGGAGATTTCTTAAAAAACTGGAAATAGAACTGCCATATGACCCAGCAATCCCACTTCTGGGCACACACACCGAGGAAACCAGATCTGAAAGAGACACGTGCACCCCAATGTTCATCACAGCACTGTTTATAATAGCTAGGACATGGAAGCAACCTAGATGCCCATCAGCAGACGAATGGATAAGGAAGCTGTGGTAAATATACACCATGGAATATTACTCAGCCATTAAAAAGAATTCATTTGAATCAGTTCTAATGAGATGGATGAAACTGGAGCCCATTATACAGAGTGAAGTAAGCCAGAAATATAATGACCAATACAGTATACTAATGCATATATATGGAATTTAGTAAGATGGTAATGATAACTCTATGTGCAAAACAGAAAAAGAGACACAGATGTACAGAACAGACTTTTGGACTCTGTGGGAGAAGGAGAGGGTGGGATGTTTCGAGAGAACAGCATCAAAACACATATATTATCTAGGGTGAAACAGATTACCAGCCCAGGCTGGATACGTGAGACAAGTGCTCGGGCCTGGTGCACTGGGAAGGCCCAGAGGAATCTGGTGGAGAGGGAGGTGAGAGGGGGGATTGGGATGGGGCATATATGTAAATCCATGGCTGATTCATGTCAATGTATGACAAAAACCACTACAATATTGTAAAGTAATTAGCCTCTAACTAATAAAAATAAATGGAAAAAAAAAGAAATTAAAAAAAATATTTAGAAGTGTTTCCATAAAAATAAATAAATTCCCTTTGTCCAACTCCATTTCTGAAACTAATCTCTTTTTGTCCTTTTTTCTTCTAACTTTATAGGTGTATCATCTCTGCTTCTCCCCAGAGATCAATAATCTTAATCAGGTATCTCCTTGGCTAGGCTCAGGGCTATAGTTCAGTTTTACATACCCTTGTATTCAAAGTTCTGGATAGGTAAGTTCTAGAGCAAGACTCATTGGTTTAAAAATAACATATCACATTTATAGTTAAACCCAAATTACTTCATGTCTAAGGTGAGGCCAAGTCCATACTCTCCTCTTTGGGGATGCATGTGGCCCATCTTTACAGTGTCCATTTAAAACAAGTCTTTGTGGGGATGATGCTCTGAGTCCAGATGAGAAGCAAGGGACAGGTCTGCAAAGAGCCTCTAGCAATGCAGGGTCCAAGGAGGAAATCTCATTTATGTAGACTTCAATTACATATGATATTATTAAAGTAATTCCATCTTTATTTCTTTGGAAGTAGAAAGTTTTCTCAGGAATTCTAAGCATTGTTTTAAAATACCAATTGAGTGTTTAATTTTTTTTTCTTTCTACTACTGTCACATGTAATTTAAAAAAGTATCTGTCTTGCTAACCTAACTCAATGCCTTATACTGAGGAGAAATTTGACCCAATTCTAATACACATTCACACCCTCCTTACCAAATAACTGAGCCATGTGATGTGACAGTTTCTTACAAGAGCCAATACGAGAAGGAAGATGTTATTTTAAAATGAACAAAATATCCATTGCAGGTATAAGTGCTATGTCATTCTTCTTGAACTGATCTTCTGTTCTACATTCCCTTCTTCACTGGCACCATTTCAGAATCCACATAAGTTTTAGATTCTTAAAACTAATAATTTAAAGCTAATTATTTTAAAAAATCTGCTACTCTTCCTTCTTGTATTTTGTTGCTCATACACTTATTCATTCTCTGTCTCTTTTCACTGGCTTTCTTCTACAGAGTCATAGACAGGAACATAGATGGAAATGTATGTGCTATGCCCATTGGAAGAGGAAAGCTCAACATTCTTACCCCCAGCTAAATCTATGTAGTTTAAACCTTTTTTTTTTTTTTTTGAGAAAATAAGGTTAAAAATCAGAATAAGTTTAGAACACCTTATGAATCAGCACATTCCCCATACGGCAGTCATGTTACTCAATCAATTCAACTTTCTTGGTTAAAAAAAGGGAGACTAGGGGATAGATATTTTCTGTCCCATTATTATTCTAAAAGCTTAAGTAGAATAGCCTTGAAGCTCCTTTTCTCTGACCCAGATCTCTGCCTTCTCTACTCTATCCTTTTCCATCACCCTTTCTTTCACCACAGAAGAAAATTCCCTGCTGCGGGCTTTCTGCACTACACACAGTGACACCACAATATCCATAGATCCTTCCCTCTGGCTCACTTGCGATTCCCTGGTACTGCCTCAGAAGTTTCTGGTGTCCCCATCTACTCAAAGTGTACCTTCTCCATGATCTCTTCATTGGCCACCTGTCAAGAACAGTGAGTCCTACTGCCGTGAAAATGATGGTGACAATGGATGGAGTTTTAGAAGCTGAGGATGGACAGCAGCGAGGGAAAGATCTGAAGCCAGACTGGAATGTTCCTGATATGACGTGCAGAGACCTTCAGTGTCTATTCTGGTGACACTAGAGTATAATAGCAGGAAATTGTCAGGAGCAGCTTTGTATTTCAGGGTGAGCCCTCTGGAAGCCTGCAGAGGGCTTCTGAGAGGAGTGAGAGCAGAACAAGGAGGGTTAGGGCCACAGTCCCTTGAACAAGAGATGACAGGTGGCAGGGGGACTGGAGAGAAGGAGATGGAGATGAGATATAGGAAGCAGATGCAAAAGGAATGAGGACTGACTAGATGTGGGGAAGCAGGCAAATGAGGAACCTACAATATGCTCTGCTTGCTAACTTGGGTAACTGCATTCAAGGTCTTAGCAGGTAAAAGTCTTGTGTTTGTGTCTTATTTGTGCTATTAGAAAAAAAAAGAAAAAGGATATTTGATACTTGTAAATTATTGAGCCAAATACAGAATAAAAATCCTTTAATACTCGGAGATGTTATACTGTTTCCTATATAAGAGAGTAGATTTTTTTGGACTCAGTCTATCATTTGAAAACCTTTTTGAAATTCAATTCATTCTGTTTTTATGCCCTGTCATCAAGTACTGCCTCAACAACTCCTATTTTCTCTTTTTTCTTTCTAGCTCCACTGTAAGCAAATTCTTCTACTTGCTGACAACTAAGTATGATTAACATTCCATTTTTCTTTGCCTATTTCTTATATCAGGAGATTTAGCCACTCACTCAACAAGTAATTATTGGCAATCAGTGTACAAAATGAAATAGAAGAAAACGCTACATTACTAGCCTTCAAGGAGCTCATACTGTGTGTGTGGGTGAACATAAAAGCCCAAATAAGCCTCACTGCCTTGAACTATAATTGGGTAGGACACAGAGGTAAACAAAGCTTATGGCTCTTCATCAGAGGTAGTTGTCATATCTGGAGAGATCAGACAAGCCTTTATTGGGGGTGTCCTCAGAGTATTTAAAACAGGGGCTGCCATGTCTTATTTTAACTAGTCACATACAACACAGTACTTTACTGGGCACCAGCCATGCGGTAGTCATGGTATGTGTGTGTGTAGGGGGCAGGGGGGAATGAAAGTTTGTGTGCTTATTCTAGATGAAATTTCAGAGTAATTCTAGATGAATGCTGCAGAATAAACAAAGATGTGGAGAGTAGAAAAGCAAAGGACATGTGAGGAAAAAATACTATATTCTGCTGGAGCTTAGAGATCTATTTTTTAAAAGAGATATTCCAAAGAAGATGTACAAATGGCCAACAGGTACATGAAAACAGGCTCAGCATCACTAACCATCTGGGAAATGCACCAATCCACATCAATCAAAAGCACAATGAGATATCACTTAACAACTGTTAGAAGGGCTATCACTGAACAGAGTTAACAAATGGTAACGATGTATAGAAAAAGGAACCCTTGGGCACTGTTGGTGGGAATATAAATTGGTGCAGCCACTATGGAAAACAGTATGGAGGGTCTCAAAAAACTAAAAAACAGAAGTAGCATATGATTCATCAATATCACTTCTGGGGATATCTCCCAAGGGAATGAAATCAGGCTCTTGAAGCGATATCTGCACACCTGTGTCCATCACAGTATTATTCACAAGAGGACAAAATATGGAAACAGTCTAACCATCCATCAAGAGCTGAATGAATAACAAAAATGTGGCATATATATACACTAGGATATGATTCAGCCATGAGAAAGAAAGTAAGTCTGCTGTCTGCGACAACATGGATGGACCTTGAGGGTGTTATGTTAGGGGAGGTAAATCACAGAAAAACAAATACTGCATGACATCACTTGTATGTGGAATCTAAAAATGCCAAACTGATGAAGCAGAGTAGAATGGAGATTGTCAAAGTCTGGAGGGTGAGGGAAATGAGATACCAGTCAAAGGATATGAACTTTCAGTTATAAGAGGAATAAGTTTGAGGGGTTAATGCTGTATTCATTATATACTTGAAAGTTGCTGAGAGAGTAAACAGTAAATGTTCTCACTGCAAAGAAGAAATGGTAATTATATGAGGTGATGGAAATTCTAGCTAATGATACAGTGGTAATCATTTTGTAATATATGGGTATCAAGTCAACAAACTGTATACCTTGCACTTACTGTTATATCTCAAAAAATTAAAAAAGGTCAAACAAATTAAGGGGAACAGTGTCCTAGAATAGAAGACTGAGTGGCACTGACTTCGTTCAGTGGGTGATGGAAGAATGGACAGGAATTACAAAGAGCTTCTGGTCAGGGGTCTGGTGATCTGTGGAGGATGTTTAGGGAGGAGAAGAGATAGGCAGAGCAGCCACTTACAGGCAAGTAGACAAGACAGAGTAAAGGGAGGCATGAAGTAGGAAGGTACCAACGGGGATGGATGAAAAAGGCACACTGGGGCCCGCTTGGCAGGACGTGACCATGGACAGGAGTGAGTGCTCTGTGAATCAGAGGACCTGGGGGGTTCTAGATGGTTTTAACACAGCTTTAAAAATTAAGGTAGTTGAAAACACTGAAAAACAAACTCCCAAATTTTCACATAAAAACTTGTATTTCTTGCTTCTTCCTGCAAGTCACAATACCCATGAAATTGCATCTCCACTCAGCCGCTTAGAGCTGAGAGCTGCTGTTCTCATGGAGACAGAGACAGGCTTCCCTCCCTCCTGCCCCCACCAGCCTGCTTCACCCCTTTATGTAGCTTTACGGCACTTGTGGGCATTTAGGTTTTCAGGTCTGCCAACGTGACCTGAGTTCCAAGTGTGGGGGGCCAAGAGACTCACCAAATTGGGAAATTAGGAAGAAGAGTTATTTTTAGGAAGGTGCTCCTCAAAGATTTAGAAATGCTGAGCTGGTCATCTTAGCATCCTTCTTGACCTAACTCTCACTGTTTTCAACTTTTTTTTTTTTTTTTTTTTAGCTAAGCTTAGAGCAGAGTTCAGTCTAATTGCTGTTTACCCTGATAGGATGAGACACACAATGTTTTAACTTCTTACTCTGAAATGAAGAAAGACTGAATATTGAAAAAGTGTAGGGGGGGGGGGTTGCTATAAAACTAAGGGGGGAAAATGGGGGGCACAGATGAGTTTTTGAGGAGCAGCAGCAGGCAGTATTCAGGGCAGGTTCAGGATTCTGACTGCTTGGTTTAAGTCTGCACTGCTGTGTCCTCGCTGTGGCATCCATGGGCCGGCACTTAACCTCTTGTCTCAAGTGTTTATAAACCAGGGAGGTTAGGATAGGGCTTAAGTGTGTTAGTCACTCAGTTGTCTTTGACTCTATGTGACCCCACGGACTGTAGCCTGCCAGGCTCCTCTATCCATGGAATGCTCCAGGCAAGAATACTGGAGTGGGTTGCCATTCCCTTCTCCAGGGGATCTTCCTGACCCAGGGATTGAATCTGGGTCTCCTGCATTGCAGGCAGATTCTTTACTGTCTGAGCTACCAGGGAAGCCCCAAATAGGACTCACCAGAGACAAGGCTTAATAAACATTAGCTTTTATTAGTATCGTCAGAGAAAACAGTTTTCTGTCACTTACTCTCACTACTTTCTGGCAAAAGTTGCCTGAGTACTAGAGCAACATTCAGATTCTGGCAGAGTTTTCCTATCCCCAAAATGTGCTTCTATGTCTGTGGACTCCTCAGTCTGTCTCTAAACTGCCTCTTAATTGTATTTCTTGGGTTAGGAACTCCTGGTAATTTCCATCTTCCTCAACCTGGTCACCAGCTACAAGGTATCTCCCTTGATCACAGGTCCAAAGATGAGAATCGCCCCTTCCCCTAAAGAAGAGACCTGAATTTGCACTTTATTGCATCCTAACTCAGCTCACAACCACCTCTCTCCTTCACCCCATCCCCAGGTTCTCTGAGGTTTTGAGCCCACAGAGACCAGAGGCTGTTCCATTTCAGCTCTGTTTCACTAGTCATGTTCTACTTTACAGGGTTATATTAACTCTGCCTGTGCTGAGGCTGGGGGTGTTAAGCTCTGGAGCCTAAAATGGGGAATTCATGAAAATGCTGGATTAATTAATATGTTTAATCACAGTTCTGCCACTGTGAAGTTGTGGCAAGTTATTGAAGCTCTTTATGCCTGTTTCCTCACCTCTGAGATGGAGATAATAATACCAACTCACGGGGCTTCCCTGGTGGTCCAGTGATTGAGTCCAGCTGCCAGTGCAGGAGACATGGGTTTGATCTCTGGCCAGGAAAGATTCCACGTGCCATGAGGCAACTAAGCCTGTGCACCACCACTACTGAAGCCTGGGACCCCTAGAGACTGAGCTACAACAAGAGCAGCCACCACAACGAGAAGCCCTCGCACTGCAACTATTTACAGCCAGCGTGCATCAATGAAGACCCAGCACAGCCAAAAGTAAATAACTACTCTCTAACAGCCTATATGGGAAAAATAACTACAAAAAGAAAAGGGTGGATCCATGTACACGTATAACAGATTCACTTTGCTATACTCCTGAAACTAACACAACATTGTAAATCAACTATGACTCCAGTAAAAAAGTTGTTTTTTTTTTTAAATGTTAGTGCCCATTCCACACTTCAGACAGATTAAACTAGAATCTCTCAGAGCGGGGGGAAAAAACCAACTTGCATAGGGTTGTTGCGGAGACTGAGTGTGTTCAGTCACTTAGTCATGTCTGCCTCTTTGCAACCCTTTGGACTGTAGCCCATCAGGCTCTTCTGTCCATGGAATTTTCCAGGCAAGAATACTGGAGCAGGTTGTCGTTTCCTACTCCAGGGGATCTTCCAGACCCAGGCACCGAACCCATGTCACATTGCAGGAGGATTGTTTACCTGCTGAGCCACCGGGGAAGTCCAAATGAGTTAATTAATGCATGGTTTATGTTTAGCAAAGTGCTGGTCAATGGCATACTAAGAATGAAGTGGAGAAAGCAGTGCACCCCAGGTGCAGCAATAAGGGGCGCTTTGTTATACAGAACTTATGAATAAGAAAATTTACTAAAAAATCGATCGCTTATTACCACTGTGCAATTAATTCAAAACTGCACCAATGACACAATAGTTTCACTAAGGTGAACTGCTCCCACAACCCACCCTCTCCTTTGGTATCCTCCAGTGCCAATTATGGGAGAAGGCAATGGCACCCCACTCCAGTACTCTTGCCTGGAAAATCCCATGGATGGAGGAGCCTGGTAGGCTGCAGTCCATGGGGTCGCTAAGAGTTGGACACGACTGAGCGACTTCACTTTCACTTTTCACTTTGCTGCATTGGAGAAAGAAATGGCAACCCACTCCAGTGTTCTTGCCTGGAGAATCCCAGGGATGGGGGAGCCTGGTGGGCTGCCGTCTATGGGGTTGCATAGAGTCGGGCACGACTGAAGCGACTTAGCAGCAGCAGCAATGCCAGTTATATATTACACTTCAAACAGATAATTTATAAACAGAATGTAAGATGTAGAACAGATGCAATGACACGTACATAAGCGTCTTTTTACAAGTGTCACCAGGGTTCCCAGTTTTCATCCCATAGCTGCGGCATAATTGAACAGTCTACTTAAATTTATCCCCAAGCACAACATTTTTTCCTTGCAATGGCTTAATTGACAAAACATGCCTTTTGGTCATCACAATTCAGTTTGCTGAGATGGTCTTACCGCTACTGATGAACAGATCTACTAGCTGTTCCTTGGAGAAGTCAGCATCCACTTCGGCTCTCACTATTTCACAGGGGAATCCTGCAGCCATTTGTCTGTGCTGTGATAAGAAAAGAGTGTGGTTAGTTCTGAACTCTTTCACATTTTCAAAGAAAAGGAGAGGGTATGTGGTTAACCCATACCTTCAGGCAGAGTGCAAGCTGATGGGCGATGTAATCTTGTAAACTCCCTTCTGGGCCATGGAAAATGACATTATGATATTGCTCGACCTATCAATAAACCAAGAGAAGACCTTAGGTAAAAATGCTAAGAAAAAAAAGTGGTACATGGTGTAGAATATCCTTTCTAAATTGTTTTCTGCCTTTCAAAAGAATAAAAGTATTTTTTTAGGGATTGGCTTCATTCACTGGGCATATGGTCTTTCATTTTAATGTGAACACTGACAAACGTAGTATTTTATATTTTACACAGTATTTACATGTTTATAGCAAGACAGGGCCTTTTTTGAAAAAGTATACTCCTTTCTTTCCTCCATTTTCTACACTGAGGTTCAGTATACTACCTGGGAACACAGTTCCTAGTGTATTTTGTCCCTTATAGATATTCTGTAATTTTTAAAAAATTATTATCCTTTATAGATGCTCTTTAGTTCACATTTTCCCAATGCTTATCCTACTTTTCAGAGGTTAAAATAGCAGTGACTGTTTTTCAGGAAATTCTGGACAATACAAAGAAAAATAAAGAAGCAGAATAAAAATCACCAAAGCAACCACTATAATATGGTTCATGTTTCCTTCCAGTTTTCTCCTCTGCACAGTTGATAATGCATGTATTTGGTTTTTAAGAAGCATACAGGAGTGCCATCTTTTTACACCTATTGTATATCAGAGAATACCTTTGTGTTGACTTTTTACATAAAAAACATCTTTCATGAGGATAAAATGCTTGGATCAACTCTCTATATGATCCCACTCTTCGAAGTACTGAATTCCAGAAATCTAGGTAGAGACTAGCTGATCACTTTTCCTTTGTAAAAAAAAATAAAGTCCCCTTCCTGGAAGCCTATAGTGATTTTAAAAACTCTTTATCCTCATGTATAAAAATATCTCATCTAAGAACAGGTAGAGATGTAGTGGGTGCTAGGATGGGAAGTCAATGAATGATGTTTTATGCAGGACAAGGGCAGTGACGTTTGGAGTGAAATTGGGGTGGAGATCAGCCTCCCACACCCCCATGATCCAGTGCTGTGCTCCCATGCTGGGGAGGTTTCTTCCTAGAAATGTTTGGCAGAAAAGGACATGCACCGGTTAAGCACCAACCTAACCAGCACCGTTGATGAAGTTCATGTGAGGACTGAGCCACCCAGACTTAGAAAAGTGTTAGACACGACAGGGTCTTCTCTCTCTCTAATCTGCAGTGGGACGATGTAAGGACATGGATGTGTATCTTTGTGCTGTTGTCGCTCTACTGTGCTCTGATCAGTCTGTCCCTTTTATATAACAGGGAAGGTCACATCCTAGAGGGTGACCAGAGTGGACTTTTGTGAAGACAGTGACTATGCCCCTGACTCCTTATAGGAAAAGGCAGATTCTGAGATATGAAAGGAAGGCTTGAGGGAAAGCCCTTAGCATGGAAGGAAAAGGGAACCCCTTCCTTACCCGGGGCCTTTAAGACCTGAGCTTTGGCCTCCCAGGAGACCCTGACATGTTTAGACGAACTCCTAGAAAGGGAAGGGAAAACAGGCTTGACCACTAGGTGTCAGACAATGGGCTAAGGAGGTGTTCCTAAAGGGGCCCCTGGATGTTGCACTGGGGACTGAGTTTTAGGCAGTTTACCTGGTAGCCACCAGTGATTTCATCTTGTTTTAAAAATTATTCCACCACGGCTAAGCCTTCAATAAAAAAGGGAAGGGTTGGATTCACAGTGGGAGTAGGGCAGCAACAGAGAGACTAGCGTGCCTGGAAGGAAAACGACAGTGTCTGCAGCTGCCTGACAAACATCAGGTCCTAAAACGAGAGGCTGACCTCAGCAGCGACTGGCCTGGGCTGTCTTCTGTGGAACTGGGGATCTGAAAACCAAGTGGACGTAGAGGTACCAACCAGGACCAAGACCGGGACAGGGCCTCCCTCAGAGACACAGGACAGATAATATCCTAGAAAGTTCAGATGAGGTTCTGCTTCTAGGTAGTGAGGCTATGGTACAAGACTTCAGGGGCAAGCTTTTATTAAAGAAGAATTATTATAGCATAGTCTGTTCTTGTTTGTACCTATGTTACAGGGAAGCTTGGGGATACATGGATTGTTCTTGCCACTAAAAAATGTTGCCCATTGCCCAAATTTATCTAGTTACGGTCTCTTTCTCCCAATTTTAAATGAAATAGGGTAAATTCTTTGGACACGTGCAAACTTTTTTCAGCTTGGAAAATTTTTCTCCCATTATGCTTTTGTTAATTTCTCCTCTTCTAGTTCTAAGGAACACCTGTAAGGCTTCAGTTCCCTTACTGTGCTCTGTGAGGACACCTGTCCCTTCATTATTACCCTAACTCTGTCCTTCTCTTCTCCACTCACAACCCTGAATAGAACTTTCACTTACCACCTCTGTTCTGCTCTTTATGATCTCAAGTACAGTTTCAATGAGGCCATTGCATTTTCGGTTGTTCTGTGATGAGCTCCTTGCCTCATCCATCTCCTTGCCAACCCTCTTCCTTTTCATCTTATCCTGCCCTCTACCATGGCTTTCTTGCCCTGCTTTCACAATCTATCTCCTTGCATCCTCTAGAGAACGAACAGAATCTCCCAAAGTTCTTTGTTCTTTTTTTTTTTTAAGTTATTTTTAAGCTGTGTTCTTCTGAGTTTTCAGGAAGGTTTTGTTCTTTTCTGCAGTATTCTTCCACAGTATAATGTTAAGTTGTCATGGGTATTTATCTACTGTGAAGTGACAGGAAGAATTCTGCAATAAAGCAGGATGTGTGGACCATTACTGATTTCACTCACTGTCCACTGATTTTCCAGTTGAATTAGGTCACTAGATGGATGGCAGGCTGGTGTCTATAGTTTCTAGTTAAACTCCAGGATCCAGCACTGGCTGCAGTGGACTAAGGTCCTGCTGTTCCCCTTGGTGGACAAATGCATGAGCTGAACTGCAGACCCAGGAAGCAGGATGCTCCTGTTAGCCAGCCCACTGAGAGTGCGGATAGAATATACTTCCCGAGGCAGCAGTCTCGCCAAAGCCCATGATCTCTGCTCAGGGACTTCTAGGATCCCACCTGTGAACGCTGTGGAAGGACCTGTGCTGACGGGGTGGAGAGTATCATGGTGCTGCCAAAAGCAGAAGCAGTAAGGATGTATGCTCAATTTTCTAACTGCTGTAAATCTTGCTTTTTTTTTTAATCATTAGTAAAGATGGATAAGAGAAAGATAACAATGTTTTCCTATCTCATCTCAGGTAGGCCACCAATAAGTAAAATCTGACAAATAAGTAAAATCTGACAATCTCTTGCTCCTAAAGTTAGTGAAAAAATTTTCTAGATTCTTGCCAAGGAAGACCTCAGTTCTATTTTTCTCTGTTACTATGAAGCTTTATCCCTTTTCAAAAATACTTTAGTGGGAAATTGTGTGTTAGGTGCTGCTTGCCAGGTGCAATTTTAAAGCAGAAATCTTGAGCTATCCAAATTAATCCCAAATTGCCATGAATTACTGGGTAGAAATTCTCTCACAAAGAATGGATGGTTTCACACTAGTGAAACAGGTACAAATTTTCAAGGTTTACTGAATAGTCTGTGCTGCATGCTGCACTTAGTCGCTCAGTTGTGTCTGACTCTTTGTGACCCCACGGATTGTAGTCTGCCAGGCTCCTTTGTCCATGGGCATTCTCCTGGAAAGAATACTGGAGTGGGTTGTCATGCCCTCCTCCAGGGGATCTTCCCAACCCAGGATCGAACCCAGGTCTCCTGCACGGCAGGCAGATTCTTTACCAGCTAAACTACCAGGGAAGTCCACTGAGATTTTCAACTAACACCGCTATTTAATCTTGTCTCACTTTTGCAAACAGTTTAGCCATCCTGTCAAACTGCCTACATTTTCTTAAGATTGACTTTGAAGTCATATAACAGCAAGAGACCCAACTTCACAGATAAGCTGTCTTCAATTCCAGCACATCATTTGTTCTCAGATGGTTGATTCTCAGGAAAGACAGAAAAATTTTACTGAAAGGCCATTCACTAGTAGTAAGCATGTCTGTTCACACAGTCTTACATCCTTTCTAGAATATAAATAAGTGAATTCAATAAGTAAATCAAGGTAAAAGACTTTTAGATCATTCAGACATTCTAATGCAAGCATCCTATTAGTAGGTTTCTACTTATTTCAGGTATTATCAATTTTTTTGTGAATGATATTTTGTTCTAGCTCAACAAATGATACAGTTGTGTTGGTTACCATTTAAGAGCTGAACAAAAAAATTGACTATGGAAGCCTCTTGCTATATTGAAACTGGTGAAAACATGCAAAGCTATGCCAAGAAAACATATTTATCTGTTTTAGAGTTACCATATTATTTCTCCCAATAGCAAGGCCTGAGGTTTAAAAAATATACATGCTCCATGCTTCCAGCAGAGGGCAGCTCTAAAGATAGACAGATAGGTAGACAGGAAGGCAAACAGATTGGGGAAGGAGTGGGTAGTAAATATTTTAACTGTGTTGAAAGGAGATCTGTTTTTTGAAACCCAAAATCAAACTCAACTTCTAAAAGGTGAATTGTAGTCACCAGATTTATCTTCTAAGTGCATGCTTACAGTGTGACATTTCTGCTTATTAGCAAAGGGACAGAGGGCTTGTTATCACAATTGGTACCAATCCCTTTTATTCTTGTGTCTTCAGAGCCTATTCAGGAAGCTCTCATCACATGTCAATTAGTGCTTTGTGAGGCAAATGAATTCTGGATAAATGGAGACAATGACCTCCACAAAGGCCCATCTATCCCTTTATCTTTTTTCCTTCCACAGTGTTTTTCTGCAGAATGGAGTTTACCAGAGGAGCTGCAGTCCTGTTATAGTCAATGCGGCACCTGCAATGTGTTTTCAGACTTGTGGCATTATTTTAAAGCAATAAACTTCAACGTTTGGTCAGAGTTTCACTTGTCTAGGGAAAACCTTCTACTACCTGAGAGTTTTTAGGCCAAGCTGTGCTGAGATGCTGAACTCAAAAAAGAACGAAAAATAAAAGGTCTTTACAGAGCTAATGAAACTGGGATGGCTATAGGTTAAAGGGTCATGCTTTATAGCTAAGGCTTTCATTACAACCTCTCTGAAAACTTAATTTTAAAGAACTAATTTATATATGACTTCAGAGCCACACAGAATACAGTTACTGTCAACTTACTCATGTAAAATTCCCCCAAACGATACTGGAACATCCAGCATCAGGCATAACCAAAGCCGGGGGTCTTTTCATGCTAGTGTTTTTAGGCATTTGCTGAGGTATCTCTTTATAGAATAGGTATAAAGAATAAAGGAATTCAAGAGAAATTACAGTTCACATACAGAGAGATACCCACACTATATGCTTTCAAAAAATGAGCTTCAGTTCAGTTCAGTCACTCAGTTGTGTCCGACGCTTTGTGACCCCATGGACTGCAGCACGCCAGGCTTCCCTGTTCATCACCAACCCCAGAGCCTACTCAAACTCACGTCCATCGTGTCAGTGATGCCATCCAACCATCTCATCCTCTGTTGTCCCCTTCACCCCCCGCCTTCAATCTTTCCTAGCATCAGGGTCTTTTCCAATGAGTCAGTTCTTTGCATCAGGTGGACAAAGTATTGGGAGTTTCAGCTTCAGCATCAGTCCTTCCAATGAATATTCAGGACTGATTTCCTTTAGAATGGACTGGTTGGATCTCCTTGCTGCCCAAGGACTGTCAAGAGTCTTCTCCAACACCACAGTTCAGAGGCATCAATTCCTCGGCACTCAGTTTTCTTTATAGTCCAACTCTCATATGCATACATGCTAGCTCGCTGCATACCGGCCCCTCCCCACCTGGAGGTAGAGAGGCAGGCTTGTGACAGCCAGAGCCAGAAGGCAAGGGGCTGATATAATCTCAGCCCCAGAGATTGACATCTTCCACCAAACTGTGAGCAGGCTCCCAACTGCTAACCTGTCTTCCTGAGATCCTGGATGCTTGACATCCGCCAGGAGGGTCGCAACCTGAGATCAGCTCTCCAGAGGAGACATAGGGCACACCTGAGACGGTGCTCTCGCGGCACACCCGGGAAACCAAGCGGCCAGGACTGGGGAGGGGATCTGCCAAGCACCTGGTTGTCTGAGCTGCTCAGACCTGGGAAGGACACAAAACACATGCCCAGCCCACAGAGACTGAGCCAGAGCCGGGTGTGTCTCCTGTGGACGTGAGGGTCAGCAGCGGCCTGCCGCAGGGGCCCTGGGTGTGGCATAAGCCCTTATGGAGGAGCTCACCATTAACCCCATCATAGAGCCGCCAGAACTTACACAGGACTGGGGAATAGACTCTTGAAGGGCACAAACAGAATCTTGTGCACCAGGACCCAGGAGAAAGGGGCAGTGACCCCACAGGAGACTGACCCAGACTTGCCCGTGAGTGTCCAGGCGTCTCCAGCAGAGGTGTGGGTCGGCGGTGGCCTGCTGCAGGGTCGGGGGCACTGAGTGCAGCAGTGCATGCAGGGGACCTTTTGAAGGAGCTCACCGTTATCTTCATTACCTCCACCATAGTTTGGCCTTAGGTCAAGTGACAGGGAGGGAACACAGCCCCGCCCATCAACAGGAAATTGGATTAAAGATTTACTGAACACAACCCCGCCCATCAGAATAAGACCCAGTTTCCCCCTCAGTCAGTCTCTCCTATCAGGAACCTTCCATAAGCCTCTTATCCCTATCCATCAGAGAGCAGACAGACTGAAAACCATAATCACAGAAAACTAACCAATCTGACCACACGGAGCACAGCCTTGTCTAGCTCAATGAAACTATGAGCCATGCTCTGTAGGGCCACCCAAGATGGACAGGTCATGGTGGAGAGTTCTGACAAAACATGGTCCACTGGAAAAGGGAATGGCAAACCACTCCAGCATTCTTGCCTTGAGAACCCCATGAACAGCATGAACAAATGAGCTTATGGAAACCATAAAAGCCAAGATCAGACTTGGTTACTAACTTTGAATAAAGACAGGCCATTACACATGAGCACAAAAGTAGTAACTTGGGTAAGTAACTATCTAAAAAGACGAAAGATATAACTCTTAGATATAATTCCCCCCTTGTCACTTGGCCTCTAGCACTCCTGAACTCTTCCTGCCCCAGACCTTTCACTTGGACCTTACCCAGTATTGTCCCTCCATGCCCTGAAAAAGATCAGGCTGAACCTGCTCATGTGCTAAAGGGGCTGATAAGCTTTTATGGGCCATGTTAAGATACATAACCATCATTTACAGCATCATTTCTATGGGACTATAGCAAATTTATTTTGGGAATATATGAAGAGTAAGTAGAACCTCTTAGTGATGATTCTTGATGAAGAGCATGGCACATACTGAAGTGGACAGTCAATGTAATTCTCAAGAATCATGTTCATGTGTATTCAGAGTTCTACATTTAAAAACAGGTATCAGATAAGAGTGATCTACTCAAGTATTTTTCTAATATAATAGTTATTCACAGTCACTGAATTATTAAATTATGGAGTTATTAATAAGCTAATAAAAGTTGCAAACTGGCTTACAGAAAAGTTTGAGATAATAAAAAATTCAACTATTACAATAAGTTATTAGTGATTCAAACTCAATTAAGTTAAATGCCTCCTTATTAACTGAAGGATGGAGACTTAAAATGCACTTGTATTATTGAACTATTTTGCGAAAGAACAGTATTTAAAATTAACATCTTTTAAATAAAAAAAGTCTGATTTAAAGGTTTCACTCCATTTGGTTTTCTGCATGAGGGCTTTAATACATGCATTTTATTGACCCCATTTACACATATTGTGCTTCTCATGTGGATCAGCTGTAAAGAATCCACCTGCCAATGCAGGAGATGTGAGTTCAATCCCTGGGTAAGGAAGATCCCCTACAGGAGGAAATGGCAACTCACTCCACTATTCTTGCCTAGAAAAAAATCCCATGGACAGAGAAGCCTGGCAGGCTTCAGTCCACAGGGTCTCAAAGAGTAGAACACAACCAGGTGACTGAGCCCGTGCATGCGTGCTAAGTTGCTTCAATCACGTCCGACTCTTTGACACTCTATGGACTGTAGCCCTTCAGGCCCCTCTGTCCATGGGATTCTCTGGGCAAGAATACGGGAGTGGGTTGCCATTTCCTTCTCCAGGGGATCTTTCTGACCCAGGGATGGAAGACGTGTTTCTTACGTCTACTTGCACTGGCTACCCGTGTTCTTTACCACTAGCTCTACCTTGGAAGCCCTAAGCACACACACACACACATATAGTAAAGACTGTTTACTACAACTATGTCTCAACCAATAGATTAATAACTAGTATAAACTCTGAAAACATGCATAAGAATGGAAGACAGCCTAGGTTCAATTCCTTAGGTGCTTCCACTTTCTCCCTGAGGATCTTGAGCAAACAGTCTTGGTCTATTCACCTTTAAAATGAGAGTAACTGGTGTAAGTAGCTGTCTCATAGAATGATTAAAGGGAAAAATCTACATACTTATAACAAAGCTTGGCATATACAGGCATGCTGGTCTGGTTCCAGACCACTGCAATAAAGTATCTCAATAAAGCCAGTCACGTGACTTTTTTGGTGATTATAATATTTATGTTTATACCATACTGTAGTCTAGTAAATGTTTAAAAAACAATGCGCATATCCTAATCCACTGTGCCACCTGGGAAGCCCAATTAAAAAATACTTTATTGCTAAAAAATGCTAACCATCATCTGGGCCTTCAGCCAGTAGTATTGGTAGTAATATCAAAGATCATTGATCACAGATTATCAAGGGTGGAACGGATCACCAGCCCAGGTTGGATGCAGGAGACAAGTGCTCAGGGCTGGTGCACTGGGAAGACCCAGAGGGATGGGATGGAGAGGCAGGTGCGAGGGGGAATTGGGATGGGGAACACATGTAAATCCATGGCTGATTCATGTCAATGTATGGCAAAAACCACTACAATATTGTGAAGTAATCAGCCTCCAACTAATAAAAATAAATGGAAAAAAATTTAAAAAATTTAAAAAAAAGATCATTGATCACAGATCACCATTACAAGCATAATAATGAAAAAAATTTGAAATATTGGGTGAATTACCGTAAGAAACAGGAAATGAGCAAATGCTGGTGGGAAAATGGCACCAACAGACTTGCTCTACACAGGACTGCCAACAAACCTTCAATTTCTTGTAAAAAAAAATGAAAATAAAGCAGTATCTATAAAGTGCAATAAAACAAGGTATGCCTAAAATAAATACTCAAAACTCAGGTATTACTAGGTTTCCATGTCTACTGTATAGACTGTCAACATTTCAGTCATTGTGGTGTATGTCACTCTAGCTCAAATCCTATCAGTGGCTTCCTATCATAACTGGAATAAAATTCAAGTCCCTGCCTTGGTCCTGCATGATCTGGCTTCTGGTCATCTCTCAAACCTCACTGCCAGCCTAGACAAATCTGTACCAGCTGTTCTTTCTGCTTCAGATACCCTCCTCAAGGCTTCTACCTCCGCTTCATCTAGTTTTCTGTCTATGCATCATTATGGAAAGATCTATCGTAATAACTCCATTCAAAAGCTCTTTCTGCCACCCCTTTCATTAGCTCTTTACCTCCTTATCTGCTCTATTTCTCTTTACACTTATAATTAGTACTGGATATCACATTACAGATGTATTTATCCATCTGCTTTTTATCTGCCCTACCTTGACTACAGTGTAAGCTTCATGAGGTCAGGGAATGCAGCTTATAAATAGCTATATCCTAAGTTTCTAAAACACTGCCTGCATTTAGGAGCCTCTCAACAAATAACTGTCAAACAACTGAATTAAATAACTACACAGGATATAAGAATGCATCACAGATGGTCAATCTCCATGAAGGGTTTATAATCTTTTATAGAAGGAGAATGGAGGAGGACACAGCAACCCACTCCAGTATTTTTGCCTGGAGAATCCCACGGACAGGGGAGCCTGGCAGGCTGCAGTCCATGGGGTAGCACAGAGTTGGACACAACTGAAGTGACTTGGCATGCACGTATAGGAGGAGAAACAGTCACAATAGCTACATGTTTGTTATCCTTGCCTGTTGTTGTTTAGTTTCTAAGTCGTGTCCAACTGTTTTGTGACCTCATGGACTGTAGCCCGCCAGGCTCCTTTGTCCATGGGATTTTCCAGGCAGGAATACTGAAGTCAGTTGCCATTTCTTTCTCCAGAGGATCTTTCCAACCCAGGGATCGAACCCACATATCTCCTGCATTGGCAGGCAGATTCTCTACCAACTGATCCACCAGGGTCACTTTAAATTTTAAAGTGACTGTTTATATAAAGGATAAATTTTATTATCTTCATCCAAGGGTTAATTGTTAAGAATAAAAAACTCTTCGTGTATACTCATTAAATTGAGAGCAAACCTAATAGCTGTGTAAATTTAGTCTCTAGTTTGTTGGCCATCAGGAGTTAAACTATGTCTTCTGCCTTAGGAGGCACACACATAAATGTACTTGAAATACCCCATATATAATGTGACTAAGGGCTTCCCAGCTGGCGCTAGTGGTAAAAAAACAAAAAACAAAAAAAAAAAACAACCTGGCTGCCAATGCAAGGAGACATAAAGAGATGTGGGTTCAATCCCTTGGTCAGGAAGATCCCCTAGAGGATCATGGCAACCCACTCCAATATTCTTGCCTGGAAAATTCCATGGACAGAGGAACCTGGTGGGCTACAGTCCAAAGAGTTGCAAAGAATCGGACACAACTGAAGTGACTTAGCATGCATGCAGTATGACTAGCAGAAATTCCATTTGACTGAGCTAGTCAGTCAAGACTAATGTACAGTTGTAATCTGGTTGCATCACATTTCTAGTCATTTTATCATCTCAGCAGGTGATTGAAAAGCCCTGATTTTATCCCCTGATTTTACTGAGAGCCTAGACTTTCCTGAAATCCGTTGGCCACACAACTTTAACCTTCACTGAAGCAAAGGAATAAGACAGCTCTCCTTCCTGTTTCTATGTAACCCTCAGGCTTTCTTTGATCCTTCACAGAGAGAGGAGCAAATAGCAAAAAAAAAAAAAAAAAGAGGGGCAAGGGGTGGGGTGGGTGGAGAAAGTATCAGATTTAGAAGACACTGTGTCTCCTAAATTGTGAAGCCTTTGAATGTTTATATGCTGCTTTTAGAAAGGTCAATCCCAGTGGTAAACCTAGCTAGATCAATGGAAGGATTTTAAAAACTTCTTTCCATCAGGATCAAAGACATCAATTCAGTTAATGGAAACAACTGTGTAAAGGGTCAGATTCAAAGCCATTCTTTTTTTTTTTTTTTTTCAAGCTTTCCAAATTAAGGCAAGATGATGGTTCAATGTTTTACACCTTCAATATTAGTTTGAGATGCATCTCACATGCAGAGACATACGTGTGTGTCAGGGACTTGCACAATCCTGGCTTTATCACTCACTGGCTTGTGGTAAGTGGCTCATGGCCTTGAGCATGTTCTTACCTCTCTGCTTCTTCAGGTTCCTCATCTATAAAATGGACAGTGTTGGCTACCTCATACTGCCTGGCACATAATAAATACTGAACAAAACGCAAAGCATTAAATCTATCCATTTTGTATCTAGAATTTGCTATTCTTTCCTGATAATCATATTCTCCTTCTTCCTTTTAATAACAGAACTACTCAGTTTTAGCTGAATGCCTGGTTGCCCAGCAAGTCCACACT
Organism: Dama dama; assembly: GCF_033118175.1. Lineage (NCBI taxonomy): Eukaryota > Metazoa > Chordata > Mammalia > Artiodactyla > Cervidae > Dama > Dama dama. The sequence continues at coordinate 48,314,774 of NC_083698.1, read as the reverse complement.
CCCAGCTAGGTGTGAACATGTGTCTAATTTCTTGGGCAGGAAGGGTGTGTGCAGCTTCTCTGACAGGCAGGGACTTGCCCTCCCGGCTCTCCTTCCTCAGGCTGGACCCCGGGAGCACGAGTCGTGACCGTCTGACCAAGCCCACACATGACACCCAAGGGTGAGGAGCTTGGGAAAGAGACAGAACTGGGACCCTGAGACCCTGAGACCCTGTACCTTCTGCCTCCCTGGGTCCCTCACATATGCTGGGACTTCTGTGTTTGAGAAAATAAACTTCTGTACTGTCCAAGTTATAATTGCTTCTGTTGAAGTGGCAAACCACTACAATAACTAACGCTAGCATATTTACTCAATTTTAAATTGAGTAGGGTTTACAGCCAGGCAAAGTTCACAGCCAGGCATCTTGATAACTATAGTCATTGTCTTCCATATTAATGAGCAATTACTTGATGCCAAGTCCTTGTTAGGAAAAGATACCCTCCTCCTGCCCAAATTACAAAAGTTGGCAGGTCACAGGCAGTCTCTGGGTACTAGCAATTTCCAGGCAAGATACCAGCAGTTTTCCAGGGAGGGGGCCCTGGAAAGGTTATGAGGTTAAAGCACAGGGGGAGGGGGCACTCACACAGCTCTCAACGTAAAACTGAGCAACCAGCTAATCCACAGTGGGGCCGGGAGTGTTAAGACTCCACCTGGCAGGTCCACCTACCAGTCTGAGGTAGTTCTGCAGCATCTGAAGAGGGATCATAGACGCGTAGGTCACACTACTGAGGCAGCCCTCCTGAGGCCCTGAGAGAAGGAAACACATAGAAGGAAGATGGGCTCTTCATGTCAACTGTCAGAATGATCAAAACCTAACAGAGCTGAATGTAAGATACAAGATGGGTACTGACGTCTGTAGGCAGAGCTGACATGCGGCCAAGAGGAACCAGTGTGGCTTTACTGTTGTGAAAATGCTGTGACACCTTGGATTGGCTGAGAAACAGCCCCTGCCATGGCTCCCAAGAGTTCCTCAGCTGGCCTGATCTTCCCCAGGGGGAGCCCACCCATCCCCTGTCAATCATGACCAGGGCCTTCAGATCCAGGTTCCAACACTGTAGCTTGTATCCTCTCTGATTGCTGGATTCAATATTTTACTGCTTATAAGCCACGTATAATACCAATCCTCAGAAGTTTTAGCTTTGCCAGCATCAATGTACAGGTGCATTCCCAAATTCTGACCCCCGCTTCCACCCCCTTCTGTGTTCTAACACTCTCTCAACATGGCGTCCAAGCCTGAAGGAATTTTCTGGAAAGGTCTCAGGCTTTTTTAAAAAAAAAAATTAAGTCAAACAATAAAATAAAACTTTATTAGTCGAAACTGAATTTTTAAAAGCTCCATTCCCAATCCTGGGAAATATACAATAAAATCAGTAGCCTTTTAGCATTAAGGGCTGGGAAACTGAGAATTCCTACTCACTAGCTGCACACACTCAGATAAGAACATCAATCTCTCTGAGCCTCAATTTCCTTATACATAACATGAGGGTAAACAGAGATACCTATCTTAACTAGGCTGTTGTAAGGATTAGAGGAACTTAGACTTGTCATGTACTGTAAACAACAGGATTAAGCACATAGTAGATGCTCACTGAAGATTAGCTTGTACCATAATAATCACATTCGTTATACGCTGTACTTGACAGCAGTAAGACAATTCTCTTAACATGGTATCTGTCACTCTCTTATCAGCAGGTCAGCTTTTTCCTAATGAGAAATGCAATCAGAGTTGCAGCAATCAATGATCAGAACAGACATCATCACAGGTGTCAGAAACATGGCTTTTGATTTTTCTTCTCCTTAATCAAATATCTCAAAAAAAAATCTAACTACTCAGCAGTGGGAGTCACGCACGCATGGCTTGGGGACACAGGACAAAATCATGAATCATGAAATGCTCATGATGCAAACTCTCACTTCAGTTTGGAATATCCTTACCTGACAAAAGCACAGTGACCTGCTCTGCTTTATTCGTTCTCATAAAGTCCCACGGGGACTGGGTGAAGCTCTGACCTGCTGACCACGGCACAGTTCCTAGTTCAAAAAAAGGTTAAAGGAAATGTCAAGAGATGCTTAAAAGGAGTTCTTCTTATAAGACTCAGTGTACACTCTCCTGTGTGAGACCCTAAAGGACTTCAGAGCTTGGACTGTCAGAGACACAGACTATGGAAAGAGTCACACAAAGGGTTAACTCCCCAGCATAATTTTCACTGATAGTCAGTGGGAGGCCTTCAAGCTATAGGGATTGAACAAAATCTGGAGAATGCAAATATAAACAATATGTCCAGGGTGTAGTTTTTAAGAACAAAGGAAATGACACCCTTCCATGGTTCTTCCAGTGCCTGATTCACAAAGCTGGAGCACTTTGAATGAGGCAAGAGATCCTTTATGATCTGGCCCCTGACACTCCTTCCAACACATTTTTGGATTCACAGGCAACTTCAGGGGCTCAGAATAAATCAAACCTTTCACAGTCTGGGCTCTCTGCTCACTCTTGCTCAGAAAAAAGAGCCCCGCTTTTAAGTGTCCATTCTGGGGAAGGAGCAGTCATAAGCACTTATGTTTATCCCTTCCTTCCATAGATCAATTTCTAAATGCCTATCCTCAGCACGCCCCCAAAATGCATGTATAGCTCACCTATAACTCACTGTTTCTCTGTTGCCCTTGGTCTGTTTAATCCAGCTTAGGTTATTGATACAGTAAAGTTTCTTGTATACATACATAATAACAGTGTTATGGAGACATATCTCCTTTTCCTGTGCTTTGCTTTTTTGCATATCACAGATATTGTTATTTACAAATTGAAGGTTCTTGACCTTGCATGGATCAAGTCTCTCAGTGCCATTTTTCCAACAGCCCATTTGCTCATTTTGTGCCTGTGTTACATTTTTGGTAATTCTCACAATATTTCAAATGTTTTCACTCTTATTATATATGTTATGGTGATCTGTGATCAATGATCTTTGATGTTACTCTTGCAAAAAGATTATAAGTTGCTGAAGGTTCAGATGATGGCAAGCACTTTTTAGCAAAAGTTCTTAATTCAGTATGTTTAGTTTTTTAGACATTGCTACTGTAAGTGTACAGTAATAAACTGCAGTACATTGTAAGTAATTTTTATCTGCACTGAGAAACCAAAAAATACATGTGACTTGATTTATACTGGGAAACTTTTATTGTTGTGGTCTGGAACTGAGCCTGCAGTATCCCTGAGGTATACCTGTAATCACCAATCATCAAGTGGCCACAGCCAGGTACCAAACTATAGACCTAACCCACAGAACTCAATGATTTTTTAGATATGAAATGCTACTTGGGTGCCCCACAACTGGACAAGAATCAATACCAGAACAGACTGGCCTTTGCACCCACTGCTCACAGAAGTACATGGATCTGACAGTGGTGAACAACCATCTGCCTTCCCCCAGTTTCCGGATGGAATGGATGAGGGTTGATGATGGAGGGCCTTTTCCTTCAAAGCAGGGCTGTGCTGACTTATTGGAAGTCAGAAGAACCACAGATTCCTGGGCAGACCCACACTTTAACACTGCACCTGTGGGCAAATGAGGTCCTGAGAATCATTTGACTTCTTCTCTAAGTGTACTTCTAAAATGATATAATAATTCTGTAATAATCACTTTAAGATCATAACAATCCATAAAATTAAGTTGTGAATAATCTGCTTCAAAAATGAGTGGATATATTTGTTTTCAAAGTGATTTAGGGTATATGCCTGAACAGAATGAAACACTTTCTAATATAAGCTGATACATTAATCACATGCTGAAACTTGCCCTTTCCTCAATCTTGACTCTTCTTTTGCAACATGGTGCTATTGAAAATACACAGACTTTCCTATCAGACAGACTGGGATTTGAGAATTGACTGCTTTGTTCCTTAGCTGTGTGACCTCAGGCAAATTATCTTGTAACCAGTTATCTGTAAATGAGCCTGCTGTAAAGACTCAGTGAGGTTTGTATATAAATATAGCTCCCAGCACAGTCCTGACACCACAGGAGGTTCCCCATAGATGTCAGATCTCCTAGTTCAACAGGAAAGAGACTTACCAGGACACCTAACATTTATAGTATATACATTATGCTCACCAGAAGGCAAATCTTATCTTTTTAAGTTCTTCGGAGTCCCACCAAACAGAAACAACCAGTTATCACCCCGACTCCTCCCAAGTGGGAGCCTTGACTACATCTTCATTAAACTGCTCCTTCTAACTCTTGGCTTTATTGGGACTCTTGTCTGAAGGTAAGGTGTTCATGCTCTACGGCATCCCTGGTGCAGTCCAAGTACAAACTTGGAGCTGTGTTCAGAGCTTGTGCATTAGCAAGCAGCTGCAACGTGTTTCATTTATTGCATGTATCAAAACAGCAAGTGCAATCACAAAGCCTCATCAAGGGCTTTCATGTTCTTCACTCTCTAGGTATTATTTGAGGTGTAAAAGCATTTTTATACCAACAGGCAACATTATATAATGGCTGCATTATGAACACTCAAGGTTTTCAGCGCCAGCAGCCGCCCCAAGTGAGCTTTGAATGTATTTAATCAATGAACTATGAATCAGGTTAGGGAGCCCATCAACATAAATAAACCCAGAAATTTAACTTTCCCTTCATTGCAGGACTGCTGATACCTAACGTGATGGATCGCACACTGCTTGCACTGAGGCCAATGCTGGAGTCGGTGGTGCTATTAAACGTCATGTCTTCCAGGCTCCACCATCCATCAGAAGAGATTGCTTGGAAATGGTTTGTCAGAGCTTGACTCACTGCTTTTGAAAAATCATCCCATGATGTCTGTTTGCGAATATTTAAAGCACATATTGTGTTTTCACATTCAAAGTCATCGGCACTGTAGTTGCCTGGTTCAATCTCACCCACTGAAATCCTTAAGGGTATTTTAAGAGCATCTGTTGGAAGAAAAAAAATAGGGAAAAGAAATCCTGATAGGAAGTAAACCAGCAAAAATTTTACACAAAAAAGAAACAGATATAAACATTTTGAAAACAAAGCAAAGGACAGCCATCCTTTTTAAACATTGAATGAATATTTGTTTATTGGAGTAAATTTTGGTCTCCCAATCTCTTCATAGTTTCTTTGGAATCATGTTGCTTTTTATCTTTGTCTTTGGAGCTTTGGAATCATGAGCTCTTTGTCTATTTGGCTGGTTCTACTTCCTGATTCCTTCGCTTGGCAAGACTCTCATATTCTTTCAAAAAGTGTCAGAGAAAACTAGAGCCCTCTCTTGACCCTGAACTCTAAACTGCCCTTTCTCCTCACCTTCCTTGAAAACATCATGAAGAAGAGGGGTTATTGCTGAATAGGTCAGTGTGCTGAGGCAGTGGCTTCAGGCTCATGCAGACCTCGGGCTTGGCCTCGGGATTACCTTCGACTAGCCATGCGCCCTTGGTAAACTGCCTTACGTGCTCTATGCCCCAATTTCTCTACAAAATGGAAGGAAGGTACAAGTGAGTTGCTATGAAGAGTAAATGAATTTGTGTTTGGAGGGGCTTTAACACACTACTTGTATAACACATTATCTGTTAACACACTATCTTACAAGAACTAGTAGGTACTTGATAAATGGCAAACAGTGCAGTAGAAGCTTTTAAAATAATCCTTCCAATCTCTCTGTGATACCAACTGAGGTATTCCCCCAGGAGGACAGCATCCCATGTACTCTGTTCTCATGAACTGAATTATATGCAAAAGCCACTTGTGTTTAGTCCTAATCTCCATCTCTGTTGAATACCAGCTATAATTAGTAAGTTAAATATTCCAGATACTAAAGAGATGAGTTCCTACTTCTAGAAAATCAGGACACTTTTTAAACTGAACAAAGGAGCTGCTATAAAAGTTTTTAATGTGACATGGACGAGATGGCTAAATAAAATTAGAAAAAAAATTTAACTGTCTTGAGACAGATATTGTCATTAGTTTGCTTCATGAATATGTTCAAATCCTCAAACACTAGAAGCCACAGATGAAACATTAAAGGTGTGATCTGTTCAAGTAAGAATACATGGCACTTCGATCAGGTGAACCATATTAATATGAAGAGCTTCACCTAAAAGTTGATGACAGAATTACTTGGTGCGTTTTAAATTAAAACAAAATGTTTAAAAATATGTTATTTTTATGATCCCATTCTTAAACTTTTCTTCTTTTTCCATTAACTGACCAACTTGTTGTTTAGTTGCTAAGTCTTATCTGACTCACTGTGACCCCAAGGACTGTAGCATGCCAGTCTCCTCTGTCCTAAACTATTTCCCAGACTTTGCTCAAATTCACGTCCATCGAGTCAGTGATGCTATCTAAACACCTCATCCTCTGCCACTGCTTTCTTTCTCTGTTTGCCTTCAATCTTTTCCAGCATCAGGCTTCTCTTGTGGCTCAGCTGGTAAAGAGTAGGCCTGCAATGAGGGAGACCTGGGTTTGATCCCTGGGTTGGGAAGATCCCCTGGAGAAGGCAAAGGCTATCCACGCCAGTATTCTGGCCTGAAGAATTTCATGGACTCTATAGTCCATGGGGTTGCAAAAAGTCAGACACAACTGAGCAACTTTCACTTTCCCAGCATGAGGGTCTTTTCCAATGAGTCGGCACTTCCCATCAGGCGGTCAAATACTGGAGCCTCAGCTTCAGCATCAGTCCTTCCAATGAATATTCAGGGCTGATTTCCTTTAGGATTGACTGGCTTGATCTCTGGGCAGTCCAAGGGACTCTCAAGAGTCTTCCACAGCACCACAGCTGGAAAACATAAAATCTTTGACACTCAGCCTTTTTTATGGTTCAACTCTCACATCCATACATGACTTCTGGGAAAACCATAGCTTTGACTCTATGGACAAAGTGATGTCTCTGCTTCTTAATACACTGTCTAGGTTTGTCATAACTTTCCTTCCAAGGAGCAAGCATCTTTTCATGACTGCAGTCACCATCTACAGTGATTTTGGAGCCCAAGAAAATAAAGTTTGTCACTGCTTCCAAAAGGACCAGATGCCATGGTCTTAGTTTTTTGAATGTTGAGTTCTAACCCAGTTTTTTCACTCTCTTCTTTCACCCTCATCAAAAAGCCCTTTAGTTCCTCTTCACCTTCTTCCACTGCCATTAGAGTTCTATCCTCTGCATATCTGAGTTTATTGATATTTCTCCTGGCAGTCTCGAGTCCAGCTTGTGATCCATCCAGCCCAGCATTTTTCATGATGTACTCTGCATGTGTACATGCTAAGGTGCTTCAGTTTTGTCTGACTCTTTGTGACTGCATGGACTGTAGCCTGCCAGGCTCCCCTGTCCATGGGATTCTCCAGGCAAGAACACTAGAGTGGGTTGCCATGCCCTCTTCCAGAGATCGAACCCCTATCTCTTATGTCTTTTGCACTGGCAGGCATTAGTGCTGCCTGGGAAGCCCAGTACTGTGAATAGAAGTTAAATAAGCAGGGTGACAATATATAGCCTTGATGTACTCCTTTCCCAATTTTGAACCAGTCAACTATTCTGTGTCCGGTTGTAACTGATGCTTCTTGACCTCCATACCGGTTTCTCAGCAGACAGGTAAGGGAGTCTGGTACTCCCCTCTCTTTAAGAAGTTTTAACAAACTGTTGGGATCCACACAGTCAAAGACTTAACATACTCAATGAAGCAGAAATAGATGCTTTTTCAGGAATTCCCTTGCTTTTTCTATGATCCAAAGGATATTGGCAATTTGGTCTCTGGTTCCTCTGCCTTTTCTAAATCCAGCTTATACATCTGGAAATTCTTGGTTCACATACTGTTGAAGCCTTGAAGAATTTTGAGCATAACCTTGCAAACATGCAAAATGAGGGCAACTGTACAGTAGTTTGAATATCTTTGGCATTCATTGCTCTTCTCTGGGATTGGAATGAAAATTAACCTTTTCCAGTCCTATGGCCACTGCTGAGTTTTCCAAATTTCTTGACATATTGAATGCAGCACTTCAACAGCATCACTTTTTAGGATTTTAAATAGCTCAACTGGAATTCCTTCACCTCTATTAGCTTTGTTCGTAGTAATGCTTTGTAAAGCCCACTTGAGTTCACACTCCAGGATGTCTGGCTCTACGTGAGCTACCACACCATCATGGTTATCCGGGTCATTAAGACCTTTCTTGTACAGTTCTTCGGTGTATTCTTGCCACCTCTTCCTAATCTCTTCTGCTTCTGTTAGGTCCTTACCATTTCTGTCTTTTATTCATGCACCATCCTCACATGGAATGTTCCCTTGATATTTCCAAGTTTCTTGAAGTGATCTCTGGTATTTCCCATTCTATTGTTTACTTCTTTGCACTGTTCATTTATGAAGGGTTTCTTATCGTTCCTTGCTATTCTCTGGAACTCTGCATTCAGTTGGGTGTATCTTTCCTTTTCTCCTTTGCCTTTCACTTCTCTTCTTTTCTCAGCTATCTGTAAAGCCTCCTCAGACAACCACTTTGCCATCCTGCATTTCTTTTTCTTTGGTATGGTTTTGATCACTACCTCTTGTACAATGTTATGTTAGTTCTTCTGACACTCTATCTATCAGATCTACTCCTTTGAAGCTAGTCATCACCATCATTGTGTAATAATAAGGGATTTGACTTAGGTCATACCTGAATGGCCTAATGGTTTTCCCTACTTTCTTCAATTTAAGCCTGAGTTTTGCAATAAGGAGCCCATGATCTGAGCCATAGGCAGCTCCAGGTCTTGTTTTTCTGCTGACTATATAGAGTTTCTCCATCTTGGTCTGCAAAGAACATAACCAATCTGATATGGGTATTGACCACCTGATGATGTCCACATATAGTCATCTCTTGGGTTGTTGGAAAATGGTATTTGCTATGACTAGTGTGTTCTCCTGAGAGAACTCTATTAGCCTTTGCCCTGCTTCTTTATTTTGTACTGAGGCCAAACTTGCCTGTTATTCTGTGTCTCTCTTGACTTCCTACTTTTGCATTCAAATCCCCTATGATGAAAAGACATCTTTTTTTTGGTGTTAGTTCTAGAAAGTCCTGTAAGTCTTCATAGAACAGCTTCTTCTGCACCAGTGGTTGGCACATTGACTTGGATTACTGTGATGCTGAATGGTTTGCTTTGGAAATGAACCAAGATCATTCTATCGTTTTTGAGATCGCAACTAAGTATTGCATATTGGACTCTATGAGGGCTATTCCATTTCTTCTAAGTGATTCTTGCCCACAGTAGTAGATACAATGGTCATCTGAAGTAAATTTGCCCATTCTTGTCCATTTTAGTTCACTGATTCCTAAGATGTTGATGTTCAATCTTGTCATCTCCTGCTTGACCACATCCAATTTACCTTGATTCATGGACCTAACATTCCAGGTTCCTATGCAATATTGTTCTTTACTGCATCAGACTTTACTTTCACCACCAGACATATTCACTACTGAGCATTATTTCTGCTTTGGCCCAGACATTTCATTCTTTCTGGACCTATTAGTAATTGCCCTCTGCTCTTCCTCAGTAGCATATTGGACACCTTCTGACACAGAAGGCTCATCTTCTGGTGTTACATCTGTTTGCCTCTTCATACTGTTGATTGGGTTCTCTTGGCAAAAAATACTGGAGTGGGTTGCCACTTCTTCCTTCATTGGACCACATTTTATCATAACTCTTCACTATAACCCATTTGTCTTGGATGGCCCTGCACAGCAAGGCTCATGGCTTCACTGAGTTATACAAGCCCTTTTACCACAAGAAGGCTGTGATCCATGAAGGGGAAATGACCAACTACTAGATTTTATTTTCAGTCTTCATGTTACTCAACAGCTTCCAGCATAACTGATCTCTCTGCTCTTCAATACACTCCTCAAGGATTTCCTCACACCTCACTGGTCACCCTCTAATGTTGTTCCTTTGCTGGTCCCTTCCCTTTTTGCAGACTTCTTAATAATAGAGTCTGGCAAGACTCATTTATTTCTCTTATTTTTTCTATCTGTGTTCACTGCCTTCATAACCTAATCTAGTTCTATGACTTTAAAAACTATCTCTAGACTGCTGACTCTCAGATTTGTAAATCCAGCTCATACCCATCTTCAGAATTCTTGCTGATCCGATACCTCCTATAGAGACACCCTAACGGACATCTCAAATTCATAATTCAAAATGTAACTTCGGATCTTTGTCGACAAAATCAGCTTCACCCACAGCCTTCCCCTTGACATCTGAGGGCAACGCTATCCTGACAGTTGTTCAGGCTGAAAATCTTGGGAGTTATCCATAAATCCCCTCTCTCGTACTTCACAGTCAGCCATTAGGAAGTTCTGTTGGCTTATCTTTAGCTATATCCAGAACCCATATGTCCTTATCTACTACGATCCTGAACTGAGAAGTCATTACTGGCCACATTAGGCCTGGGACTTCCTAGTTGATTTTTGACAAAGCAATCAGAGACACCATTTCAATGTACACCATTCTTATTAGGGACATTGCCAGGATTGGCTTTTACAATTAGTATGAGAATCCTTTGATTTTATCTTTTCTTGGTAACCATTTAAACAATTTTTTTGGAATATAGTTGATTTACAATGTTGTGTTAGTTTGAAGCTCACTTATGTCTAATAAGTTGATAAAAGCAAATTTTAACATGAAGTAGCTAACAAATATCTTTTTTAATAGGGTAGGAATGCTTATAATGTTCTTAAATTCAAAAATGACAAAAATTCTGTTAAAAAAATGTACACCAGGTCCTGTCACTCCGATGCTCAAACACTGAAATAGCTACCTTAAGTCTCCAAAATGGCTCTACCCTCCTCTCCTCCTGTGAGTTCTTTGACCTGTCTTCCTACTTCCTTCCCTCACTCATTCCAACCCTGTCATTCGGCCCTGAGTGCCGTTCCTCACCCTGAGTGCCGTTCCTCACCCTGGGTGCCGTTCCTCAAACATACAAATAGGCTCCTACTTGTTAGGGCTTCAGTCCACTTGACGCTCTGCCTGGAAAGTTCTTACCTGAGAGATTCTCACAGCTACCCCTTCCTCACCTCCAAGTGTTTGCTTAGATGTCTTGGTGGTGAGGCTACCCTGCCTATCATTTTAAAAATTGAAACCCAACCTCTCACTCCCCATCCCTCTTAGTCTTTTATGTAGCACATATTACCATCTCACATACTATATAATGAATCATTTCTTATGTTTATTGTTCATTTTCTGTCTCAATGTTAGAATGTAAGCTCAAGACCACTACTGAGACACCTGGCTGACTGGATAGGGTGAGTGATATCCTGACATAAGAGGTCGTACTATTTCATCTGATCTAGCACTCCACGTCGGTAGGTGCCCAATATGTTACTGGAGATCAGTGGAGAAATAACTTCAGAAAGAATGAAGGGATGGAGCCAAAGCAAAAACAACACCCAGTTGTGGATGTGACTGGTGATAGAAGCAAGGTCCAATGCTGTAAAGAGCAATATTGCATAGGAACCTGGAATGTTAGGTCCATGAATCAAGGCAAATTGGAAGTGGTCAAACAGGAGATGTCAAGAGTGAACGTTGACATTCTAGGAATCAGCGAACTAAAATGGACTGGAATGGGTGAATTTAACTCAGATGACCATTATATCTACTACTGTGGACAGGAATCCCTTAGAAGAAATGGAGTAGTCATCATAGTCAACAAAAGAGTCCAAAATACAGTACTTGGATGCAATCTCAAAAACGACAGAATGATCTCTGTTCGTTTCCAAGGCAAAGCATTCAATATATCGGTAATCCAAGTCTATGCCCCGATCAGTAATGCTGAAGAAGCTGAAGTTGAATGGTTCTATGAAGATCTACAAGACTTTTTAGAACTAACACTCAAAAAAGATGTTCTTTTCATTATAGGGAACTGGAATGCAAAAGTAGGAAGTCAAGAAACACCTGGAGTAACAGGCAAATTTGGCCTTGGAGTACAGAATGAAACAGGGCAAAGGCTAATAGAATTCTGCCAAGAGAATGCAGTGGTCATAGGAAACACCCTCTTCCACCAACACAAGAGAAGACTCTACACATGGACATCACCAGATGGTCAACAGCGAAATCAGACTGATTATATTCTTTGCAGCCAAAGATGGAGAAGCTCTATACAGTCAGTAAAAACAAGACCAGGAGCAGACTGTGACTCAGATCATGAATTCCTTATTGTCAAATTCAGACTTAAACTGAAGAAAGTGTGGGAAACCACTGGAACATTCAGTTATGACCTAAATCAAATCCCTTATGACTATACACTGGAAGTGAGAAATAGATTTATAGGACTAGATCTGATAGAGTGCCTGATGAACTATGGACAGAGGTTTGTGACACTGTATAGGAGACAGGGATCAAGACCATCACCAAGAAAAAGAAATGCAAAAAAGCAAAATGGCTGTCTGGGGAGGCCTTATAAATAGCTGTGAAAAGAAGACAAGCGAAAAGCAAAGGAGAAAAGGAAAGTATACCCATCTGAATGGAGAGTTCCAAAGAATAGCAAGGAGAGATAAGGAAGTCTTTCTCAGTGATCAATGCAAAGAAATAGAGGAAAACAACAGAATGGGAAAGACTAGAGATCTCTTCAAGAAAATTAGAGATACCAAGAGAACATTTCATGCAAAGATGAGCTCAATAAAGGACAGAAATGGTTTGGACCTGACAGAAGCAGAAGATATTAAGAAGAGGTGGCAAGAATACACAAAAGAAATGTACAAAAAAGATCTTCACGACCCAGATAATCACGATGGTGTGATCACTCATCTAGAGCCAGACATCCTGGAATGTGAAGTGAAGTATCACTATGAACAAAGCTAGTGGAGGTGACTGAATCCCAGTTGAGCTATTTCAAATCCTAAAAGATGACGCTGTGAAAGTGCTGCACTCAATATCCCAGCAAATTTGGAAAACTCAGCAGTGGCCACAGGACTGGAAAAGGTCCGTTTTCATTCTAATCCAAAAGAAAGGTAATGCCAAAGAATGCTCAAACTACCGCCCAATTGCACTCATCTCACATGCTAGTAAAGTAATGCTCAAAATTCTCCAAGCCAGGCTTCAACAATACATGAACCATGAACTTCCAGATGTTCGATCTGACTTTAGAAAAGACAGAGGAACCAGAGATCAAACTGCCAACATCTGCTGGATCATCAAAAAAGTGAGAGAGTTCCAGAAAAACATCTACTTCTGCTTTATTGACTATGCCAATGCCTTTGACTGTGTGGATCACAATAAACTGTGGAAAATTCTTCAAGAGATGGGAATACCAGACCACCTGACCTGCCTCTTGAGAAACCTGTATGCAGGTCAGGAAGCAACAGTTAGAACTGGACATGGAACAACAGACTGGTTCCAAATAGGAAAAAGGAGTACGTCAAGACTGTATATTGTCACCCTGCTTATTTAACTTATATGCAGAGTACATCATGAGAAATGCTGGGCTGGAAGAAGCACAAGCTGGAATCAAGATCGCCGGGAGAAATATAAATAACCTGATATGCAGATGACAACACCCTTATGGCAGAAAGTGAAGACGAACTAAAGAGCCTCTTGCTGAAAGTGAAAGAGGACAGTGAAAAAGTTGGCTTAAAGCTCAACATTCAGAAAACTAAAATCATGGCATCTGGTCCCCTCACTTCATGAGAAACAGATGGGGAAACAGTGGAAACAGTGACTGACTATTTTTCTGGGCTCCAAGATCACTGCAGATGGTGACTGTAGCCATGAAATTAAAAGAGGCTTGCTCCTTGGAAGGAAAGTTATGAGCAACCTAGATAGCATATTAAAAAGCAGAGACATTAATTACTTTGCCAGCAAAGGTCCGTCTAGTCAAGGCTATGGTTTTTCCAGTAGTCATGTATGGATGTGAGAGTTGGACTACAAAGAAAGCTGAGTGCAGAAGAACTGATGCTTTTGAATTGTGGTGTTGGAGAAGACTCTTGAGAGTCCCTTGGACTGCAAGCAGATCCAAACAGTCCATCCTAAAGGAGATCAGTCCTGGGTGTTCATTGGAAGGACTGATGCTAAAGCTGAAACTCCAATACTTTGGCCACCTGATGCAAAGAGCAGACTTATTTGAAAAGACCCTGATGCTGGGAAAGATTGAGGGCAGGAGGAGAAGGGGAAGACAGAGGATGAGATGCTTGGATGGCATCACTGACTCAATGGACATGAGTTTGGGTAGGGTCCAGGAGTTGGTGATGGACAGGGAGGCCTGGAGTGCTGCAGTTCATGGGGTTGCAAAGAGTCGGACACGACGGAGTGACTGAACTGAACTGAACACTCCATACTCACACACCCGCAAGTGAAACTATCACAGCATGTGCTGAGAAGCATATACTCTTACAGCTGTAATGGAACCAAATGGTTATCTTCCTAGACAGGCAGGCAACCAGATATTGAGAGATAACTGACTTGCCTACATTCACACAGTCAGCTGAAGCAAACTACTTGGCCATGATTTTGCCTTTTTTTTTTTGTACCTTCCTAGTCTCATATCTAGAAAGATAATCTAAGTCAGAAGAAAAAAAGCAATGATTATTAAATATTGTCCAAGGTCAAAGATGAGAAAGACCTAGCATTGTTTCAATAATTCTGTAAAAGCCATTCTACATGGAAAAATAGAAGTATCCCATTTATAACCAGTGTTTCTATAGCAGCTCTTGTTCAAAGGAAGTTAAAAAGAGAATGAGAAACTGAAGCTGCCTCAGTATCTTTCCCACAGCCCCGGAGGCCCCTGCATTGTGGATGCAGGAAGCGCAATGCAGCTGCATAGCGCACTCACTCAGATTCTCCAGCAGGTGCTTGCAGTCATCAGTAGCAACATCGTGTGCGGTCCGATTACACTTATCTCTTCTTTCCGGCTCCAGCCCTCCGTGCCTACACAAGACTTCTAGGCAGTTCTGCAAAGACAAGAATCCATTACCTCCTGTCCAAATGAATCAACTCAAGTGAAAACTCCAAGGGAAGATTCAGTGGCCTGTAGCAAGCCACTCAGGAATTCTCAATCAGAAAGCTTATTTCTTTTCCAACAACCCAAATATACAGATTAATCTAAACGCTGTTTCCAAGTGAAAAGCAAAGAGGGCTTCATTTACATGTGATTCACAGGATCAAAACATTGCTGCTCTTAGAACAGCCTCTTAGGTTTCAAGAGAAAAAACTGGCTTCCTAATCACTCAGTTTGCAGTGCCATTAAGGAAAAAAGCCTTGGGCAGACAGTATCCTTTCACGGTAATCTGGAAATACAAAAAGACTCCTGCTACAACCGAATGCCCAGCACTGTCTTCTAGACCAGGTATTGTCTTCCCGGTCATAAAAGTGCAGGGCTCCAATTCTGCCCCAGAGTCCCTGTAAGCACAAATATATTTTGGATCTTATGCTGTCTTATTTTTTAATTGAAAATTCTATGTAAACACCACATTGACTGAGGTTTAGAAAAACACTCTCAGTAGACATGGAAGTCACGTGCCCTGGCTTTTTCAGTTTCTCCTGTGTTGCTCCAGGGAGCCTCCACTCAAAAGCTAACACTAGCCTTTGAAGTGAAGGGTCTTGGTTTTCCAAAATTTTTCACTTCAAAGTGGTAGACAGACAATATATATATCCGCAAACATTTTCAAATAAGTGCAAAGCAGGATACCACATTGGGATATTTATCAAGGAGCTCTGCTATTTCAACTTCTACTACTTCCTGATTTGTCTACTGATTTCCCATCAAAGTAAGCACAAAATGACATAAACCAGAAACCATGAAAAGGAACTAACAACCAAAACAAGCACTGTTCTTTTCATCACTTCCCTACACGTACACACATACCTACACACACACACACACACACACACACACACACACACACACACACAGAGGCTCTGGGCTGACTTTTGCTCCTGACAACACAGTAAACTAGGCAGTCTGAACAGCTTTCCCTAATCTTGCTGTAAGATACTTTTTTTGTTTTATAAAATATGTTTTCCTTACTGATGTATAATATCTATGTAGAAAAGTACATAAATAAGTGTGAAGCTTGCAGAATTATCACAAAGTGAACATACTTGTGGGAGGAGTACTCTGGAAGCCCCCTTAATGTTCCATCTCAACCACTAATTCCTCCTTTCTCCTCACAAAGGCAGCTACTATTATGATTTCTAAGATCAGAAGTCCACTTAGCCTGTTTTAAGAGTTTTATATAAATGGAACCATATTACAGGTACACTTTTATATCTGGCTTCTTTTCATTCACCATAATGCTATAAAATGCATCCATGTATTAGGAATAGTTATAAGTCAATTCATCCTATTTTAAAATTACTGTGTATCACAAGGATATACCACAGTTTACCTCTACTCTTGTTGGTGGGCATTTGGGTGCTGCTACGGACATTCTGACGTGCGCCCTTTGGCAGACACAGGTACGCATTTCTGTTGGGTACACACACAGAGTTGGTCCACTGGGGCACAGGGTATGCACATGTTCTGTATCAGTGTATACTGCAAAGAGCTTTCAAAAGTGGCTATACCAAACTCCACTCCCACCAGGAGTATGTCTGAGTTCCAGTTGCTTCCTACTGCCTCTCAAACATATTTTAAATGCAATCATAGTCCACGAGGAAATACAAGGAATGCATAAGGGTCAGAAAGGAAAAGAGCAAGCTGAGACCACCAAGCAAGCGAAATGTAACAAGGAAGCCAGTGCTGATGTAAGGGGCTCTTTCTGGGTGCTGAGGGGCGGGAGACAAGGCCTTGGTGCCTGCAAAATGGAGGAGCTGAGCCCGAGGACCTCTGAATAAAGAAAATCTGTTTGCCTGCAAAGGGACTGACAGGACTTATCAGTGCTGCTGCTGAGGCTGGAGGGATCGCCTCTAACAAACAAAGCCTGGCTTTCATAGGTCTGGGGTTCAAGTTTTAAAAAAATCACTAAGCTAAGAAATGAACTAAAAACTAAGCCAAATACATAAATAACAGTTTTTATCCCATTGATATTACTAATTTGTACAAAATCAGTAAATGCATGAGAGTTAATGAAACTGACTCAAATGAAAGATTCAAGCAGAATGCAATCTGAGCACTAAACTTCATGAATTCCTAGATGATAAGGGACAGAAATAATACATTACACAAGTTAGTACTTGTAGCAAAAGCAGGTTAGAGGCAAAACAGACCTGGGGTCTTATCCTGCCAATATAAATGATTTTTATCTGACTTTTGGTAAATCATTTAACATTTTTTGGCTTCAGTTTCCTTATCTGTGTCTCATATATCTATATTTCATAAGGTTGTTAGGTGACTTAAATGAAAAGATAGGTAATTTATATTCTTGGCACATAAAGCACTCTCAATATTTATTAGCTTGCTGTATTTGTTACAATCAACATAATCATCACTAATTAAAAAACATCAGGTAATTGGTGAGGAATTATAGCACATCAACAAATGTCATAATTCTAGGTGATGTTAGCTCAAATTAGAAACAGAAATGATAAAAGATGCAACCAAAATTTGCAAGATGCAAGTCCACCCACAAGGTGGGTTGTGTTTAATTATTATAGTCAGGCAGATCAGTAGGCAATCATCTAAGCAGTGGCTTCCTCTACAAGGAAGCACAGAATGTCAGAAAGATCGCAGGATAAGGCGTATCCAAAAGGGGCCACAACTGTGAGTTTCAGAGCTCTCTGCTGGGCTCCATGGGGAACACAAAGAAGATGAAAACTTTACCTAACCGACACTTAACAATAGCAGCTACAATAACTATTCAAGCAAATACTAAGCACCAGGCACCGCTACAACACTGCACATGTATTTAGTGCTCATCAAACCTCACACGTTATGAGATAGGTACTACGCACCTGGGTGCCAGGAGCTGTGTTAAGACCCCAGGGTTGTGACGATGAATAAGGTCACAGTTCTGTTTCTCTGGCAGAAACGTGACATATTGTCAAGAGTCATGAAGAAAACATGCAGGGAAGGGGGCCTATGGAAGTGAGGGGCAAAGTTTTACTCAGAAGAAGAGGAGGAAGTGGGAAAGGTAGAGAAAAAAATCTACGCTCTCTCATTGATGGGTGGGATCTGAGTGAAGAGAACAACTGCTGTGATGCCAACTGCTGTTTCTGGACACGGATTCTCAGGGGACCTAAACTGGGCAGGCTGTCCCAAGGGATGCAGAGCAAGTAGTCCAGATGAATAAATCTAAGTCAAAGTGTTATTAACCACAACACAGATACATGTCTCTATCGAGCAGAGACTTTAAAAGACAGGGGGCTTTGGTTTCAGCTTCTATTTCCACTCATATCCCAATCGCCAGAACTTAGGGAGGCAGCCACGGTCATCTTCCAGGAAGCTGGAAAATGCAGTCTTTATTTGGGGCTGAACTCTGAGAGGTTCGTTATTGTAGAATAGGGGAGAAGGGATGTTTAGGGTCAATGAACCACCTCTGTCAGTGGCCTTTAAGAGCTGAGAAGAAAGGTACCAGGGCCAGGGAGACTTAGGAGAACACCCAAGTCCAAAGAGCTAGAGATAAGATCCAGGTCAGGACAGGAAACTGAGAGACGAGCTTGGGCAGAGGGAGTAGGAGGGAATTCAGTCCGCAAATGCACAGGTAAGGTCCAGCACACATGTCAGAAACGACCTTGGGATGTGGCTGTGCCCGCTGTTGGGCAGAGCAGGGGAGATGGAGAAACAACATGATGGGTAACAACAGCTGAGGAAGCAGAGAGATTCAGGGGGGAGATGAAGATGGCTGGAATTAGCCATGGAGGGCTGAGGGAGAGGGAGCACGGACTCTTTTCAGGAGACATAAGGATACGTCTGGGTAGACAAGTGCCATGATCAACTCAGTTCTGAAAACCAATTAGTGAGTTTGGAAGACATACTGAAAAACAAAGTGACAAAAAGAAGAGCAGTTAAGAAAGAACTGTCATAAAATTTACTCATTTACTCACTGATTCAACAAACATTTAGTACTCGTGGGCCAGAGACTGCTGAGCACGATATATACAATGATGAAAAGTGATTTTTTTGGAGGCAGTGGAGAGGGAAGGAGGTATATAAATAATTCCAGTAAAGAACAAGCTCCCTAAGTGAAGTGTGAAGAGGTACCCTGGGAGCAACGAACTCCTGGAAGCCAAGACCTAAGCTGAGATGTTTTCCAGGCAGGGAGGGGTCAGGACAGAAGGGGCCATTTGGGGTAATGGGAACAGCAGATGCAAAAACAGGGAGAGGAGACAGCACAGCGTGTCTGCAGGATTAGAGCCGAGAGCGCAGGAGAGGAGGGGCAGGAGTGTGCTGGTGCGAAGAGGCTGAGGCCGGAGCTGGAAGGGGCCTGTCTGTCACGTACAGGGCTGGCACTCACCCTAGAAGTGGCAGAAAGATCAGTTATCCTTGGAAAGATGAAGGGTAAACTGCAGGACCAGCTCCCCACTTAGAAAGGTCCCTCTCAAAGCCGCACAAAGGAGGAGGTAAGACTGCGGATGGGGAGACCACTGCAGCCTATGCAAGTCCAGCCAGCCTGTGACGAGGGCTCCCCGAGGGACATCCTGGAATGTGTTTAAAAACACAGCCTCCTCTTTGTACATGTACTCATTTATAAAGGAATAAAATCTAGAACTGTATCCATCATTTGAACTCAGTAACTTAGGAAGATGGAGCAAGAGACACAAATGTCTGATGATGTTACTGGATTAAGAGAGGAGGAACAGAGATGCGTTATAAACACAGAAGTCTGGGGACGCACGCTCATGGAGCTGTTTGGTGGAAATGAATGCGAATATGGACATCAATAGGGCTTCCCTGATGGCTCAGCGGTAAAGAAGCCACCTGCAATGCATGAGACTTGCAGGAGATATGGGTTCAACCCCTGGTCAGGAAGATTCCCTGGAGAAGGAAATGGCAACCCACTCCAATATTCTTGCCTGGGAAATCCCATGGACAGAGGAGCCTGGCAGGCTACAGTCCATGGGGTCGTGAAGAGCTGGACACAACTGAGTGACTGAACACCACCACCACCAGATAGATAGATAGCAATGGCCGTCGATAGGGTTACCGGACGAATGTCTAAACTGAGACACTTTTAGGAGTAAAAGGGGGCACTGTTAATGGTTCCATTGGGATGATGGGCATCCACAAGGACTGTCTTGGGCCAACTGGGGTATCAAGGAGATGCCCTGTAAATTGTGGGCTTCGTACACAGGATCTTCCTGAAAGGACTGAGGGCATGAATAAGTGGGCTAGAGAGAGGATTTTGGAACCTCTATAGATTATATTCCGGGGACCAGTAAGATCATTCAAGGGGGAAAGTATAGAGTGAGAGGAGAAAAAGGGTCAAACTAGATCCATGAAAGGCGTCAGTGGAAAACACTGCAAAGTGCAGATCTTTGGTGAGGGGTGGGAGCACAACTCTGATTGGCCAAGTTTATGTGAGAATTTAGGATCCTGTCAGTGGGTCATTGGTGGTTAAATTAAGCAAGTGTACAACACTCTGCACTGGACATTCTGTAATGAGGTTTTAAAAAAGAGCCTTTCCTTTGTCTACACACAGTTGAGTCAATCTGGCCTTTTCAAAAATAATCTTACAAAAATTAAGGAAAAAATAGTCAAGGAGAATTAAAAACACAAAAAATAAAAGAATCCAAAGAATGGATTTCTATTTACCACGATTAGCATCTAGTCCCAAAGATGTGGTCCAACCTCACAACTTATCCTGTCTTTGTCTTTTCTAGCCAGGTACTCAACTCTCTGTGACAAGAATTTTAGGGGCTCCTATCATTTTTTTTTTTTTTCTTCTTTGTAGGCATGACCTAGGGAGAGAAAATCTACATCGTAGGGCTTTATGTGGGCCTCTGCACTTAAGATACACACCTGATGCAGACCATCCAGTTAGGGCTGATGCTAGAATGTGGGAGGAAATGCCTGGGATTCACCTGGTTAAGAGCTAAAAAGGCATCAGTCAGTCCACAATCCCAGAACAATGCAAGAACAGCATAAAGACGGCAACAAGAGGATCACTGCCTGACCAGAGGACCACAGGCCTGCTTAGGGATGACCTCTAGGATGGTGGAAAATAAATGACTGGAAAGCAGATAAAAAGCCAGGTGGGAGATCTGGGCTTGGGAAGAGTTATTGCGGAAGCCACAGTTAAAGTTGAAAGACTGGATAAATTCTTTAAAATAGGACTAGGCAGCTAGGATGGCTTGGGAGTTGCCTAGGGTTAAAAAATTAAAGAGAAAAACAGGAAAAAAAAAAAAAAAAAAAACCAAAGAAAAAGCCTGATCATCAAATTCAGAAGGGAAGCAAGGAAGGGGCAGTGTTGTGGAAGCCAAGGAGAGGTTTGCATTAGAATCAACATGTTAAACAACCCAGAAAGACTGAGTAAGAACAGGAGTGATAGGAAGCCTTCAGCTTTGGCAATATGTAAACTAGAATTATAATCTACTCCTGAACTCACAACATGCACAGTCCCTCAAATAAAGAACCTGTTGTATGAGAGCCTGGACAACCAGATGCTCAAATCCAGACACTCTCCCTAATCTATTTCTGCTGCAGGAACTTGATGTGTCAAAGTTCTCATGACAGAACACAGAGTTTCACTAAGAAACTCTTCTATCTACTCACACTGAGTGATGAAAACAAGTTTATCCTCAGTGACGAGTTCAGCTGTGGAGTAGTCACAGACCAGATTTAGAGACAGCTACTCTGGTTACCAAAGACCAAGTGGTGATTTGCATAAATTGCTTAGTCATTGGGAAAAAGACCAAGAACTAAGTGGAAAAAGGACTGACTGAGGAACCTGATCTTCTATGAATTGACCTTGGGGAATTAGTTACGCTATTTCCCAAAACTTAAACTTTTTCATCTGCAAGTAAGGGGGTTGGAATAGATGAGCTATGTGATTTCAAGCTCCAAAATCCCACATTTGTCAATTGAAAAACATGTGGAAACTCAAGTGATCTTCTTGGGTAACAATGGTACTACTACCTTATGTAGGTCAGACACATGTATGCTATGGTAGAAAAAAAAAAATACATCTTTTAAGCACTACCTGTGGTCAGTGTAGAACCTCTTCACCCACACAATGATTAACTCAGGATTGTAATGTATTTTTTCTGAAAACTAGTCTTAGCAACTTAGTTGTGAATAGATTACCTCTCTGGAGAACTATCTCAGCCACACTATAAACACTGTATTAGGCAAAGGATGCAAAAATATTTTCCAATACCCATGACTAGGAAGGCAGGCTGAGTGGTATCATGCGAAGAGTAATGAAACCAGGCAATCTGGTCTTCATTCCCAATGTCTATTCATTTCTCCATAGTTTAAATGTCCTAATTGTAAAATGAAGAGGTAAGCCTGGAAGACAAAGTATCTACTCCAGGGCAAAAAAAAAAAACCTGTTATTTTAATCTATTAATTTTCTTTGCAGCGTGTTGTCAGCCATGCTTACTTTCTAAAATCTCTCTCTTCTTATTCAAAATTTATCTTAAGTTCTTAAAGAGAATATTAGAAGAGTCATATTAGACATGAGAAAGAAATTCTATTTCCCTTGACAGAGCATCCATGTTGCCAAGGGCCTGGGAATCCATGAAGATACCATCTTCAGCTCTGAAACCGCCAGGACTAATGAGGAGTTCATAAAGAAGGAGCTGAGTGGCACCATAAGCTAAGGGTAACTCACCCTGGAGGGAGAGCTCCTCTCAGTGATGCTCAGGTTTCATTTTCTGTTCTGCCTTTTTTTCTTGCCTTCAGGTTGAGTGCAAGAACAACCTACCACTGTCAGTAACCTTTCATTACACTCCGAGATTTTCTAGAAGAGGGAGTTAAGTCGATAACCACCCCTGCAACACACATTTTCTCCATCAAATGAGATTCACTGTCTTAGATTAACTACACCTACTCAAATTTAAGCCTTCCATATTTCCCATCTTTGCCTTCCAAGTACTTTTATGTCAAATGTCATTGCATTCCATTCAAATCAATACATACATATCAAGCTTATATAATTACTGTATTTTTTTTTTTAAGTATAATCGGGAGTACACTACTACTAACAAGCAATGACCTCCACACTGGACTGACTCACTCCTGTTTCTCACTTGTTTCAAAAAACACCCAAGTCCAAGATGAACAGCTTCTGCTCTAGATCATAACACAGGAAGTTACCAACCAGGAGCTCCAAATGCACATTTCTAGCTATTTCCAGATATCTCCATCTGGATGAACACGTCCCAGCATTAAATTCAGCATTCCTAAACCCACATTCTATCTGCTGGATCACAATGACACCTCTTCTTTCCTCTCTCTGGGAACGTTAACTATGATCCTTCTATTCATCCCATTGATTCAATGCATCTCATCTGTCTGCAGTTCTTGGACATTTCTACTCTGTGACCTCTCATGATTTCTACCAGTCTCATCATCTTTCACCTAGTCTCGCTCCCTGCCATCAGTGTTTTCATAACCCCAAATCATCTAAATGTCATTGCTCACGCAACCAGTTTAAACTATAGAGCTCTCTTTTGTTCCTTTGTACAAACTATTCAACAGTTTTACTCTGTCTAGTAAATAAAACTCAGACTTGGTACATGACCGAAGGCCTGTGCCATACTATGAAACTCCTAGTCTTGTCTTCTCACTACTCTTCATTAGCTCAACTGGAGCCATTACCCATCTCTCTACTTCCATACTATTCCTACTGCTCCCTGCATCTGAACTACTCTCCTCTCCCAGTGATGGGTGACAAATGTAACCCAGCCTGCAAGGCCAAAGTCATTTCTATCTCCTCCAGAATGAGTCATTTCTGAGCCTAATATTCCACAACTCTGCTCTCTGAAGTATGTGCATTCTGTCTTCCAAAAAATAAAAATTTGCATCTTTGTATTGTTCCAAACACATGTCTATCACCCTTGTTTTAAATTTTCTGTGCTTCTCTTATCCTATGCTTGTCTTGTATTTTGCACTTCTGCCACTGAACTAGGAGTTACCTAATCACATAAATGATTCTTACAAATGTTAGCTTTCATAATGCCTTGCACTCAGGAGCTTCCTGATAGCTTTTCATTGTTAAAGCAATATTATTGCTAAAGTGATTTAAATGGAAAAAGAAGCATGAATGGATGGCTTCCTACGTCATGTTATTTCTTTAATAATCACAATCTTTTGCTACTCTGATGAGTGAAATCTAGAAAGCTCTCTTCTGAATCATAAGACAGCACAGGTAGTGCACAGTGAGGGAGTTGAGAGTACAGGACATGTGTACTTGAATCCTGGTTCTCCCTCAAATTCATTGCATGGCCTTGGTACTAAATCAAATAATCCTGAGGCCTCAATCAATATCCAACTTCTCTTCCTAATTTTACATGAGATAAAATGTCTGGAATTACTCCCACATTTGTTAACAAACTCCAAACTGATTTTTATGACATCTCATATATGCTTGATGGTAAATATCTGCTGGACAAAAAATATAGTTGGTTCTTATTGGAAGCTGATCATTTCCAAAAATGGTGCTGCTCAGTCTCCAATTATTCAAGCAAAATACATTCAGCCAATAGCAGCCAACTTTGCCACTCATTAAATTACAACTGTATAATGAGGCCAGCCGCTAGCAGACATACCTTAAAACCTTTTGAAGCAGCAATATGGGCAGCTGTCCAGCCTTCACTGTCAGCGTGGTTGATGAGGTCTGCAGGAACAACAGGCTTGGATGTGCCTTCATGACACTCTTCTCCTTGATCCAAGTCAAAGATGGCCAACCCGGGCTCCTCATGCAGCTTGTTTCCATGAGCTGGGGCTCTATGGTACATAAGAAGCTTGAGGCTGTCCACATTACCAGTGTCCACAGCTGCATGAATTGGTGTCCAGCCATCCTGAAAATAAAATGACCGGGGGAGAAAGTTGATTACAACATGAATGTTGAGAGCAGTGTTATTTAAAGTTCACATCTAAAATATTCTTGGCCATGGACCACTGAGACGGGAAAAGCAGGCATTCCAATCCTGAATAACATCGATGAGCTAGGTTCTCTCAGACCTCTGTCAATTAGAGCCCTTTCCATTGCTCTGACTCATGTCTGCTATTTTGTAAGAGTTTCTTCTTAACACTCGACCATTTGGAGTGAGTTGGTACTGCCCAGCCTGGTAACTAAGCATTATAAATAGTAAAACAAAATCTCAATATTATGAAAGAATGAACTTTAGCACACACATTTTTTTAAATTTATATCCAAGTATAGAATTGAACTGAGTCAAGAACAAAAAAGAAATTTATACCTTAAACAAACAAAAAATGGCCTCAAAGCTTTTTTTACCTTTTTAATTAAATTTTTAATGCAGTGTAACACAAAGATGTTAAGTCCCCAAGTCAAATGTGTTCAATAAATTATCACAACATAAACAAAAAAAGAAAATTTATATCCAAGTATAATAAACCAGTTCTACTTATAGGGAAGAGTCCTAATTTTAGTCATCTTAAAATTTTATGCCACTGATTCCAGAAGGAAAGATTCTAGATAATATGGAAAAGGCAGACATAAAGGAAAAACAAAGTCAAATAACTTTATGAGATATCTATCAGCCTCTATGGACTTCTCTAGGACTGCAGATGGATACTGGTAAATGCAAGCTTAGAAAATGTTCCAACTAAACTATTGGGCCCATTCTCTAGAACATATTACTCTGAAGCCCTAGTCATCCACTTAGCTGGTTGCTGGCAACCCACTCCAGTACTCTTGCCTGGAGAATCCCAGGGACAGGGGAGCCTGGTGGGCTGCCGTCTATGGGGTCGCACAGAGTCGGACACGACTGAAGCGACTTAGCAGCAGCAGCAGCAGCAGAACAGACTCAGGGCTTTTTTTTTTTTTTTTTTTTTCGGGTAGCGGTTCTCAAAGTGTGGTTCCCTGACCAGCACCATCAGCAACACCTGGGAACTTGTTGGAACTGTAAATTGTTGGGCCTCATCCCAGACCTACTGAATCAGAAATCTCAAGGGGTGGGGCCCTGCATTCTGTTTTAACAGCCCTCTGGGCAACTCTGATGCACTAAAGTTTGACAGACTCTCTTCTAAGGAAAATCTTGATCCCCTCTGTAGTCTCTCATTTTTATATGTAGAGAGGTCTGCCTTCTACTCAGGTATCTATCTTCATTAGATTTTTAAGACTACCATAAAAGAATTGATGATTATTTTGATGATATGTATTTTGGTTTTATTTTCCCTTTAGCCTTTTTATTTTTTTTCATTTGGTATTTCATACTGCTACACTAAATTTTTTTCAGTGAATAGAATTGATGCTTTTGAACTGTGGTGCTGGAGAAGACTCTTGAAAGTCCCTTGGACTGCAAAGGAGATCAAACCAGTCCATCCTAAAGGAAATCAGTCCTGAATATTCACTGGAAGGACTGATGCTGAAGCTGAAACTCCAGTACTTTGGCCACCTGATGCGAAGAACTGACTCACTGGAAAAGACCCTGATGCTGGGAAAGACTGAAGGTTGGAGGAGAAGGGGACAACAGAGGATGAGATGGTTGGATGGCATCACAGACACGATGGACATGAGTCTGAGTAAGCTCCGGGAGTTGGTGATGGACAGGGAAGCCTGGCGAGCTGCAGTCCACGGGGTCGCAGAGTTAGACACGACAGAGTGACTGAACTGGACTGAACTGAACTGACAGTACACTTCAAAAAAAAATAATGGGATAGAAGACAGAGGAAAACAGACAATAAATGTAACAATCTACATTTAGACTGAGTCATCTGATCATTTGCTAAAGTTCTTCCTGAATGTTGTGGCTTTTCCTCTGGTTCTGTACCTCACATAATCGGAATCAACTTGGCTAAGGCAAGACCATGGCTGGCAGCAGCTGGAATATCATATAGTCCTTGAGAGTACTCCAGGCAGGCAAAGTGTTTCATAGCTTGTTCTTTGTTGGGCTGTGGATACCTTTCCTTGGGCATCAGCCTTAATTAGGCACTAGAGTGTAAGTGCTCTTGACCTTCCTTATATTACAAAGGCTATGTAATCATTTCAGAAAAACTTAAAATCCTTCATTCCCCTTTGATTTCTTATTAAAAGTTGTGAGAAATAATTAATTATTCCCTTAAGGTCCTTCATCAATTATGCTGTTTATCTCTGTACTTTGGAGCCTCTGTACTTCTAATGATTTCATTCAGTTCATCGACAATTAACTTGAGAGCATGGATTTCTCTGTTATAGGATGTGACTTCAATTTTTATGTTGCACTACTTATTTTTCATTCAGATAATGACATAAAATTCATTCCTTTTTCATATATAAGGTAGAATTTTATAATAAGTATGTGTAATACCAGACTTCTTAAATATACAAAACAACATGAATAAGAGTAACATTGGACTATTTTCTCAGATTTTCAAAAAATAAATAGAAAGTAAAGAAAAAAAGCTCTAGCCATAGGACTCAATGGAAAATGTGTATACCTAGCTTATATTACATCCCTGATCATACCATTATTTGTGGGTTTACTTTTGAAAACTTAAGAAAATCCAGTATCTAAGAGTGACCTTAAAATACATAATATACCTTTCTATCCCAGAAAATTTTAAGGGTGATTCCTGTGAAATGGATGCACAGCATAATCAATTCTCTATTAACAGAAGAAATCCAACGTTCAGATAATCTTTGGCAATTAAGATGTCTACACTTGTCATTCATCATGAATATGCTACAGGGTGGTAATTATTACACTTTTAACATTCTGGGAAACTGCAGGAAAAAAAATTCCTGAGCCCAGTGAAGAGTGGGTCCCATAAACCTACCAGCCCTTAGATGGGCCCCCACTGAAGAAATGCATGTCAGTGTGTGAAGGGCTGATTCTTGGTCTTCAAGTCTATCATGACAGGATGATAAAGACCAACTTAGGAGGGCGAATTGAGGAACTAGTTTCAAATGCGTTTTTGTGTGCTGAGCCAGAAGTCATATCAAAGGACTCTTCTTGTGAATCAGACTCTAACTTTCTTCAGTTTCTAAATCTTACTTCACCTGTGCACCCTGTCCAGGAGGTGGCAGGACTGTGTGGGACGGAGTCAACAGCGCCCTCAGCCTCTTAGGCTCCACACTGGACGTCCACACACAGTGCTTCCAGTTCTGAGGCAATTAGACAATGACCTTGAACTCTGTGAGATGCTGCATAATCTTAGCAGAAACCAAGGTCAGCCCTGTGAGGGATAGTGAGCACAAATAACCTTCCTCTAAGTCCTGGCAATGGGCACTGTCTTGCCACAAAACTGCTTCCTGTTCATACACATTACAAATGAGCACTACTGTGGATGATGACGACAACTCCATGACAGCCGACCTTTGTCAATGGCTTACAATTCCCCAGTACTACACCGACTACCTTTAAAAAGAAAGGCTAACTAACAAGCTTCGAATAATCAGATGAGCAGAGGTCAGACCATGAGGATCCAACACATTCAAAGCAAAACAAAACTTTAAACAAAACAAAGCAACCTGTATTTTAACCTATTTTACTTTTTGAACTGCAGAGTTTGCAGACATATTGTAATTAGAGGAAAAATACAAAATACAGGTACTCACTCTGGTTTTTACACTTCGGTCAGTTCCAGCTTCCAACAAGAGTTTAATACATTCTTTATTTCCATTTTTACAGGCCAGGTAGAGAGGTGTCTGTCCTCCATCAGCAGCATGATTAATATTAGCATCATATGCAATTAATAATTCTACACACCTAAACACAACAGTATGATTAATTACGTACAAACTGGGTTTGACGTCTGAAGTACCACCTGACCAAGATATTAAAAAGAGAAAATACTGCTAGAGGAAATCTGCATCTTTATTTATTACATGAATTATTATATATATATATATATATATATATATATCTCAATTATTACTGGTCTTATTATATAGATACTATTTTTAACAAGGCTGCAACATATTTTAATTACTCCCATGAAAATTTAAAATAACAGCTTTGATCAAGGGTGAATACCTGGTTTATGACACTTCTCTGTAAACAACCTATAAAAGTAGAGTCCTTGGAATATGTTTAACTGTGCCTGACATATATAATATTTGTGGTTCAAAATAGTTTGAACCTTGAAAAGAGTCAGGCTGCTGAGTCATTCTGAGATTTTCACTTGAGAAAATAATTATAAATAGCGCAGACAGCAGGGCACCATGTGCCTCCACTATAAAAGGCAGGACGGAGACAGAGGAAAGGGCCATTTGGGGGAGAAAAGGCAGCAGAGGCTGTTTTGCCCCCCGAAATGGGGCTAGTTTACAAGGAAAAAGACACAGTTAAGCAGAAATACATTGCCCTGAGAATCAGGAAGGACAGCAATGAGGTAAATTCAAGACTTCATGGCACTTATGAACTAACTACAGTTTGCAAAATTAGATGAGAATAAATTTAGAAATGAGGAATAAATCATAACCAAATGAAGAAGCAATGCACATCTTTGGTTTTTTGCTCAGAGGCAAGCTTTCTCTTGGCTTCCTTTGGCAACATTTGATTTGTTTATACATTAGAAAAAATAAGTTACATATTGATGTGTATCTCATACACATTTAAATTAACCAAGCCCCCCTGCATTTCCCCAGGATTCTCCTTTTGCAAATCCATCCATGCCTCCATTCCCACGACTGCTACACTATCCAAGCACGTGGCCCTACAGACTGCCTACTGGCAATAAAGGCAAAAGTATAGTCCAGAAAAAGAATCTTTCCTGGAGGACTTAGGATACATGCAAAAAAAGCAGCAGCAAATTCAATAGCTCTGATCATCAACAATAAATTCAGAGTGATGAGATATATGTTTAACATGCAGGAAAAAAAACATATATTAAGGATGCATTTTGAACTTTTAAAAATTCATATTTACAAAGAATGACAGTAGTATGAAACTGAAAAACCTTATGTCAAGAATTCTGAGATTTGTTAATTGTTTAATGCTAATTGATGTTTGTTAATGAAACATTTCTATTGGGATGGTAAAAGTTAAAAGTTGAAAACAGCTTTTAGTTGAAAACAGCTTTTATTCTCCATAGACTGCCATTTCAGCACAGGCAAAGAAAGCAATTTAGCTATAGTCTATCAGTATTATCAGAATATCACTTGATTACAAAAAGTTCTCTCTCTCTTCAACTGACTTATTTAAGCAACTGAAGAAATCACTGCTAAACTTATGTATATTTTAATCTCAGGCTCTTTTTGATTTTGTGCTCTAACTTCTTTCAGCATGTAAGTTCCTGCTTCAATTTTTAAAAAAAACGATAAAGCAAGGTGCATACTTGAACCACTTATAATAATAAATAACGTGTGTGTGTGTGTTGAGGTGGTGAAAAATAGTGAGAAATGAAGTGTGTAACAATCCATTACGTAACCATATACACAGTCGACTGTCCTTACGTGTAGCTTTCACATCTGCGGGTTCAACCAACCCCAGATGGAAAACACTTGGAAAAAAAAATCCTAGGAAGTTACAAAAAGCAAAACCTGAATTTGCCACATGCTTGTAGCTATTTACATAGCATTTACATTGTATTAGGTATTATAAGTAACCAGAGATGATTTAAAGTGCACAGGGGGAATGTGCGTAGATTATATGCAAATACTGCAGCATTTTATATAACAGACATAGAGCATTCTCGCACTATGGCATCCGTGGGTGGTCCTGGAACCAATCCCCTACAGACAGGAGGGATGACTTTATGTTGATAAGCTAAAAAAAAATCTTCCTCTTGGGAAGCAAGTTCATTCACATGAGGTTTGGAAACAGCATATTCCTCTTCTTCAGTTCCCAATGTACAACTATCTATTATTAAGAAGAGCAAATTTAGGATCCTCCTTTGCATTTAAATTCTCAAAGATGTTTAGTTGAATTTACTTGCCAAAGGATCTTAAGAACTAGTTTACACATTCAGCCAGAACTAAAATATGTGTGCAAATTATAAAGAGGCTCTTTTCATGAGGGGGAAAAAAACAGGATTAAGAGCATCACTTACTTGAAATGTCCCTGAGCAGCTGCAGCACACAAGGGTGTGAAGCCGTTTTTATCAGCAGCATTGACTTGGGCTTCTGCATTCAGCAGCAATCTCACACAGTCTACGGATTTTAATAGAAAGCCACTTTAATTTCCCACTTAGATTCACGATGAGCCAAATTCTATACAGGCTGTAGAGAGATACTAACCCCAAGGGACCTCTCTCACGCACAGCTCATCTGACATTTCTTTCAGGGTCGGTGTAAGATTCCACAGGCTATTATGAAGGAAAAGCAGCCTCTTTCCCCCAGGATCATATACCCCAGGACTCATCAACTAAGACAAGGTTTCTTTCATTTTTGGGGGGGTGGGGGGGGAGAGTGACTGATGAGTGGAAGGACAGTCATATGTCAGAAAATGTTTTGCCAGGTTTTTCCATCAGACAATCCCAGAAAAAAATGTTACTGGATGGAAAACAAAATTCTTTGACTAAATTGATATACCATTCTTTGCATTTAAATAGTTAAATTCTTACTTTCTGGTGTTTAATTTAATCCTTAAAATGCTTTCATGTTGTGGTTATCTTAGACTTAACTCCCTGAATGAAAATCAAGGAGAACCTCCAGGAAGTCACCAGACTCAGGCATGAATACCACTTAGAACTCACGTTCCACATGTTATTTACTAGACTGAATTTCTCTACATTAGAGGAAATTCCCACTGTACTTTGGAAGAAGTACTCCAAAATACTTTTAAAATAATGAGTTCTCATATTGTAGTTCTCTAGAATCTTCTGTGAAGCCCACTGGAACACACTGAAGCTCTGAGCACTTCCAAGGAAGCCACATTATGTGAATTCACCAAGGATCACATGGCTTACATATGCCTACTATCTGACTTTGCATTTGCCATCAGATCATCTCTTTATCTGTACTATTGTTATGTTTTAGTGTATTTGACTATAAGATTTGCTTTTTAAGGAACAAGATTAATCCCCCAACTTCATCAACATGTCGTGTATAGTTGTACAACCTCTCAGTTCTCTTAAAAAATTCAAATAACTATAAATTGGTTCTAACGACAGAACAATTTCAGACCCATGACCTTTCCTAACTACTAAAACTTTCCCTCACTGCAGCAAATGCTAAAGCCCTAAGGCTTTACTCTCACAGACATCAGCCATTTCTAAAAGACAAATTAGAGCTATTTTGTCCTGGCCAAAGCGATCACAGATGGGGGCTTTATTCAAAATGTGTTTTACAGTTCAGTTCAGTTCAGTTGCTCAGTCGTATCTGACTCTTTGTGACCCCATGAATCGCAGCACGCCAGGCCTCCCTGTCCATCACCAACTCTCAGAGCTTACTCAAACCCATGCCCATCGAATCAGCAATGCCATCCAACCATCTCATCCTCTGTTGTCCCCTTCTCCTCCTGCCCCCAATCCCTCCCAGCATCAGGGTCTTTTCCAATGAGTCAACTCTTCGCAAGAGGTGGCCAAAGTATTGGAGCTTCAGCTTCAGCATCAGTTACTAGACCCCAAATTTCTAGGCACACAATACATTTTACTGTGCATAAAACAAAGACAACTTTTTGCGAGCTGCAAAATTTTACATTGTTACCGATCTGTCCAAATTGGATTTTTAAATGTTTACAAAACTTTAAATCTTGTAAAAAAGTTATTTATTTCACCTCTCAGAGAAAATGTGAAACCTAAATGCAGCTTTTGTTCATAACAATGGTTACAGTGCTTTTAACTCTTCATCCTTTTACAAGAGGGTGATACAGAGAAGTAAGAAGGTACCATCTTTACCTGTATGTCCATTCTTAGCAGCAGAATACAAGGCAGAATGGCCATCTTCACAGGAGTAATTAATGTCCAGTCCTTCTTCATTAAGCAGCATTGATAATAAAGTGACATTTCCCTGGGCAGCAGCTTGCTGAAGAAGGGTGGGCCTGCCAGCCAGGGGGGCAGGACCACCACTCATTAGCAAAGGGGTTAGGGAGGGTGACCAGCCTGTGGGTTAAAGTGACCCTAGTTAGAAAGTAGGAGCAAGGATAAGAGACAGATATTAACCATTCCTTTCCAAATTACACACACACACAGACACATGAACACGTACCCCTAGAGGATTATGTGGTTTCTAATATGACCAATCTGTTAATATTTACTTTAGCATAGATCTGTACTGTTATTTGAATCTTATATCTGCTGCTAGTTAAATTAATATACATCATGACAAATTATTTTTAGTTGTCAGTCTTGTACAGATAAGTGTTAAAGTGGTGATTGGTTTCAGGAAACTAAGAAGGCTGTCTTGTTTTAAAAGTACGAGCTCCTCCTCAGGGTTCCAAAACAAACTGAATTTTAAAACTATGTACAGATTTTCTCAGTTTTGTTATTAACTGAAAGATATCTTTAGGCATAAGATAGAAATAATTCTAAAAAATAGAAAATTTCCTTTTTTCTACAATGTTTCCAAGGTACTTAATTTATAAATTTTACATAAGCCATTGAGATGGACCAAATACTGTGAAGGAATATTTGCATTCTTTGAATTCCCTTATTTGGGAAGAAAAATAGTGGGTGGCCAACTACTATTAAGTATTAGGAACTAATAAAGCACAACATATATAGAATATACCAGCACAAATATTTAATACACAATGGAAGACTATATCATCTAGCCATCTTCACATTTTATACCAAAAACTTTTAATCAGCTAACAAAACAGGACACTCTACCATATAATTTTAACAAAAGTCATAAGAGTTATCATAGTTAGGATTTCTCATCAGTATTTAGCAGCTTTAGAAGAGAATCTGTTAAGTGTGTGAAGTCGGCTGCATATAGCATGGAAAATTTTCTGAATTCTTCCTTGATCAAAAGGCTGTAAAAACAGTAAAGTAAAAATGTTTATTTAATGTAATATATAGGTATTTAGTATATTTTAGGCTTAAATACAGTTAACTTTCAAAATAAGTCACTTTTCCTTCTTCCTTATGGAGCCCCAAAAATCTGAAAGTAAAGTTGATGTGTATATGGGGGTATGTGTGCACATATTCACTCCTGGGGTACACTTTCTACATCTGCCTAGTAACAGTCTCTGTAGTAAGATACAATGGTAGATCTTTACTATGCCCTGCATCTTTACTACCTCGGAACCAGGATAATATTCTAAGTACATGGGTGTTATATTAATACATAATAAAGTTATCATTGAATCTTAAATTACTGGCCTTAAATTATTTAAGTTTTAAAAAGGTGAATATCAAAGTATTCCTCAGAACTTTAAAAATTGTTCGGAAAAACACCAAAGCAGTTTCTACAGATGAAACTGACTGCTTATTACTAGAAACTGGGTATTATATCTTCAATTATCTCTGAGTAATTTATTGCTTTTACTCAGACTATAATAACATAAAATTCAAATGCTTATAAAATCAGATATTTATCTAAACTTTATGATATTTTTCCATTGATATTCATTAGCTCTTCTTACAAAAGTAACATTTTTTACTTCATACTTACAAGAAGGCTCCTCTCTGGTACATTTTACCTTTTGTATTTTCTTAAAAACAAACAAAAAAACAAGCCCACAAAAATTAAATCAGTACTTATTAGAAATGGATGATAAACAGAGAAATTATAAATACCAAGGTATGAAACCTTGACTGCAAAGCAAACACAAAGGCAATTTGAAGGCATTGGCACTGTGCTTCTCTGTGGAATAGGAGGGACTATGGCCCACACTCTTGTTTGTCCATCTCATCTCTCCCACCTTCCTTCCTCCCAACCTCCAACCCCATTCCCCTCTCTTAGTACCTCTAACTCAAACCTGGGGTGGGGGGGGGCGGGCGGTGGCGGTCATCAGTTCTTGATATCCTTTTAGGAATATTAACAGGTAAATATTATATAGTTTGCCATCCTTTTGAGTTTTGTTTTCATTTTTCTTTTTTTTAAGATGATTCCAGCCATTGGGGACAATTAAAATATAAATATCTTTTAACTGTTTTTTATGGAAATATTCAAGTATGGATATAATTTCCTGGGAAACCTGATTTCTAATGCTAAGCTATCTTAAAGACAAAATATGTTATTCAAAAATTTTCTCAATATTTAGACCACCCAAGAGTCTTATAGTTCTGTAATATAAAGACTCCAGAAGAATATATATCAATTCTCTTATTTTCCTCTTTTAAATATACTGGAAAAAATCTTTACAAATGAAAATCGCTTTATAAATACCAAGTATTCTTAAAGTTTAAAAATTCTTAAATGTATTCTTAAGTACATTTTTTATCTCCACTACCATTCCCAATTTTCTCCAGGCTAGGCAAGCTTAAATTACTATAATAAATCCTGTTATAAATATGGGAAAAATAAAACTTCACCATGAGACTTCACTGTTCATTTGAAATTCCCCACAATGATCAAAATTATAATATTTAGTTGACTGGTTAAGTAATGGTTAAGTAATGCCTGAACAGACCTGCAGTCATATAGCTACTTTAATGATGGTCATTAAAAAGGTCATTCAGCTCTACAGTGTCATATGCAAACATTAGTAAAAGTGAGCATCTTGCAGAACATGCAGTGATGAAGGGAACAGACAGAACATGCAATAGCAGAGGAGTTGAGAACAGCTTCCGGCATCAGCTTCAGAGTGTGGAGAAGGTTAATCTCATTCATGGCTCAGAGGGATCTCATTTTCTGACTTAGTCTTTAAGCCAATCAAACATGGAGAAGAATTTTTTAAATGCATGTTTACCTAGGGAAAAAAATCTGAACCAAATCAAATAAAATGTATCAAACAATTTTTTTAAGAAAAAGGAAAAAAAAAATTTCCAAGGGTATGGAAACTCAGTTGCCCAGAGAGAGTTTTGGTTTAGGCTTCTGGTCATCCAACAATTAATGCATTCGTGTGACAAGTTCAGGAGCAGCAAGAAGTTCTAATCTGTTTGGAACTTTAAATTCTAAAAATTTTGAATTATTTAAATTTTACTTAAATAATAAAAATTTTAACATTTGGCCATAAAGTGTTACTTAAATTTTTACATTTGGCTCTAAAAGGGCTGAGTTAATGTACAAAACAAGTCATCAAAGTGATATCTTTTGTCATTGCAATTCTCTTCAGCACTTTAACTTAATCATAATCATTTATCATAGATATAAGCTGACATAGAAATGTAGATTTTTAGGATTTCAAGATAATGGGATCTAGATTTCCAAGAAGGGAGAGGTAGTGAACTACTACTCAAAAAATTCAACAGGCAAGTTTAACACATCTTTTTGGTTTGGAATTATTATTACTTTTTTGGTTCAGTGCTTTCATTTTTAGATGAAAAAACTAATGACTCAGAATCTGCTCTTTAGGGTAATACCTAGAAAGGAGCAGAAATGGACTAACACTGCCTATTTACACTTAGCCCAGAGCTCTTTTCACCACTGACCCTGGAGCACACCTCCACCAGGTATTTGGGAGGTGCACTGTGTCCCCGTTTCCTGCTCTTAGTGATCACAATGACATCAGTAACTGTTTACAAGATGAAAACCCTTCAATGAGCCTATGCTTTGGAGAGGTACATGCTCACCCAGGCAAGGCAGATTAAGAAGCAGGATGGAGGACACTCTGGTGCTTCCCAAGTTGCAATGGGCACGGCAGCCAAAAGGGGGGCATCTAAGTGGAAAAAGAGTTGAAATCTTCTACCTTATTCGCAAAGTTTCAGTTGACCTACATCCACAGCTGAGTTAAACATCCCAACTATGTAACTATAATAACATTTCTATCTCCCCTAGTAGACTGGATGTTCAGCAAATGCCTGCTGATACCTAAACAAATTCCACTGCCTCCTTTTTTCTCCTAATAAACTACATCTTCTAATCAAATGACATGGAAGGCTGTTATGCCACCAAAGGTAACCTTGCAGTGGTCAAACTGCAAAATAAGAGAAGAGAAAATGAGGAACCAGTTTCATGGATCTTCTGTGACTGCTGTCTCTTTGGTTCTACAATTTATTCTCTCTTGCTTTCTACACACAAGCAAGGGCATTTTTTTTTTTTTTTTTCCTTCAGAGGAGCTATGATTCCTTTATCCAAAATCCTAGACAGGTCATTTTGGTGAATATATAATGGACTAGAATTCTATGACTCTAGAGGTTAACTTACATCCTGCTGACAAAACATTCTTCAGTCATGGATCCTGACTTTAAAGCTTTCCCAACTGAAACCAAAGGGCTCTAGGAGTTGACCCCTGGAGCACAGTAATGACCCAGGCAGCCACTGGCAGAGCATCAGGGTACAAAGCAAAGATGGCTCTGCATTTTTTAAAAAGTGACAAAACTTATATATCACAGGAAGTGTTTTGTGTTTTACAGTCCATGCATTTACGTCAACAGCACTGCCAGGGCTCCAAACATTTTTGGAACTTGTGTTCTGTGAGTACCTTAAGTCCTTACCACACATTCTCTGATGCTCCTGAATAGTAGCAAAAATTCCTCCTTTGAGGGTGGATTTAACTTGCTGGAAAAGGGCCATGAGAAAGGCCATCCAGCTCAATAATACCATTTTGGATTAAAAAATAAGATATCACAAAGCAACACTGAAGTCAATTCTAAAGCAAATTTTCAAAACGCAAGCAGTAATATCACTTCTATTTGTTCATCAGTCACGCTGCTCTAACGTTCTTTGCATGTTACTATATTAAATCCTAACAGCCACATTCCCCAATATGCACAGCATAAGCTCCATATTAAGGATGAGAAAATTTGCTCAGTTCAAGAAAAATCACCCAAAACACAGAGCTGCAAATGCCAGAGCCCAGATTCCAATGCAGACCTAACTAACATCAAACCCATGCAGTTTCCAATTGTGCCCTTTAATGTATGAACCCAACTTCTCAAGGAGTTGACTATTTAGGAGACAGCTTACAACTGGATACATCAGTCCCGTTACACTGCTCTCACCACCTGATGATTAGCAAGTACAGTGCTACCTTCTCTTCTTATTCCTATGCTTCTCCCTAAATCTTAAAAACAACACAACCCAGATCTTCCTTGAATTCTTAAAGTTCTCTCTCATTCAGATCCAACAACCTCTGCTAAACACTAACATCCTGGGAGAGGAGAGACCCCTGCAAAGTTTCTTCAAAACTATGGCACTATAACATTATTTTAGAGCCACTTTTACTTAGTGAAGAACAAATGCCAATAAAAAGCAATGCGTCCTTTAGCACTATAAAGCAAAAAGGGAAAAATCTAGTTCTTGATCAACTCGTTCAAGAGTCCCAGATTCAGTGAGTTTATAGACCACATCTGCAATGGAAACCTTCTCCAATACAGCCCATGGGCTGTTACCCATCTGTGCTTAAGTGTTAGCTCTAAACAAAGTAAACACCTTTTGAAATAAATTAAACTTTGAACAGAGGTTTACAAACACACACACTATTTTTGAGGTTAGAAAAGGCAACACCAAACTGATATTAAAACATAGAATATACCAATCACACAACACCTCTAAGCAATTTGATAATCCAAAGGAGACTGTAGTGTTAATAACTACCTGAACGCATTCTTTCAAATAAGCCATCTCAGAAGGGACAGAATTGAACACATACTGTCTGGAGATGGCTCACTAACAGTGAAGTCTTGTGAGATAAATATTTAATAAGAAGGACGAGTCTTTCCTCCCATGGAAATGCTTCAGTTTCTCTAAATTAATGGTCTCCGTGTGCTCCAAACCACTGCTTTCAGGTTATTTTTAAAAGAAGAAAGCCACTCAGCATAATAAAACCACAATTCATATATAGCAAGATGAATCACCATACCCTGGAGCCTTTAAAGAAAATCACACAAAAAAAGAGGGGAAAGAAATAGGAAAAAAAAAAAGTATCAGATTAAAAAAAAAAAGTTTTAAGGCAATGTGAAGGAAATGAAGGCAAGTGAGAGGACAGGCCACATTCTTAAAGGAGGATATAACATTTTAACCCCTTTACCTGATGCTGTTACCAGGAGGCTGTCAGAGGCACCTGCTCTACGGGATGAGGCATTAACAGGGTGTATGGAAGAGCTAGAGGCAGTGGTGGTGGGGATGACAAGGGACCTTTCTGAACATGCAGACTGGTTCAGTCCAGGGGTTTCAGCAGGCCAGGCACCCACCTGAGATGTGGCCAGGGCTGAAACGGCACAGCCTGCGGGTGCCACAGTTAAATCTATGGATGGTTTTGGTGGCAGCTGAGGGGAGGAAGACTTAGAGAGATTCTCCTCATTCATTACCCTGTTCCCTTGTGGCAAAGTGGAAGGAGGCGAAGCCACAGTTTTGTTATCAGCTTTGATCCCTGTGCTGGAGGCCCTGCTGCTATCCATGATAACCTTGAGTTGGGGGTGTGGTGGAGAAGGCGTTTGGGAGAGCCCTGGCTTTTTTGGAGGGATGGGAGGAGGGTTTCCTCTGTCAACTCGGGCCCCACCAGGAGTCTTTAAACTGGTTCGACCGACTGGGGGGTAGGTGCCAACGTCCCCCGTGGGGGGCGCTCCAGGTCTTGGGGGTGCTCCCGCTGGGGGGCTGGTAAATCTCGACAGTGCTTGGGTCACGGTATTCCGAGCAAGCTGCTTGGCCACTAGGTTGTCACGACTTGTAGGAGAGACATCTCTGGATGGAGGGCTTTGGGTGGTGTTTCCGTTTTGGTCTGGGTCATTAGCATTACTGCCCTGAAATCGAAATCGAGCCGCTTGGATGCGTGGGTTCAGACCCGGGTGCAGAGGCGCGTTGGCACACGGTGAATGTAAACTGTGCGGAGGCGGGGCGGGCGTGTGCCCGGAGGCCGGGGAAACTGTACTGGGTACTGGGGTTGGGCTACTGGTTAGATCTGGTGTTGAGCCGGTGCTCGGTCCATTTTCCTCAATTCTGTTTGCACTTGGAGGTGGGGCAGTGGGCAGAGAGGAGCCTGTCAAGTCACCGTGGGAAACCTGCCTCTCGATACCCGGTCTGACCGCGGCGGCACTGGCGCAGGCATTCCCCTTGGCACCGGCGGAGACTGGGGGGCTCCCCGCGGCAGGCTTTACGGGCACGGTCAAAGGCAACTTCTTCACCGGCTCAGCGCTCTCTATCACTAGGTCTGTCTGGCACGCAACAGATCTTGTCATTGGTCCTTCTGTTGCCACAGATATGGAGACGGAACGTCTATCTTTTGTCTTCCGGGGGAGGGAGAGGCCGGGTTTGCTGTCAGTTCCCCTTTTCAGCTGCTCGATCATCTTCTTCATCTTGTCTATCTCCTCTTTGAGGTCAGCGGTGTGTGCTTCTTCCCGGTGCAGCTTGGCACGAAGCTGTTCCCGCTCCGTGTCAAACTCCGAGAGTTGCTTCTCCATCTGAGCTTCCATCTCTGTGCTTCTTCGTTTCTCCGTGGCGA
Source organism: Dama dama (assembly GCF_033118175.1). Taxonomy (NCBI): domain Eukaryota; kingdom Metazoa; phylum Chordata; class Mammalia; order Artiodactyla; family Cervidae; genus Dama; species Dama dama. Next base: position 48,274,394 of record NC_083698.1, on the reverse strand, counting down.
GTTCCTCCTCTAACGCGCTTGTCTTTTTCTTCTCCTCTTCCAGTTTGGCCATCACCTCTTCCAGCTTCTGGGCCTCCTCTAGGACTTTCCCGGAGAGCTGCTTGCACTCCTTGACCAGCATCAGGACCACGTGCTTGTTCTTGCCTCGCTCCTCCTCCAGGCGGGCAGCCAGCTTCTTGTGCTCCTGCTCAAGTGCTTGGAGCTGAAGCTTTTCCATCTCCAGCTGAAAGAAATGCACAGGACAGCCCTGATTAATAGGCAGAGGATTCTTTCAGCCAAAGATGGGGAGAGATTTGTATTAACTTTGTAACAAGTGTATGGTCTGGGTTAGCTAAAGCGTCACATTTTTGAAATGAGTTGGGAGATGATGGATAATATTTCAGAGACTCATTAAAATGAGAAAATAGATGTTAATGGTTTTATTAAAAAATCTCAATCATAGCAACAGGAATTTTTTTTTTTAATGTAAGTTAACTATAGAAAAGGAGAAGGGTAATCTGATGTTTCAAATCACAACACATAGTTCAGAAAGGTCTGCTTCTGTGAAAACAGAACTCTGGTTGAGAACTTTTTGTTTGTTTAATGCCTTAGAATTACTAATCTTTGAGGCACTGTAAAATGAAAAGTGCTGAAAACAGGATTTTGGTTAAATTCTAAACTATACTTGCTAATCATACTACTTAGCTTTTTTTTGGGGGGGGCAATCTACTTTGAGCATACAAATGAGGATTTGCTGGGAAAATCATGTAAAATCATATATGAAAGTTATTTTAACTCATATATAAGAAATAATGGAAATATAGAAATATAGTCATGGGACTTCCCTGGCTGTCCAATGGTTAGGACTCTGTGCTTCCACTGCAGGAGGCACAGGTTCCAATAGTAGTGGGGGAACTAAGATCTCAAAATGCCATGTGGTGCAACCAAAAAAATAAATAAAAAATATAATCAGTATCAGTGAACCCCAAGTCTGACCTCACATCTTTCAGTTCCCCTTTGCCCACTTGGGTCCCATGACACTGGTATCCCTGATGTTTCCTGAACATCATCCTGCCTCAGGGTCTTTGGTCTTGTCTGTCTGCATAGAAATTCCACCATGACCCGTCACATAGGGCTCCTGCACTGAGGAGTTTGTGTACTACAAGAGGGTGGTCGGCTGCAAGGGTGCTCAGATGCTCAGTCACGTCTGATTCTTTGTGACCCTATGGACTGTAGTCCTCCAGACTCTTCTGTCCATGGGATTCTCCACGAAGGAATGCTGGACTAGTGTGCTACAAGGGTGAGAGGAACCAAAATCCAGCTCTCACCAGTGTCTGCCCAAGCCTGGGACTCCATCTGCCTGGAAAGAAGAGCATTTTTTCCTTCAGAAGAAGGGTTTGTCTGCTCATTGAGCCACAGGCCCTAGGATTTAGGCTTCCCCAAACAACATTTGCCCAGGTGATCAACACAGAGGAGGAGCTTTTAAAAACCTTTTTACCTCCACAAGGACTTTTCTAATAAGCACCAAAACACCCAGTGGCACAAAAGCCTGGCTCTTTTACTCCTTCAGCCCTCTGCTCAGCTGTCACCTTCTTAGCAAGGCTGCCCTCACCATCCTGTGGAAGACACTCCTTTCCATCCTTTAGTGAATCACCCTTTGGTTGGCACCTGCCTACCCCCGACTAGAACAGGACTCATGAGGGCAGGGACTCTGTCTTCTTTGCTGCTGTGTCTAAATTAATGAAATTAACACAGTGCATAGAAACATCAATCTTCCAAACAACCGAGGGCCTTTCTGATACACAGATACAATTCTAACATATTCACCCAGGTTTCTCACTTCTCTCCAGGGAATGCGCCATGAAGCGCTTGTGAGGGATCATCTCAAGCTGGGCTCCAGCAGCCAAGCGGGTCCACGTGCCTTGTCTTCCCAACTAGAGACAATGTCTCCATGGTGGTCCATAAAGGGGCTGACAGTTCATCAAGGTTAAAGCAGATCTACCCAATTGAAGACATGGAAAGGACTCACCCACCCTCAGATGTTAAACACAAATATACTCTCATGAGAGACAGTAATTATTTAACTTGGCTTTAAGTAATCAATAACAGAGACAGGAAATGCTTGCATGATCCATCAGTTGAGAATGTGTTCCTGTTCCTCACCATTAAATCCACTACCCCATCCCCCTCAGTCAGACATGAGACCAAAAGCAAAGAATGGCTCACTGCCCAGTGGGCAGTCAGAAGCATTATTAATTTATTTTGGGATCCTTCCTGCTTTGAAGAAGTCACTGAATAGCATTGCAATAGGTCCTATAAAGAGGCATCAGGAATCCAAATAATTCCCCAAGAATAACCAGAGACACTTGTCCACACACATACACTCTATTGTATATGAAATTTGGGGGCTGACTTCATAAGTAGATTAGGTAATATTTGAGGAACAGTAGTGCTGTCCTATACTTGATTTATACCTATATTTTATTCATCTGGGCACCTCACAGAAAGTTGAACTTATTAATAGCTAAAGCACTTTTAATTCTTCTAAATGCATCAAAGTAGGCTGCTATGGAAGACATACAGAAAGTTAGAAGTATAGAGAAAATATTCAATAGGTTTTGTATTACTGCCCCCCTCCCTTCAAAATTCTTATTAGCAACCAATGTAGGAAAAAAAGCACAAATCAGGGCAATTTTCATCTTATTTTTAAAATATGATTTTCATAACCTACCTCTTGATGTGGAAAAAGAAACGTCTTCTAGAATTTAAGGGCTACTTGCACTTTACAGAACAGCCAAATAGAGGCCAAGTTAGTGATTTCCCTGATGCGGTCCAGTGAATCAGTGTCAGGATCCTGGCACTCATTTACGGCTCCAACAGTCTCAAGTTTTCCTCACCACACCACACATGGAGCCCATGGTATTTCTATACTGGGTCATCTCACTTGATTTTTGAAACAACTTTGATCTCTTACATTTCAGAATCAAAGAGACTTCCAACTCAACTAATCTCAGGTATCTAAACAGAAAACTATACTTCTAGAAAAGCAGCCATTATTCTTTTTTTAATCTCTGTTCTTCCATCATTCGTGCCTTATAAATCCTATCTCAGACAAACATGAGTCTTTTAATCTCACTACAGATAGCAGAGCACAGAGAAAATCACGTAATTGATGCACCTACTACACATGGCTCCCAACTCAATTGAGCTCCGAGCCCCAATCATCAATCACTCTACCTAACTCTGCTTGGCTTCCTCTATCATTTACTATTTCAGAGGATATTTAAACCTCTGTCACTCTCCCCAATACTTCACCCAATGACACCCCAAGTGACTCTCAGTCTCCCCTAACAGACTCTTTGATCAAGAAAATTCAAACTAACTCATTCCCTGCACGTCCTGTCTCCTCCCTTAAGCTTTTTATGGCCATATCAATCCATTCATCCTTCCCTTCACTCTAAGGGAAAGATGTTTCCAACTGCTGAAGGTCAGACTTTCTTCAACAATTAACTTCATTATTCCTGTCACCTCTGACTTGCTCCATTAGTGATCACACTGCTCTGTATGAGCATTAAACATCCCCTTCTCTATCTGCTCCTTCCAATAAGCATGTAAATGTACTCCAAAACTTAAAAAATAATTTTTATATCTAAAAAATTTCCTTGACTATTCTGACCCAAAGATAAAGTTCTTGTGTTTTAAAGAGTAAGAAGTGTAGTTACAGCATGCGTGCATGCTCAATCATGTCTGACTCTTCGTGATCCCATGGGCTGTAGTCCACCAGGCTCCTCTGTCCATGCAACTCTTCAGGCAAGAATACTGGAGTGGGTTGCTATTTCCTACTTCAGGGGACCTTCCTGACCCAGGGACTGAACTTGCATCTCTTGTATCTCCTGCACTGGCAGGCTGATTCTTTATCACTGTGCTACCTGGGAAGCCAAGAAGTATAATACTAAGTTCTAATCCCAATTTCTTGGCTGTGTAACCTTGGTAAGTTTCCCCTTTAAAGGAGGGTTCTCTTAAATGCACAAGAGAGCAACAATAGTGATTATATTACAGGACTAAACAAGGCAACATGTGTATTTACCATTGTGTGTAGCACTAAAAAATGTTAGCTTTGTGCTATTTCAAAATGTCAGTTTTGCTCAGTGTTTTCCCTGTGAAAACACATTTACATGCAAACAAAGAGCTAGAGAATTGACTACTAAACACACAGATGATGTCTTTATGTCAGACAGGAATTACAACAATACAAAGTACATCCGAGAAAGTTTCACTATCAGTAATGGTGAAACAACGTTTATTAGACTATCTACTCATGCAGATAATAATGATAAACTCTTGAAACAATATTAAGAAAATACCAGTTTGAAGGCTCTGGAGAGCAATAAAACTGACAGAAATAGGAGAGGAGTGCACCCTCCCATTAGAAAGAAACCAACAGCATTGGATGAGATTTGCCCTTGGACAGCTTTTCAAGTGAGGGCTATTCCCTGTCCTGACCGCACTGGCAACAAGAGCTCAAGCACAAAGCACCCCTTATGCTGGCCTGAGGAACCAGAGGATGAAATGAAGGCTGCTGCAACTAACCTCACCAGTGTCACTGGTAGACTCTTGAATTACACATTTGTATGAGAGAGTCCAGGCTTCCCAGGTGGCACTACTGGTAAAGAACCTGCCTGCCAATGCAGGAGATGCAAGAGACACGGGCTTGATTCCTGGGCCGGGAAGATCCCCAGGAGGAGGGCATGGCAACCTACTCCAGTACTCTTGTCTGGAGAATCCAATGAACAGTGGAGCCTGGCTGCTACGGTCCACAGGGTCACAAAGAGTTGGACACGACTTGGCATGCAAGCACAGGAGACAGTCCACACTTAGCCACAGAGGTTGCTACTGAGCGACTAACAGAAATGAGCACATATTTTAGTTATTGCCAACTGCAAAAAGTCAGATTTTGGACTATGAATCTAATCAGGTTAACTACTTACTACTTAACACTCTTTGGAAGATAACAGAATCCATAGTCTCTGTACCACATCATCCATAATGTCTAGTATGCAATAAAAAATTATTGGACATACAAAAAAAAGTTTTAAGTGATCCACAAGATAAATGTACTCAAATAGAAACTGAGCTTAAGGTGCCTTCTACTGGAATTAGCAGACAAGAACCCTAAAGCAAACACAGTCGTGGTGATGGAACAAAATGGGAGTCTTGGCATAGGAATGGAAACTAGAAACAAATGGAAAATCTATAAAAGAATAATATCTAAAATGGAAAAATGTCTTAATGAGCTTAATATAAGATTTGAAGGAGGAAAACTTAAAAAGGAAAGAAAAAAACCAATGGATATGAAAACAGAGCAAAAGGAAGTATCCAATTTGAGAAACAGTAAAAGCAAACTGAAAAAGTGAAGAGCATCTCACTGTAGGACAATATAAAGTGGTCTATATTCCACATAACTGGATTTCCAAAAAGAGAAGAAAGAGAATGGGGAAGAAAAATATATTAAAAGAAAATATGGTCAAAATTCACAAATTTAGTTAAAAATATATATATATCTCCAGGAAGCTCAGAAATCCCAAAGCAGGATAAATATAAAGAAAACCATAACTAGGCACATCATAGTAAAACTGATGAAAACAAAACTAACAAATAACCTTGAAGCAGCCAGAGAAAAACACACATTACAAACAGAGAAACTACATTATAGACGATGGCTGAATCATTCTCTAAAACACATGAAGCGAGAACGGACAGAAGGGAAAAATAAATTTCTAATAATAATCATATCTTGTAAAGATCTAGACTGACATATCAGCAAGAATACAGTAGCTCTGGATAACACTATGAAAAACACCTGGCCTGACGGATGCTGTGGAACAGAATACCCAAGGACTACAGATGACACACTTGCGCTATTAAAAACCAACAAAAAATTACAAGACTAAAATCTTACAGAATATGTTCTCTGACCACAGGAGAATTAAATTATAAATCACAATAAGATATTAATAACACCCCCAAATTCAAAATTAAAACATACTTCTAAATAGTACAGGAGTTTAAGAAGAAATCACAAGGGAAATTAGAAAACATTTAAGCTAATCAAAAATAAAAATAATATATCAAAGTTTGTTGGATGCAGTGAAAAAGGAGTACTCAAAGGCAGATAAAGCAGAGAATACATAGAAAATTACATTGATAGTTGCTTTAGAAGAGTTGTCTCCCAAAGAAGACATACAGATGTCTAACAAGCACATGAAAAGATGCTTGTTACTACTAATTACTAGAGAAATGCAAATCAAAATAACAATGAGGTACCACCTCACACCAGTTAGAATGGTTACTGATAAAAAAAAAAATACAAATAATAAACACTAAAAAGGGTGTAGAGAAAAGGGAACCCTCTTACACTGTTGGTAGGAATGTAAATTGGTGTTGGTGTAGTTACTATGGAAAACAGTATGGAGGTTCCTCAAAAAACTAAAAAAAAGAGTTGCCATATGATCCAGTGATCCCACTCCTAGGCATATACCCAGACAAAGCTTACTCAAAAAGATACATGCACCTTTAAATTCACAGCTGCATTATTTACAAAAGCCAGGATATGGAAGCAGCCTAAATGTCCACTGACAGATGACTAGATAGAGAAGATGTGGTACATATATACAATGGAATACTACTCAGTCATTAAAAAGAATTAAACAGCAACATGGATGGATGGACCTACAGATTATCATATTAAATTAAGGAAGTCAGAAAGAAAAAGACAAATACAATATGGTATCACTTACATGTGGAATCTAAAGTATGACACAAATGAACCTATCTACAAAAACAAAAACAGACTCACAGACACAGAGAACAGACATGCTTGCCAAGGAGGGAGGAGGGAAGGATAGGGAGTGTTGCCTTAGCAGATATAAATTATTATATATAGGATGAATAAACAAATTCCTATTGTACAGCACAAGGAACTATATTCAACATCTTGTAAAATTATAATGGAAAAGCGTATGAAAATGAATATATAAATGTATAACTGAGTTACTTTGCTAATAGAGCAGAAATTAAACACAATATTTTAACTCAACTATACTTCAGTAAACATTTTTTTAAAAAGTTTTGTCTCAAATTAATCATCTAAGTGTTACCTTAAAAAGTTAGGAAAAGTTAAGTGAACAGAATACAAAGTGAAAGGAAAGAAATAACAAAGGTAAGAAATAGCAAAGGTAAGAAATCAATGAAAATACAAAAGACAACAAACAATAGAGAAATTTACAAAGCCAAAAGTTGGTTTTAATCTAAAATATCATTAACATTGTTAAAAAACAGATTAAGAAACAGATATAAAAAAACACAAATAACAGGAATAAAGGATGGGGTATCACTATGAAATGAATATTAAAAAGATAATGATGAAAACCCTTGTGTCAAAACATTCAACAAATCAAATTCCTCTGAAGCATACAACTTTCAGAACTGACATAAAGAATGGAATAGCTTTATATCTTCAAGAGAAACTGAATTCACAAATAAAAATTTTCCCCTAAAGAAAACCCTCAACTCATATGATTTACTAGTAACTTCAATCGAAGATCAAAACCAAACTTATGTATACTCTTTCAAAAAAGTGAAGGAAATACTTCCAATATCCTTTATGAATCCAGAATTACTTTCATATCAAAACAATTATTTTTAAATTCACAGAAAAATTACCACTCATGAACAAAGACACAAAACTCCACAAGATACAGGCAAACTGAATCCAGTAATATTTAAAAAGAATGATAAAAGGTTACCCACTGAAGTTAACTACAGGAATCTAGGTTGGTTTAATATTTGAAAATCAATTAGTAAGATTCATTGCATTAACAAAATAAAGAGAAAAATCATGACCACAGCCATAGATGCAGATAAACCATTTTACAAAATTCAAAACCCATTCATGATAAAAACTACTCAATAAAGAATAGAATGAAACCTCAACGAGATAAAAGGCATCTATAAAAAAGCATAGCTAGCATCATACTTAACCATGAAACAGCCTATTTTCTCCCTAAGGAAAGGAAAGGCCTTTGAAGTCCTCACTCACGGCTTCTAATCAACATTGTTCTGATGGTTCTGGTCAGTGAGATGATGGGGAAAAGAGAAGGGGAAGGCAGGTAGGCAATTTGGAAAGGAAGAATTAAAATGGGTTTTATGCACAGATAACATGCTTGTTTTCCTACAAAATCATATAAAATATACACAGCAACTGCTAAATCTAATAAGCAAGTTTAGCAAGATCACAGGATACAATGTCAACAGACAAAAATCAACTGAGTACCTGCACACTAGCAACAAATGTTTGGCAAAAATAATGTGTTTATTATAGCACTGAATATTTAGAAATAAGCCTAGCAAAAGACATTTAAGACTACTAAACAAAAACCAATAAAACACTGCTAAAAGAAACCACAAAGACCTCAACAAATCAAGAGAAATACTATAATCATGGATTGGAAGACTCAATATTGTTAAAGATGTCAATTCTCAATGTATTTAAAGGTCAGTGAAATTTCATCCCTGAAAACTTTCAAAGAAAACTTTCACAGAAATGCAAACAATCTAGAACAGAAAAGACAATTTTCATAAATAAAAACAAAGTTGAAAGACTTAGTTTGTACACAGAAGACTCATTATTTAATTGCAGTCATCTTTTTTACCTAAAGTTGCAGTACAGAGATAAGACTAATCCACGATTAAAAAAAAAAAAAAAAATCAGAGGAGTGTTCAGTGGCTGCCTGAAGTGGTGGAGATAATTATTGAGAAGATACTCCAGGAAACTTTCAGTGGTAATGGAAATATTTTCTATCTTGTAAGAGGTACAGGTTACACAAGTGTATGCATTTTGAAAACATCAATTTGTGCACTTAGGCAAATTTTACTTTAAGGTGAGATTTAATGTCAATATCCCTTTTAGGATAAGCAGTAGTGAATGTCAGGTTTGCATTTTTGCCTTTTTACAGGGCGATGGGCTCTGTTCTCTGTCGTGCTGTGCTTAGCCATTGTCACGTCTGACTCTTCGCGACCCCCTGGACCGCAGACCTTGAGGCTCCTCTGTCCATGGGGATTCTCCAGGCAAGAATACTGAAGGGGGTTACCATGCCCTCCTCCAGAGCATCTCCCCAACCCAGGGATCAAACTCAGGTCTCTCATATTGTAGGCAGATTCTTTACAGTCTGAGTCACCAAAGAAGCCCAAGCATGCTGGAGTGAGTAGCCTATCCCTTCTCCAGGGGATCTTCCTGACCCAGGAATCGAACCAGGGTCTCCTGCATCGCAGTCGTATTCTTTACCAGTCAAGGTACCAGGGAAGCCCAATGTGTTCTAGGCTGCAGTAAATGAGTAATATATTGAAGTATGATAACTGACAGCTTTCTCAGTGTAGGAGAAGTTAGTTCTAAATAAAGGATAACCAGCCCAGGTGGGATGCATGAGACAAGTGCTCGGGCCTGGTGCACTGGGGAGACCCAGAGGAATCGGGCGGAGAGGGAGGTGGGAGGGGGGATCGGGATGGGGAATATATGTAACTCCATGGCTGATTCATGTCAATGTATGACAAAACCCACTGCAATGTTGTGAAGTAATTAGCCTCCAACTAATAAATAAATAAATAAATAAAGGATAAGAATGTACCCTATGGTTTTGGGTTAAAATCAGAGGTGTCAATATAAGTATGAACTCACTATAGATAAATAAAGATATAGATATGTGTGTATATAAAATATGTTTATGAATATGATAAGTATGCATAAGTTCCTAGCTCTAGATTCATTTCTACTTTCCATTAGAAAGGAATGAAAATAACAGCTTCTGTATATAATAGCTAATCCCAGGGGTTGGGATAAGCAAAGTATATAATGAGCCTGTAAGGAAAAAAAAAAAATCCTTCTGTAATAAGAATGTGCTGTAGGAATTATGGGAATATATCAAAAGGAGTAGCTTAAAAGGGCTCTCAGAGGCCAAATCTGGGACAGTTTTGAGCAGTGATCCAGGGGCTGTGGACCTGATGCTTAGGGGTAGGAACAGACTTCCCCCCCGCCCTGACTCAGCTGCACTCTATTGTGATTATGAAGGAACCATGCTCTTTGTGCATAAAGATTACTGAGTTCCAGTTGATTCTGCTCTGCTATTGTCCAATTTATATCTACTCACAACCACTTTCAAGTAATGGCTCATGGAGCATATCACCAAAGCCTTTTGCAAAAAGCAGCAGGTTGTGTGGAAGAGCTTAGAAGAGCCAACACAGCCTGACTGGTAGTGAGAAAGTGGGTGGTTCCTCCAAGAATAGCACCCAGACTGGGAGCCATGAATGAAGAGGCACCAAACAACTGTTTTTCCAGAATGAAAGGGAAAACTATGTAGGAGGGAGCAGAGCAGCAATGTAAAGGCAATTAGTTCTAATTCGAAGTGGAAAAGAGAGGGGAAAGCAATTCTGGTCATTTGTAAAATGAGAAAGCAGGCTGCATGTCTGTCACAATCACAAAACACTTCTATGACATTTAATTAAGTTCTTAATGTTCCCTCAAATCTTTTAACACTCACTGCACCCTTTTCCTCTTTTCTACATGGTCACCCCTACCGGCAACTGCCCAGTCCTGGTAAACAAGTACATAACAGTAAGATGTACAAGATTTTCTTCCTTACTGGGGCTGTAACAACCAGTCAGTTAGCTGTTAGGCTCTGCACTTCTCATCTGCCCCTTCCTCTTGATCTAGAGTTTCAAGAGAAGACATGGATGAGGGAAGCTGTTCTCCTCTATATGTCCTGGCTCAAAGCTGCAGACCTGTCTCCAGCTCCCCTTAATGCTCAATCTACAGTGCTCTCTGGGGAGTCAAAATGCATTTTGAACTGTAATAATGAGTTATACAAAAATAGACTCAGGAAGGAGTTGAAAACAATCATTCATGTACAAAGACTCTGACATACTC